>NW_027526445.1:75587417-75894917 GCF_048455015.1 Haemaphysalis longicornis | reverse complement strand
AGGGGAATGTCGTTCTCCAACGTGACGGGCATCATCGACGTCATTGCGAGCCCCTAAATAGACCCCCCTTTTAATGTCGAGCATTAGGGCTGATTTCAACAATTCCACTTTAAACCCTGCAATCAACTACACATGGCACGGGGAACAACTTTGACAGGATCATCATTGGAGCGAAATTGATGTAGTAAAACTCATTGACCGCTCGCAACTCCATGATGCGCATTCATTAGGAGCTAAAAAAAACCTGTAATTCTTTCCACGAGCCCGCCGTAAGATAGGCGCAAGTATTTTTATTGCGGATTTAAATAACGGGGCGGTTCCACACGCAGTACTTTGCGTGTTGCAGAAAAATATACCATGAAAATGCGAAGCACTCAGGAGCGCGTACCTCAAGCAGATCACCTCATGGCGACCAGTGAGTAGCTTTAGGGAAACGAAACTGGCAAAAACGCCAGCGAGAAAAATGTTTGGCGCTCATAAGCCCGTGGCTGACGGTGACCGCTAAGTCCGGGATGGGGCAGTGTCTTTTCCAAAAGAGGAAAGAAAACCCACCAGTGCTGTCGCAAACGCGACAGCGCATGTAAAGCTTCGCATGAAGAACAACATGATATCGACGAATATGGCGACGAATACTAGTAGCACCATGCAAAGGAACGACCGAGCAAATAAATACACAAATGTAAACTTTCAGAAATGCGTGGTGACGTGTCCTTCAATGCCCATGTATAAATAAATCATGCAGCTTGATATGGTTTAACTTGTGCCCGACTTACTGCTAGAGGTAATAAGCTAGTGTAAATCTAGAAGGCAGAGGTTCAGTTTTATGCGTAACTTGCCTCAAAGAATACGAGAGGCTTTTAGATCTGTACTAGGAAGACCACTACTAAGACAACGTATAAAGTGGACGACGACACTGAAACTGTACCATCTGTCCGGAAATGCTCATCTACAGCATCTTCGCAATGGAAGTAGTGGGCTTAAGTGAAACCTCCTGTGATTTTTGTCTGGGTAATATCCGTGCCGTCTTAGGTCGTGGGCAATGAATGACCATCATTCGCGGTCTCTATGAATTCCTAAGTTCTATGAAAGGAGACGTACGTTACATGGATGGTGCACACTATCCCAAGAAATTGGTGTGTGCCATCGCGTCGACCCATTACCAGGGCAGCAGAATGGCATCAGCCACAAGACACAGGCGCATTTAGAGGATTGAGAACACCTATTATCATCGCGGCCAAAACCCCCTTGATTGTCTCACTGGTTTCACCCTTTCCCACGAGGAGGGGTATAATTTCAGGGCTCACTGTATCTCTCATCCTGTGTTACTCATTCTACTGGCTGGGGCCGCTTATCCCGAAAGTCGCCTCATTCGCACCGCAGAACATGCGTCCCTTTAGGAAGCTAAGGCCGCTTATGCAGCGGCTGGCGCGCAACGTCCGGCTGTTTCCCACAACTCATGCCGAGAAAGACGGCCATTCTGTTTCACGCATCCTCGCCACCATAGCTTCCCCAGCCTATTCTTCGGGCCGCCCGACACAAAAAAAGACTACAGACTTCAGGCATCTTCAAATCATACATCTCGCAATAACATTGTAAACGACGGGTGCGTCAATGCTTCCCCTTCTTTCCGGTGACATGCTGGCCACCTCATACCTAAATGGCCATGGTTTTTAGGTACTTACCCGCAACTCCGTAGGGAATCTTTACATCGGAGTCCTGAAATGGCCAGCGAACCACAAATACGGTAACATTAGTTTGTTCTGTGTTTGTTCCCAATTAAATGTGCTGCTGCCGCTCCCTCACTTTTTATTACAGTAAACCTTATAAGGTTGGCATCACCACGTCTTAAAACGAGGAGTTTCTTTTTCAAGACACCATCCATTTCAGTAGGAATAACGAATAGAGTCGGCAATTCTATGGAGCTCATAAATATCAACATTTGATCATAAATTAAACAAAATATATAGCATTAACCTACTCAGTGTGCAGTACTGGCGCAGCCAATTGCTTCTTTCAAAAGAGAGTGGGGATAAGCGTGAAATTTTAATCGGGAGTTCAAGGATTCCCTTTCTGCTCCAACACTTAACTTAATTCGCAAATCACTATAGCTTTACGTACTTTAATATATTTAATCTATTATTTTATTATTTTCTGTGAAACGTATAAAAATTTAATTTTAAAAATAATACAACGTGTCCTCACTAGGTGTACCAGCACAGTCGCATAAAACATTTGAAAGGCTAAAAAATACGACAAATAAAAAAGATGTTTTACCTTTTTGTCGTGCTTAAATGCATTAAAGCCAAAATAAATTGATTTTAAACGATAGACAATTAAGTGTTTTGTATGATTTTGGTAAACTGCCGCCGGTCGTTTTAGATGTGTAGTGTACCCGTTTACTCGGCGAGGGCTCTGGCGAATGAACTTTCTTCTGAGTCCGAAAATTCCTATTAATTTCATCTCATACCATACCGACATCATCAACATGGCTGCAACCAAGGCGCAAAGCAGCGATATCTCGAATGGGCAAAATGACACGCCCGAACACTTGCGATATGAATTTATTGTGTCTTTGAATGATGTGGGCCGTTTACTTGCCGTAGAAGTGACCTAAAAGGTGGCCATGTATAGGCTGGATCGGGTGAAATGTCGCCAAAGGAGGAGTCTGCTGCCTCCAATCCACGTAATTGCCTCTCCTCTCCCACGACCTCCTGTAACGCTGGTTCACTTTTCTTTATGTCCTTGCATGATTAACACGGCCCAGCTTTGCTCAACAAAATAAAATTACCCGGTGTTCGTGCTCGTGAGGCTCCGTGTGATTAAACCTTTGTTGCGATTACCGCTTTGCCCACATGATCGATGTTCGTTGCGTGCCTTTCCTTAGAGGAACATTTCGTACTGGTAAGTTTGGCGTCATTTCAAAACGCTATTGTATTTCCCTATATAACACTTGCTCAACAAAAAGCTCTGATAAGACCTGTGGACAAGCAGGCGCGCTTGAAACCAATGTTGCTTTGCGTTAAAACTGTTGCTTTAAAATCGCGAAAAGGGATTCTTCTACACACGATGACAACCGCATGGGTCATAAAGAATGAGAAGGATAAAATATAAATCCATACACATGTAATTATGTCGTAGATGCAACGCGTTCCCGTCGTTCGCATTCCCATCCACTCGAAACATCCGTCCATTTCTTTTGTGGTTAGTGACTGTGAAAAGTTGACGATCAATTGATGAATTTTCAGCGAGGGTTTGGCACACATTTACCAAGTGTTTTCACACCGTTCTGTCGCCGTGTGAGTAACAAAGCCTCCCCGATTGTCTGAAATGTGAAGAAAAAGATATGGCAAATCATGTTTGTATTCTGATTTGATTTGTATTGTATTCTGATTTGATTATTCAGACGTGATTTGATTTGATTTGATTTGATTATTCTGAGGTCAAACTACACTACTGAACGAGTTTTGTTGTGCTTGCTATTGCAGCAATGGTGCATATGCTCAATAATATTAAAGAACAGTGCGTTTGTATGTCATGTAGTACTGGGTTGCTTCATCTATACCTAATGTTTTAATTTGCTCAACCGATATTGTTTTTTCTTCATGTTTGGATGGGCTTCTGAATTTGCGAAAAACCGACAGACTTGCATACAAACTATTTCGTGTTTCACTAGCTAAAGAAAGAGCGTTGTCTTTGAAACAAGTTTGATTTCGGTTCTTTCGAAGCTTTAGACTCCTTTTTATGGCTGCTACGGAAACACAACAAACGAATTTGAAAAGCAGCCACCGCGACGATCTCTTTTTGCACAGAAGTGAATCCGAGCCTTCCGGACACTGCTGTGGGCCTGCTATGCAGACTACCAAAGGAACTGCAGCCTAGACCTGCGGAGCGATATTTATTTTGCTATGAACTGCGTTAAACCATTGAACGCTGGAGAAAAATGTGACACAGCCTAACTGCTGAATGACAAGTGAAGTTTTTGAAGAAATATTTACTCTTTAAATTGAATCCTAATAGTGAATGTGGCAAACACACCTTCTTTAACCTCATACTCCCACAAGATGATAGAGTGATCAAGGAATATAATTTCGCTGTCATATAGAACACCGCAAGCTTGGCTAACAAAAGAGGTTAGTGACCGCTTGGTGAAAACGCTTTAGCGATCTTGCCCATGCTCTAGTCATAGAACATATACATTCCTCTCAAAGTATTTTGCTTCCGCAATTTGATGTTGAGAGATTTTCATGTCCGACCTGTGTAAACGTGGGGACATTACAAATGAATAACGCATAACATGCCAAAGAGGAAAGGGACTGTTCGTATTCGCCTTCAACGACCAACGAGCCTACGTGCCCCGATCTTTTAACGTGCTCTCTATTCCATACCCACACATAGTTTCCCTAGAATTTTGTTGCCGGACAACACTATACTTGCGTAAGCTTTGGTTTAATACTCTGGATTCAGTGTTACAGTCCATGAACATAGCTTAGCACCACTTGTCATCTAATACTTTTGTCCCTTTGACCACATTCATTTTCCTTCTTAACGCACGAAACAACAATGTGGTTACATAACCTTTTGAAGGAGGCATCGAAGACGATGAAAACAAGAAACCTTGCAGCGCGTGAGGTGACTGCTCCTGGACAAAAGGCAAAGACAACGCTTTGTGCTCGCTTGGCCCATCAGTTCTCTGCCGCACTACTTTTCATCATTTTACAATTTTGTGAATATGTCTACATCGTCACGCGACGTCCCAGCGTCCCTTGTAGCAAATATAAAGCACCTCCGTAGGGAATGGGCTCTTGAACCCACATCATCATCACTCCGTAAATAACACTGTCATTAAATCAGGGAACCCCGCTCTTGCCAGCCATGACAACGAAGCTTGCTGCCTGTCTTTTATTGGCTAAACATTTGGTACCCAGCAATCCGGCAAGTAGACCAGAGACCTATGGAGGGAACAGCAGGGATGCCAGTCGCTGCAAGCATGTGAGACCTAGAACCATTCACACCCGACACACTCTGAGGTACCTGGAACCATGGCTGATATTGACAGCACACCAACCAACGATTGCCTCCAAGGTACTCAGGCTTCTGGCCTTCTTTCCATCGGCCACGAGAGATGGATGACTAACCAGACTCGACCGGCAACGGCCGTGGCCATCCTCGGTGCACCGACAAAGCGCGACCGCAAATTTTCTACCGACGCAGACAAGCCACGTCTCGTGCAGTAAACTATGCTTGCTCTTCAGAGTACCACTACAGAAGAGCCAGACAGTGGCCTGAACGCTCTGCGTTAGTTTCGAAACAAGGCCCGTTCAGTATTCATAGATACTCTCCGAAATTTACGGAAGCACTACTCTGTTACTTACTGTCTCGAAACACAAAATGTGTCTCAAAAATCTCGAAGAGAAATACATAAACCTAAAGAAATTGTATTCGGGCATAATAGACCTAGTCTATGACGAACTTTAGGGCGAAGTTGAGCATGCTGAAATATAAACCTAGTGCTTTCATTGCGGAAAAGCCCTTCTTAGTGATCACGTAACTCGCTGAAAGAAAGAAAACACTACTGCTACAGGTAAAACGAATTACGCTAAAATACCGCATCGACAAACTCAACCATTGTCCTGCCGGTTCACAGACAACAGATCATGACGAAAATTCAATAGACGCCACGAGTGCATTTCTCTACCAGCCGACGCAACACAAGCATGCTACGTGGGACAGCCAGAGCTTGCCATCGATAGCATGCCTTCGGGACACTCTAGCGGCCTATATCAAACTGACCGTATTGCAAGCTTCGGAAGAAACAGAGTGAGCAGCCTTTATTGAATTTCGATTACTTATAGGTTCCAGGCTTCATGAAGGGCAAATCTATACTGCGAATTCCCGACGCACGGGTAGCTTTAATTGATAAAATGAGGGAGGTGGCACCAGTGCTCCAGCATGAGTCGTTCCATCACATTAGGGTAGGAAAGCGTGAACGACCACAGCTCTTCGCTGCTTATCACATTGAGGAAACACCGAAGCCCGAACGACAAAATGATTACGCTTTTTCCGTTGGCCGTCATCGCGGAAATAACCTCGTCAAAATCTGAGTCCACTGAACCCAAAACAGCGGCAAATAGCAGCGACTTTTTATTTAACTCAGGCATCAAGAGAGAGAGAGAAAACAACAATGACTTACCGGAAGATACCAAACCCGTCGACAGCTGTTCTAAACCGTCTTCGTTGTTCCTTCACGTCAAACGCTGCACACAAGGTGTGGTTTGGCCGCAAATCGCGTTGGCGACACTCGGCGCTGCTGAAATTTAAACGCAGGCGTACGCACCGGTGGAAACGGATGGAATTACCACGCCATGAGACCGTCGGAAGGAGAGACACTACGGACAGAATACCCGAGTTTTAGGACTTCCGACTAATGGTGTATTCCCCCTCCAACTTCTCACAGGAGAGAGTACAAGATGGGTCAAGACACGGCCACCGATATTTTACTCGGCCTGTCTGAACAGAAGACCACAATGATCCCGACAACTGCGAACGGGACCGATGGCGTTAGCAAAGAATCCAGAGACCCCGTGTTGAAGAATCTCAAAGGCGAACGGAAAGCAAGAAAAGCAAACTGTATTTACAGTAAGTACAGGGCAAAAGAAGCTTTAACATGGCGATCGAGAATCTTCCTTCTTCTTTCTCGTCTTCGTCTGTCTCCTCCGCGTGCCATCACGCCGAGATTCCCGCTATTTTTCCACGTGCTGGGCCCCACACGCGGACGCCAATTTCAAACCAGATCACAGTTCCTGGATAAGAAACATCCTTCCGTCCCCAGCACTGAGGGTTGTAATCTCCGTCTACGCTGCAGTAAGCTCTATTGGGTACAGTAGCTGCACCGGTCGTCGCAATATAGCTTCGCTAGGAATCCTCACAATGCAGGCTCGGACGTTGTGGTCGCGTCCCAAGATTACTTGCATAACTCGACCAGTCTTCCACATTTGTCGAGGAGCTTTTTTTTCGTGCATAAGCACCAAATCTGCAACTTTAAGCTTGTGGGTGGGCACATTTTTCGCATGGTGAAAAGACCGCAACTGGAATAAATATTCCTTACGCTATCTCCTCCAGAACTGTTCCGCAAGCCGTTTACGATGGAGCCACTTTCGCGTGACTTCACTTCTTTTTGATTCCGCAGTTGGTGGTTGACCCGCAGGTATCGCAACAAGCCTCCTTCCTATTAGGAAGTGTGCGGGCGTGAGTACCTCTGGGTCATTTGGTGCTTCAGAAAGATACGTGACCGGACGGAAATTAATTACCGCCTCTGCCTCTTGAAGTACAGTCGTCAGTTCTTCAGTCGTCAGTGCAGCTTTCCGCAGGACTCGCCGGAAACAGGATTTTACGGTTCACAACATACGCTCCCAAAATCCGCCTCACCACGCCCCTCTTTCTACAATAAACTTCCATTGCACGCGTGTTTGAGCACAGTAATTTTGAAACTTTATGTCTAGGAACCTCTTTTCCAACGATGCAATATCTTTGAATGCCTTTTTGAAAGTTCGTGCGTTGTCCGTGTAGATGACAGCCGGGAGTCCAAGGCGAGACGTGAATCTTCGTAGGGCTAGAAGAAACGCTTCACTCAACAGTCTCGAAACCAAATCCAAATGCAGGGATCTCGTAACTGCACATGAAAACAAGGCAATGTAAACTGTCGTAGATGAGCTTTCAGTGCGAGCATAAAGAGGTCCTGCGAAGTCTATCCCTACTACCTCGAAGGGATCCTAGCGGCGCACTCTGTCACCAGGTAAAGGGGCTACAGGTGCACTGGGTGGCCTTAGTCGTGTCCTTATGCAAGCACAGCATGCCGATTACCTTTTTTACTACTTCTCTTCCTGGCTGGACCCATAATCTCTGTCTTAGCTCCGTCAATGTGTCTTGAGGCCCGCCATGAAGGGTTCGTTGGTGGCAATCGCGAATGACAAGTTCGGTGAATGCGTGAGGAGGTGGCAGTAAGAGAGGGTGCTTGACTTCCTGTTTTTCTTAAGAGAACTCTAGCCTGCTTCGTACACGCATCAATCCAGTTGTGTCAAGGAACGGACTAAGCATCCCAATGCTTGATCGGCAGTCGAGAGGCCTTGATTCTAGAGCCGCTCGAGCTCCTCACCGTAACTGTCTTGTTCAACAACGCGGATCCAGTACAATTCCGCGTCCTTAATCTGTTCCGCTGAGATGGATGTAGATATCCGGTTGGCCACATTTCTACAATTTCTGATAAATCGCAGAATCCAAGCGGTGATTCGGAGAATTCGCAACAGGTTGGAATACCGCGCCAAGTCCAAGATGGGATTCACAGTCCTCACAAAGCAGATTTGCACACATCTTTCCCTTTCTTCGTCGACGCCTTTCAACGCAATCTCTGACTCTTCCGTAGGCCAATCTGTAGGGTCTTTCAGTAACCACGTGGGTCCTTGCCACCATCGTTCATCGTTTTTTAGAATGTGCAATGACACCCCGCGAGTGAGACTATCGGCAGGATTGCAATTTCCGGGACATTGCCGTCACGGTGTCCTAGCCGTCAGTCTTTGAATTTCAGGGACTCGATTTTTGACAAATTCTTTCCATTGTGATGCATTACCCGTAATCCAATGCAGAGTGATGCGGGAGTCTGTCCAAAATATAGTTTCGACGTTTCACGGTACTTTGGCAAGAGATGCTTCCAAGAAATTTGACATCCGGGCCCCGAGGACGGCGCCGAGAAGCTCGAGTCGCGGCAATGTTAACGTCTTCATAGGAGCGACTCTTGACTTGGCCATCACCAGTTCTGTTTTCACGCAATTTCTGTTGTCTTGAAGCCCTAAATAGGCGCATGCTCCGTATGCCTTTGTGCTCGCGTCACAAAATACGTGCAGTTGAGCTGCCGTAATCTGTGTGGATAAATGTACCCAGCGAGGTATTTTGACGCTGCCAAGTTCCTGGAGGTCCCATCGGCAACGTCGCCATTGCGCTCCGATGTCAAGTGGAAGATCCTCATCCCAAGAGACATCTCGTTTCCATATCTCTTGGAATAATATCTTGGCTTGAACTGTGAATTGTGCGATCATTCCGAGAGGATCGAAAATTCGTGCCACTATATGGGCACTGATTTTTTGGAGTTTTGATCTTTGTCAAAAAAACTAAGTACAGATGTTGAAGCTATGGTCTGAGATCTCTTCGGGGCTCCCATACCATGCGAAGAATCTTGACTGTTCCGTCGGTAGAAGTGATGCCTTCTTCCTGCTCGAACAGCTGCTGTAAGTGTGTCGAATTAGAGGTCCACTTAATAAGGCGCATACTTGCCGACTCTAGTATAGCGTTAGCTTCCGTGAAAACACGTTGCGCCTCTTGGTCGGTGTCGGCTCCCACGAGCAAGTCGTCCACGTAAAACGACTTTGCGAGTAGGGCAGCTGTGTCCCGAAAGCAACCGCTGACACGTTTTAGGTGATGTTGTAAGGTGGCGTTCAGCAAAAATGGGCTTGCTGTGGTACCAAACGGTACTCTGGTCCTCCTCCATTCTTCCACTTCAGGTTTAGGATTCTCGTCCGAGGGAACTTGCTTGAACCACAGAAACCGCAGCACATCTCTGCCTTGCTCTCGAATGCAGATTTGCAGGAACGCCTTTTCAATATCTGCGGTCAGAGCGATGGGATGCAACCGAAATTTTATCAACAGTGTGGTCAAGTCTGCCAGAAGCCTTAGGCCTTTTTCTAGGTGTTCATTGAGGGACGTGTGCTCCGACCCACGTGACGATGCGTCGAAAACCACTCCGACCTTGGTAGTCGTGGGCTCGCTGCGAATCACTGCATGATGCGGCATGTAGTACACCGGAAAGGATGACGGTCCGATTTTCTTTACCCGCTCTGCGTGTCCCAAAGTCATGTAGGACCGAATGGTGGAGTCGTATTGCTGCCCGAATTCGGGATGGCGCCGCAATTTCGTCCCGAGAGCCAGAAGTCTCTTCATAGCTTGCGTCTTATTGTCGTCCGAGCGACCACTATTATCTTTCAAGTGGAGTGCAACCTCGTAGCGGCCCTCCTTAAACTTAACGTTACGCTTGAACTCACAGAGAACGTCCGTGGCCTCATTTATAGTATTGTCCTGGTCCACAATACCTATGCTCTCAAGCTCCCAGAACTTCTGCATGATGCTGTCTGCTGGTTCCGCTAATGCAATCACTCGTAGAACGCAGGTGTTCATCGTCAAGTTAACTGATGTACTTAATGAGAGAGGTCCTTGAAACATCCATCCCAAGACGGAGTCAAGAGCCACCATGCCTGCGTTACCAGAGTAGCGCTTTATCTCTCCAGTCATCAGCTGCCAGAGGTGATCACAGCCCACAAGCAGCCCAATACCAGGTAGGGCTGCCATGCCCGGTATATAAAGTTTGTCGGCGATGTTGTGACCACTGTCTTCCAGTGTCTTCACGAAGTCATGTTTAGCCAGCACTTGTACAACATCTTGGCAAATGAATGGGACTTAAATGGCGTGTATAAGATGCTCCGTACCGTCGTATTGACTGCGAAGACGTACTACCACGAGGCGCCGACGCTGTGGAGTTGCAGCCGTCTGTCCGAACGTATTCAACTGGAGACTCCTATTTCCAAGCTCTTTCAGGCACAGGTTCTTGGAAATGTCCTCCCGGGTTTCGGCACCAGTTGTTGAAGAATCTCAAAGGTGAACAAAAAGCCAGAAAACAAAACTGTATTTACAGTAAGTACAGGGCAAAACAAGCTTTAACATGGCGATCAAGAATCTTCCTTCTTCTTTCTCGTCTTCATCTGTCTCCTCCGCGTGCCATCACGCCGAGATTCCCGCTATTTTTCCACGTGCTGGGCCCCGCACGCGGGCGCCAATTTAAAACCAGATCACAGTTCCTGGCAATAAGAATCGCCCCATTTTTCACATTGCATGGCTTGCTTTGGATGACGTAGCTGCACAAGCATCGGACAGACAAGAAAAACAACACCGTAGAAAGGCCCTCGACAAGAAAAGTGACCCGCCTGCTTGCCGTGGACAAGTACGGAATACACACGTTCAACGTGAAGCCGCGACACAATCGTGAGCGTATCTGAGACTTGTCAGTAGCACTGCATCAGAACAATCCACGAAGAGGCGCTTTCGCACAGGCCTTTCGAACTACAGTATAATTGGCTGGGCTAGTCTTCCTTCGAAACGAGCTTGCTAAGGACGGGTGCTACAGCCTGTAACGCCAAACAACATCGATACGTTGCACCGACAGAGAAAGAGTGTCCAGCTACGAGCAAGAGTGGCCGTACTGTGCGTTGCAACTTTGCAGTTGTTTGTGGCAGGCGCATTTTACAGCAGCGGGTGCATGTTGAATCCCCTCCGTCAGGTATGTGCTGTTTAATCCCCTTTCTCATCATTCTAAAAATGACCCTGGAAATAAAGAGGAGAACCCCGTTCCTGTCAACCAATGCACCGACCCTGCTGCCTATCTTCTCTTGCCTTATTACAGCATTACTGGAGGTTTTGCAATAGGCTGCGTAGGGAAACCTAAACGACTCAGTGGGCACTACCTATATAGAAACTCGTGCAAAATAAACGCTCGCCTTACATCGCAAGTGGCAAATCACCGGCCGAAGCAAACTGTGAAGTTGTTCACGAGTTTATTGTTAGTGTAAGAAACATTACAAATGGGTTTTTAAGCCCAACAATGTATGCCGCGCAGACAAATACATGTGTAGCTTGCTGGTTGATTGACTGTGGTGTTTCTGTGCAAACCTTAAAACTGCGCTGACGGTTGCGCAGTCGTGGCAGACTCATGAATAATATTGACCACCAAGGAGTCCTGCACGTGCGTCCAAATCGCTAAAAACGATTGTGTACGCTTTTCGCCTCAATCAAAAAGCCTCTCACCACCACCTGAAATAAACCAGTTTCCTTGGACTAAGGAGCACAAGATTGAAATTACAGGCTATGTTCCTGCAACTAAGTATTGTGGAAGTCAGGATTCTCGCAAAGTACCTTAACGCCGAGAACTTCATATGAAATTTTCGTGTACACTTTGGCAGAGAACTGAGGCTGTTCTAGTAATCAACAGTAATCAGGCAATGAGATGCCTGCCTAAACACTGACTAGTCCACCTTTCTAGCGCATGGTTAAGAGGTCTATTCCTTTCGGAAATAAGCGCAATCCTTAAGACATGACCGACTTGTGATCCATTGCACATAACAAGTATTCGCACACACAGGATCTCTCTCCACCCAATAATATTAGATGAGAAAGAACAGAAGCAGCTTCTAAAATTCTAATAAGAAACAGCGCACTTGCAACTAAGACATTCTGGTCATTTTACGTGCAGATAAACTTGCAGATATTTATCATGTGTGCCGTTTGTTGAAAGCAATGGTACATATCTTACACATCCACGGTGAAGGATGAAGTCTGCGGAGAGTTTATTAGGATCTTTTGCGTCGACTCAACCTGCCGGCAACAGGCTGATAAGGCGGGGACCAACGATTGGTTAGCGCGTCGAAATAACTTCATGTAAGCAGGGATGACGGAAGGGCTTGTAATGCTTAACGCCCTACCATTGGCCTCAATTGATGCTGTAGGTGGTGTATTAGGCCTTAAGTATTAAATTTAAAGTTCTTTTTTTTGGTGTCCAGTAGCCCCAACCAGCACATCCCTGTAATTTCACAATGTGTCCAATGACCTAACAAATATTATCTTTAGCTCTGAAAGCAGACCAGATGTTCCAGTTACAATATAAGCCATAAGTTTTACCAATGGTCAACTTTTGCACGCAGTGTTTCTGCGGCTAGCATAGGAATGTAAAACTTAGTAAACATCGCCTATGGGAATCTGTCTCTGTTTCACATACAAGAAGGGAGAGCATGGCGGACAAACCATCCGGTAGTCCCACAAAATGACTGTCGAGTTTAGTGGCGATAGCTGAAACAGCTTGATTTGGCTGAACGTTTTATTACGCAACGATGTAGTGGGTATTGGTATGCAATTCGGTTAGCAGTTTATCAGAATGGTTCCGTCCTTACAGTCTTATCCGATAATCCGAATCTGTTTTGCTTTCGCATCCTACGTTTTATTTGTATTTTGTCTTTTTCATCCGCCCGCTAACCTTGTCACCTCCGCTTGCTCATACCCTGTCTTCTCTGCCAGTGAATCAGCCTTGTCTTCCTGCTCAACTTAAATAGCTCTCTTTTACGCCTCCGATTCCGAGCCTAGAAAGATGTGACATTTTGAAGATTTAACAATAGACATGTTTATAAAGTTACAATTTTTTATGCCGAACCGTTTTCGGTGGAACGTCACAAGTATTTTAGAGCAACTTAGCGGCAAAGGAGAGGAGATATATTCTCGGGTTCTGTAGATGACAAGACGAGCTGTGACAGGTTTAATGGGTGCGTGTAAAGCGGCTTTATTTTCCGTTTTAGCAGCAGCGCCTATTTATTTGGGAATTCATTGTGGCCTTGGACATTTATAAAACGAATAGTGGAACTATACGTATAAAAACCGGATTTCGTGCAGAAACAAATGTATGTATATTCAACATCTATTTGTTTGAATAGTGGTGCTCATAAAGATGCCGGCAACCTGTCTTCCGCGCACTTTCCAGATTGTAAGCTATCTACATGCAATAAGACTGATGCAAATGCCCAGAGGTTGTCATTTTGAATAAGGGATTTCCTTAGTGACTGTTGAATTTGCGATATCAACTTATCAGACAAAAACAATCATGTCACGATATCAACCCTGTCATTATCTAATAATTCGAAAGGTTTCGACAGGTTGCATTAAAAATAACTGTTTTAATGCGTTAATTTTCTTTAGTGGGATGGTGGTCTCCCCGCCACTTAGCGCAGCTGCGCGGTACCCTTGACAACGCCTGATGTGACTCGCCGGCGGCCACGTTCGCTGGCCACTGGCGCCACCGCGCCCAGTTTCACGCCTATGCTCTTTGCAGCTATCACACCTGCAACTCGTAGAGTTCATGCTTGATAGCTGCGTGATTGTGACATGCGCGATCGTGGCTTTATTGTCGGGCGTTTTTTGCGTACGGCGACAGTATATGTTGCTTACGGCGAGAATATATGAATACGCTGGCGTGGTTTTGGTGGACGGGGACAGAAACTCCAAGTGGGTGTGTTTACATCTGTGCTGCAGTGTGATGTGATGAACAGCCAATGCGGCCTTATTGACAAAGGTTAAAGCGAGGTAGGTGTCGGTTGATCCCTACCATATGTACCAAAGTAATGTTATACACGTGTTGGCCTCTTGAATGGCTATAAAAACTTGTTTTTGGTCGAGGGTGCAGATGAATTGATGGAGAGCTGCTCTTTCCTGTTTGATGCCTCTAGAATTCTATTGAAGTACGGTGGTTAAGCTAGCTTGACACCGTGTCTCTCTCATCACGCAGGGAGGATGAGAGGACTGAATTGATGTTACAGGTGTAAGGGAGAGCTGTTTCGTGGGCGCGAGTTGCATTTTTACTCGGGCGTTCGGGACGAGGATTGCTGAGGTCATAGGTGTGGTATGGGGAAGATGTGGTCGGGTTGTGAATGCTGATTTCATTTCAGAGGGAACATTGACCAGCCCGTAGAGACTGGAGTTCTTGTAGAACGCTCTGATTTTCTAGGCTGGTGAGTGGAATTTCTTGAGTTAGCTGGCTTGTGAGCTGCGAGGGCATATCATAAATTTGGGGAAGGGGCATTCATTCCGATTCTTTAGATGGAGCAGTGGAGTTAGGCGTGGCTGAGGTGGCGGGAGGTGGATTGTGTTTCTCGCGTTCCTCATTGAGATTACATTGATACCTTGCGGGGACCTCGCGACGGGCCTGAAGAAACGTAATTAAGGCAATTTGTTCCTCCAGGACAGGAGTTAGCTTTTTGCACTCCATGCAGCTTGCACTCCATGTAGCTACCTCCAGAAGTTAGCTTTTTGCACTCTATGGTAGGAAGGGGTGGGAAAGATTGGGGTTGAGCTGTGGGGTAAACCGTCGAAGCCCTGCTTACTTGTGCCGGCCGATCCAGTTGATCCCTAGGGGACCTTGTACATACGCCCCTCTGGTCTTGCTTCTGGAACTGTAGCGTTTCGGTGGAGGAGGCGTAGATGAATGGTCCAGTGCGCGACTGCCTTGTGGTGATAGGTCCTGTGGTGTCACGGATGATTCACTTCGTGCCTGGCAAGAGTCGTCGTTGTTTGAGAACGAAGGGTTTAGCGTAGCGTTTATTGCACCCAGGAGACGCAGAGAGACCCGAGCCGCCTGAGAGGCTGCACGAAGGGGTGAAGGCGTGTTGTGGTTGTGGATTTCGGAGGCCACAGGCGTGACACCCCGCAATCGCTGGATCAGGATAGGCTGTCCCTCGATGTCGCACCCTGTGGCAGGCGCCACAGACTCGAATTGGTTTCTGGTAAATTGAGCAATTGCATTCTGCTCCAGATAGCCGCACTGTGCAAGGAACTGTGAAGCCATCAAAGGTGATGATGACCGTTGAGGACGATCCAATGCATCTGACAGTATACACTTCGCCGACTATATGGCGAATGTTGTTCAGGATTTTGATTTCTGTGAATCTTCTCGGCACGCCACGAATAACTCATTTGATAGAGTCATCAGGTACAAGTCCATACAGTTGAACACGGTATTGCTTCTTATCGAAGGTGAGTTCTTTAACTGTGCTGAACAACCTCGCTGCCTCCGATGACGGGTTGCTTACTGTAGCTATGTTCTGCATGACGTCCACCCGTATTTGACGATTTGCCTGACGCCACGTGGCGTTTATTGCGTTCAGAAAGGCCAAGGAGAGCTCAACAAGGGAATGTCGTCGAGAGCTTGTCCGCCTAGTGGTCTTAGCGCCAGCTTGAAGTCGCCTTTAATTAAAGGCTTGGGGTTCACAGCAGGCTTAGCTGCGTACAAGCGAGGCGGCATGGTTTAAGACGAGACTGGTGTGGAAGTGGGGTCAGAAGAGTTTGCTTTACACTGACGTTGTCTCTGAGCTTTGGAGATAACCTCGATGAAATCTTGTTGCTCTACTTGATTTGTATGCTCAAGCCTTTCTTTGATAAGCGCTGAATCCATTTCATCGTCGGCGTAGGTAGATTTGCTTCAGACTGCATTCATAGCGGTTCATTCGTCACCGCTGCTGGTTGAGCCTTGGATGACAACTCTAGTGCTAGGCCTACGCCAAGCATAATCCAGGGGCTGGTGCAGTATGGATGTAGCTTGCGAAATATTTCACCCACTTCTCCAGACGAAGTGTCAGGATGACGGCAACTACCTCCTTAATACGGTGGTATAATAGGGATGGCGCACCCAAAAGAATTACCGCATTTTGGTCTAAAAATACACGGAGGTGTGGTAAAGCGCTTCGGACCTTTTCCTTGCTCTAGATGCTCGGTGCCTTTCCTACTGGAGCAACCCGCGCAGGTCGCCGATACACTACAGAAGCTGCCCCCCCCCCTCCTGTTGGAGTTTGCTTGCTTCACAGGCCTTAACCATCGCTTGTACTCACCGTCCTCAACACCCCCACCCCCAACCCATTACCTTTTCTAACACAGGCAACCGTGCGATACCACCTTAAAAAGGAAGGAAGTTCACACTACCGTTTATTTGTTTGAAGGTAGCGAAGCTGAACACAATATTCACAATTATCACGAAGTCTTCAGTCCACGATTGCAGCCAATTTGCTTCTTTACTGCTGCAATGACCTGCACTCCATCACTCCATCATTATTGCCATCAGTATGGATTTCTTTCATTTTTTTGGAAGTAATTATTATTGGACATCAACTTTGAGGTCCTTACGTTATGACTTGCCTTTCTCATTATGAGGAAGTGTTGCACCAGGTATGCCGAACCCTGGGGTGTTTCTTTTTCCAAGCAAGTGTTTCCGCGATTGCAGCGAGCGCTGGCGTTTTTTGCCAATCTTCGCCAGTTCCCCTAAGTGGGTAGGCGTGGCTTGACAAACGTTTGCCGGGTACGCTGGGCGGTCGTCGTGAGGCACGCACTCTCGAGTGCTCGGCATTTTCTTGTATTTCTTTATTAGCGTGTGGTTGCTGCAATAATGAAAAATCTGCATCAGTGGGTATTTTTCGCTTCAAGAACAGGAACAGGGACGCTCGGCTGTCGTCGCGCGGCATGCACACAAGCGCTAGTACTTTTCTTGCTTTTGTTACTGCCGGGCGGTCGCCGCGATTCCCGCGCTCACATGAGCGCACACTAATATCTTGGTACTTTTAACTGCTGACACAAAAGTTACGATTTGCCAAACGGCTTTGCTCTAAAAGAATTATTTATTGATGGATTTTTGGTGAATGACCATGTCGAGTTTGGGCCTTTCGCTATGTATATTGTTAGAAATGGTGTGTGGTGGCTAATGAGGCACACGTTTGTGCTTGTTGGTCAGTGCTTGTTTGGGGAGGGCGGAATATTGGATTTCCATATGCTAGTTTAGTGTGAATTTTTATGACTAACTTGTAGATAATAACAAGCCGATACATCGACTTGCAGCTGGGATTGGTGCAATTGTCACGAATCGACGCTATTAATCCTTGTGTCGCATCATTACTGCGGATATTTGTGGCCATTATGTTAGTGGGACCTAAAGTGTTGTCCTTCATTTTGCTCTAGCTGTTTCTGTTATAGCGCCAGCTGCTGGCCGATCTTTTTTTCTATGATAAGATTTAGCTGGTCAAATGTCAGGAAGACAATTACCTGTGGGGCAGTGGGGGTGGGAGGGCAGCAGCTTGCTGGAGTGGGTGCCGGCTCGCTGACCTGCCTTGATATCTTTCAAATCGGGTGATAAGCTGTTCTATTCGGCATTCTAGAGCTTCGATTATGCTTTTGGGCGGTTTTCTCAATGAGTTGGAGCCTCTTAGCAAATTACGCGCTTTGACTGCGTAGTACGCTGTGTTGTTTCTCCGCTGTTTTTCCCATGAACATACACCAACCTTCGCAGTTTGCCGCACTCCTGCGGGTACACAGTTCCCTCCTTTTACTTTGGGAAGCAGGCTGGCCGCTATCTACCGCAATGGCTACTTTTAGCTGGCCAACCGAGACTACTTATTCTGCATCTATCCTAAACCTCGGAGCCCTCTCATGGCCCACGTAAAGAGGGCTAGACACGGTTAATAGAGTTTTGTGTGGTTTTTAAAATTTGTTTTTGCTGCTGCCTCAGTTTTAATTACAAAGAAACCATCTCCTTGCATCACCATGTCTTACAGAGCCGTTTCCTCTTTGAAATTACACTCCGAGAAACTTCGAGCTCTATCAGAAGAAATAAAAAATAGAACTGAAGAGCACACCGCGAGCGTAAATGGGGCTTTTCCATTCGAGTAAAATGCTAAATATAGTACTTATACAGCACACGGACCATAAGCGCGCACTCGGTTAATTTTTTTCTTATAGGTATCGGGCTTAAACAATGTTGGTTAAACAACACTGCACCACCAAATTGACACTAAATTTTTTGTAAATATATGTTACCTTACATTAACACCAAGTCTTAATTTTGAGTGTTTCTTGCTAAAGATTTTCCATTGAAAAATTACATTAGGAGCACTTTTGCACCTTAAATTGCGATTGCAGATTTGAAAAATATAATGTGCCTAATTAAATAGTAAAGTGTATAACAAGTTTTTTTTTACTCTTTCTCTAAATTTAAAAGAACAGCTGCCTAGTTAATATTGTTTTAACACTGGGTCTTAGTTATAATTGACAGGTCAACATCCAATCAGTGCAGACTGTATATCGATGTTGCATGTTTGCCCTAGCTGTTTACACAAATTTGACTTGTCTTTGCAAGGCACAATACTGGGGCGTCCACATCGCTGAATCTGAGCACATCGCATCCATATCGCGAAGGGGTTATATTACACACGCAATCCCCCTTAGGTTTTGGTTTCCTTGCTGCTTCCAGGCCAGTGCGCTGCTTACATGACCAACACGAGAGGCAGAAAAAAAGCCCGCGTATCTGCTCGTTCAGCTGGAATGTAGTCAAAATGTTCTGTCCTGTCTCCCAGCTACCTCTCACAGTGTTCTCCCCTCAATAGCTCCTTCCATGACGAACCAGGAGGAGATTTGCTAAAGTAAATTTAATCTTCCCGTGTTGGACCTCGCTGCGATCTATCATAATACATTTTGTGAGCAAGGTTTGTGTCCAACCCTTATGCAGGATCTTTCTCAGTTACACCAATGGGGTCCTGCAAACAAACAACTGCATTTTCTTATAGACTGGTTGGACAAACGAAAAGCTCTGAGAAACCTTGTCCAGACATGGCGCGTGCTCAAAAGCGAGCTTTCACTGAGTGAAAACGGTTACATGAATGTCGCGACAAAGAACGCTCTACATACGACAACAGCGCAATCAATCATGACGATTTAGAATGACAGTAAAACCTTCTCTGATAAACCACCAAAAGGTATGCAGGTAAATATTTGGTAGATGCGTGTATTTTGTGTTTGTTTTTGAAATTTCGGCCTGTGAAGATTTGACGATAAAATGGGACCACATAAACGAAGGCTGGATGCACTTCTCTAGAACGTTTACAGGCACTCTTCGCATAGTGTTGATGTCAAAAGGCATTGGAGCTTCTCTCAACTTTTTTTAAAGAGGAATAGTTACGTCTTTTTGCCTTTCATGAATAAAATCTTGTATCAAAGAAGTCTTTTTTGTGCTTTTGGAGAAATGGTGCGCATGCTCATTCTTAAAAATTAACAAAACACGCACAAGTTCTGTACTGATGTTTTGCCACATCTTTCGCTAATTTTAGCCCTTGCTCATGAGTGCTGAAAGTATGAAGTATTCAACAAACGTTATTAGTTCCAAAGTTTCTTTGCCTACATAACAGTTCATTTAGGATTCGGTAAAATGGCTGAACCTTCGACA
The DNA here is from genome assembly GCF_048455015.1 of Haemaphysalis longicornis. Lineage (NCBI taxonomy): Eukaryota > Metazoa > Arthropoda > Arachnida > Ixodida > Ixodidae > Haemaphysalis > Haemaphysalis longicornis. The sequence continues at coordinate 75,875,026 of NW_027526445.1, read as the reverse complement.
GCCCCAAACTTTCGCGTCGTGGCCACCCAAGGTAGACTTTCACCATTTAACTGCGTTTGATGGAGTTCATTCGGAGCTTTAAATGGATTGGCGTGGCTTGGACAGACAAAAACATTAAACCAAAGTGGCTGCTTCTATACGAGCAGCCATCCCAGGATGTCGTACAGACAGAATTTCTGTCCTACAACTCATAGTTGGTGAGAAAAAACAATAGCAGCTTCAATATATCTAAAAACGTCTACGTGCCTAACGAACGCCTTCGACACGTATGCGCAATCAAGAGCCCGCAGGGTGCCGTGTAGACCAGGAAAGTGGGAGCAGCAGTGACCAACGAAGAGACAATCTTGCTACCATTTGCCCTCAAACGACAAAGCAGGGCAAAAGAATGCACCGTACAGGCCCTCCCTATCAAATCCACCTTTTAGGGAAAAGCGTGTTCGTTGTAGATAGAATAATTGCACCATGCATGTCCCAAGGGCACCTTGTTCGAAGTCGTACTATCACACGTCAAAAAACTCTTTTCATGATGCGGAATTTCGCCCTTTGGATGGCAGCCTAAGCTTGGCTAAAACAAAAGGTGGGTGACTGCTCAATAAAATAGGCATTTGCGATCTGATGCACGGCGTTGTTCTGGACCGTGTTTCTTACTCTTTTTTGTTCCGCAACATGGTGTTCAGAGATCTTCCTGCCCAAACCACAAAGACATAGTCACAAGATAACAGGATAATGTGGATGACAGCAATGGAGAAACACACGAACTGTTTCTTGTGTTTTTCATTCAAAGGGGTGTTTTTGCGCCCGCGTCTTCCGATGCCCCCTTTTCAATACCCACGCATAATTCTCTGTCCTTATCTATTGCAGAGAAAAATATACGTGCTCCATCTCTCGTGAAATACATTTAAGCCTGCATTACAGGCTATGTATATACTGTAGAGCCGCTGTTCTTCTTAGACATGCGAGCTTTGGGTTAGGTATTTATTTTCCTAATTCAAGAGTCAGTATTATTGCAGGTCATACAATGAGCAGCTATGGAATTCACGAACGACTGAGCACGTCCCTAATCTCAAGTAACTGCTACACATTGGATGCATGCAGGATTTTGGAAGTGTGCGATTCCGACAGGAAAAAATTGTGTTGTTATTCCTCAGTTCAGTATCAGTGGAAGGAGAGGTAAAAATGGGTTTCTTAACCGTAGATAAGGATTCCTAGCAGACACGTTCAGGTTTAAACTGGCGAGTGATGGAACGTCGGGTTTTCCGCGGTGACGCAGAAACAGGTTAATCAGGTGCGCCCTAGTACATGGCTGCAGTTCAATTTCGACCATCAGGATATCCGGAACGTAGGTGGAAATTTCTAGAAATTAGAAATTTTGTTTTCTCGTTCCAACGAAAAACTAGCCACTGTGGTGGGGATAAATCCAGCTCCCATGGGCTGAGACGCACAAGGAGGGACATGCCGGTTCGGCTGTCGATACATAATACTATGGCCATCAGAAGCCACCCAAATCACCCTAGCGCCGATATAATTATAATAAATGTCTGTATACGCCTTAGCTCATTAGTATTATGAAACTACACTTGAGCAAACACTAAAAAATTAGTGATGATCCTAAATACTGAATTGCAACCTCTTTTGAGGTATTGTTAACAGCCCGGTTTCTTTATATGAACGGTATTATTTAACACAAGAGATGATCGGGACCAATTGCATATCCCAGGATGTCGTGCAGACAGAATATCTGTCCTACAATTGATAGTTGGTGAGAAAAAACAATAGCAGCTTCAGTTAATCTAAAAAAGTCGCCGTGCCTAACGAACGCCTTTTAATCATTGCACCAGCAAATACTATCTGAAATGTACGCGCAGCAGTTCTTTGTGGTAAGCAATCATACTAATATTCAAAATCCATGCTGAATGTCAAAGCTTTAGCGGCTTTGTGGAACCAAGTTTTCTACAACAAATTAAGCAAGGAGGTGATGGAAGGCTCCGAAACTGTAAAATCCTTGACGAAATTCTGAAAACATTCCGACAGCTCGAAGATTTTTCGACGTCCCTGTTTGAATACTGTTTTTTTCCAGCGAATGATTTCGGTGTTAAGCTAATTCGTAAAGCCGACTAACAAATAATAATGTTGGTAGAGAAGTACCAGCAATTTCAACACCTACGTGTATTCTCGGCATAATCACTTAAATGTAACAAACTCATTTAGAACTTTTGTTCCAGTAAAAAAAAAGTAGTGCAAAGCCGCAGTTTTTATGCGACGGAGTTGAGAAATTACGAATCGTCAAGCATCGAATGTATAAAAGGTATGTCGAACAAAGGGCCCTACTCAGGTGTTCCTTCAGCTCATCAAAGCAATAACTGCAGAAAAAGTGACTCCTCCTTCAGGATTGCAAAAGTGGCCAGGGCAACAAGCTCACATATATCAGCAGACCATATCTGACACACGGCGTAAGTCAAAGATTCCCAGTTAAAATTATACAGGAACGCTCTACTACAGGGCCCCAAATACCTTGCGCACTTTCGGCCTCTTAACCTTCACAATAAATCAGTCAATTAATCAATCATTATTTTTCTTGCACCCAATAAAAATTGGCTCTTGGCACGAGATGTGGTACACCGGCAGTATTCTCTTCAGAAGTGGGCAGTGTATTTTAAAAAAAAAAGTGGGTTTCATCCAAGAAATCTTCTATGCAGTGAGAGCCCAAAAAAATTTGCTTCTTTTGTTAAACTTGGTATACTTTAGCCCGTTTCCTTACAACGATGTTGTTGTAAGCCAAACGGCCACACGTCTCAGCATTAGATTGTGAGAGATGGATAGTTATGTGATGGAGAACCCGAACGCACACGAAGGTGGCCCCTGTGGAATTTCCAGATGTATACCCTGGTTTCACCGCACAAGAGTAGTGTACATACACAAAACCAAGTGTGCATGCGATTGATCGCCTCTACTTCTTACGGGAAGCGGTGTCCCACTGCATTTTTAGGGAAACCATAGGTTTCAATCTTGTAAGGCGAAATTTCTTGCATTGGGTTTTTTCGCGTGTAGCAGACAGACTTCGATGAATGATTCTGATTCTTGCGGGGAACGTTTTTTCGAATACATTTTTTTGTTTGCTACGATGCTTTCTATTATGTTTAACCAATTGAGTCATATCCCAAGTGTAGCTAAGCTCACCTTCCAACATCGCAAATAAATTAACTTCCAGGCTTCGTCAATAAAAATGCTCTGTTGTTAACGCAAATTTAAAATGACACTTGTTTTAAATCGGCAGTCAGAAAACCCGATGTATTGCAGAGCACGAAGGTGAGCACGAGTTAGCCTCTTCTACGTTTATCACCAACCAAATCGTGAAAATTGTTTTTTGCAGTGTTGTTGTAAAAAGCCAACAAAATTGTGAAAGTTGTTTTTCGCAGTATTATTTTAAACAAATAGCCGAAAACTTGCGCTTTCGCGTGCCCTTGCCTTTCATTGGTGGGGAGAGCTTGAGGTGCCACCTATTGAGCTCCTGCGGAGTGGTCGCTTGCTTGGTGCCGTTTAAGGCCAGTTATTTTCGGTGAACCACCGCCGTCTTGGGTCGATCATCTCTGGCTGGTCGCTGTCTCTAATGCTCCCCATTTCTTGAGGGAGCGAATAGCCTTGAGCTGATGATTCTGCGAAGCCGGCGGGCGAGGTGGGGTAGCGGCTATGACTTGCGAGGCTTAGCTCACCCGTCCGTGTGGCACAGTCTTCATGTGGCAATAAATGGCATACAAATGGCCTAAAAGATTCCCTGGTAATTTCCAGTGAGTCCTTGCACCTTGCACGTTCACCTAGAACACTCTTTACTGTTTGAAAAATAAACTTCGTTCATTTAAAACGTAGAGAAACTGGGCGGAGTAACCGCGACTGCATCGCGAGGCTCCTTAACGGATTTTTCATCACCGAAGACCTGAGATGGGTGTCAACGGATTGGTGCCGCCTGAGACTGGTGTCATCAAATTGGACCACACAGGACGGCTGTATAGGCCTTCTATAAATAAACTCTCATCGAATTGAACCACACAGCATGGCTGTACGGGCTTTCTGCAAATAAACTGTAAGAAAAGCAAATAAAAAATTAAACCGATCATAATGACAGTCTTGCCAAGCTAGCTGTAAATAAGTGCCGCTGGGCAGAAAGCGTAAAAGTACACGCAAAACGCAAGAGTTTAGGTAAAACAGTTTATATTGACTTCAGAATTATGTAATACATTTTCACAACACAAAAACTTATATTTGGATGCCTATCTTCCATGGCTTAAAGAGCGAACGTTGTATAATTATAAGAATAACACAAATTTTCATGACTATAAATAAGTCACGCACCGTAGAGCGATTGGCAAAACTATGAAAGAAATGAAACATGTAAACCCACTTTGGAAGAACAAGATATAGTTATGCGGCTTTAAACATCTCACACTATGAGACATTTGTGGGAAACAATGCCAGAAAAGTCTGTAAACAGAAATGATTGAATGGTGGTTACCAGAACAAAGCATATTTACGAGCCTTTAAAAATTTCACATCTAGTAAAAAGATTGGCGAACAATAAAACAAACCACCTTGGAAACACAGAAAGGGTGTTGAGTGGTGGTTGCGAGCGCCATACGCTATTTTAAATGAACCCATATCTACGGAAATGGTAATGAACACAAGAGTGGGTGTATATACAGATATGACTGTACGGCAGTTACAAGAGCAGCACAAATTTACGTGACGAAATGATTCACACATAGGGAAACGGCAGGACAACACTAAAACAAGAAATAACTTTAGAAACAAATTACTGAAGGGTGGTTAAGACCTCAACCCAAAGTGACACTATTTTGATATTTGGCACAATGTGATATGCTTTTGGAACAAAAGAAAAAAACGGAGAAAGAAAGAAATGATTGAATAATAGCTACAACAAGACCGATTTACACGACTACGTGATTCACAACAAGTTATGCGATAAAACTAGAATAGCGCAAAATAAAAATTCATGGAAGCACAGAACTGATTCAATGGTGCGGGCCTCGATCACTCAGTTATGACCGGGATTGTTGAACAGTTTGCGTTATTTTTTACGGTGCCAGGAACTGGCAGAATGGTTGCAGAACGCAATGGTCCGAAAGCAAGTACAGATATCGTGGTCCAACGGCTGAAAGAAATTTAATACCTCTTCTAGAAATAAAATCTCAGAAGCCGAAGGTTGTCGACAAAGCTGACATTTGCACAGGATGTGACTGACAATACAAATATGTGCTTTATGCATCCTTCGCTGAAATACATTGAAGTCTGTAACAACGCGAAGATATATTGTTCCACACAATGCAGGTTACCACTCGCAGGTGGGAAAACGCGTGCTTCCCTTTTTTCCCAAACCAGGAGAACTCCTGTGCAAGTGGACATTCAACATAATCTTCAGCAGGTGCCTTGTGCTCTCTTGCAGTAGCACCTCCTTGGCGAGCCACTTCTAATCTAGGCATGGGTACAGAAAAAATATGTATTGTTATTAGAGCTTTTAACTCTGGTATAATAAAGAATGGCAGCCTACCATTGTCCCTGAAAAAGAAAGTGCATAAGAGCTGCATCTTACCGGTACTCACATACTGGGCAGAAACTTGGAGGCTCACTTATATGGTCTAATTAAAATTAGGACGACTCAGCAGGCAATGGAAAGGAAGATGATCGTTTTAACATTACGGGACAGCAAGAGAGCGGAGTGAGTCAGCGAAGAAAGCCGTGTTGAAGACATAGTAGTAGAAAGTAGTCAGTCATCAGGAGAACCGATTGGATAACTAGAGAAGACAAGTGTGGAAGAAGGCGGCAGAAAGTTAGACAGTCAGATGAGATGAAGGAGTTTGCGAGGATAAATCGGTCGCAGTTATCACAGGACCAGAATACTTGCAGATAAATGGGAGAGGCCATTCCCCAGCAGTGAGCACAGATAGGCGAATGATGATGATGATACAGAAACCGACAGTAATGTTCCTTCGACGTTACTACTCTGCACACCAGTGACCTTCAGCGTGTACCGCAATGGCTACCTTCAGCTGGTCCACCGAGACTACTTATTCCTGAATCTATCCTAAACCTCGGAGCCCTCTTATGGACCACGTACAGCCAGCAAGACATGGTTTGTGGAGTTTGGTGCATTAGTTAATTTGTTTTTCCGGCTCTCTCACGTTCAATTTTAACAAAATCTTACAACGCTTGCCTCACCACGTCTTACAGAGGCATATTTCCTCTTGAAATTACACTCCGACAAACCCCGGGCTCTGCTAGAAGATATAAACCATAGAGCTCACAAGCAAAGCGCGAGCGTAAATGGGGCCATTTTCCATTGCATCAATATGCAAAATATACACTTACTGAGCATACAGGCAATATTGGCGCATACGCTCTATTTTTGTTTTGCTATAGGCACCGGTCACTGCTCAGAGGGCACGACGAATAAGTACACCCAGCACTGTCCCGCGGAAGCTTGAGCTAACGTTGGGTCGGTGAGAGCCAGACGGCGGGCGAGCGTTCATGTATTCGGCACCTCTGGGTTGTTTGTTTTTACGATTCTGCGATTGTTTTTGAAAGGTATCGCGAGCTTAAAAACTGTTCTGGCAAATAGTTTCCGCATGTCTGAAGTGATTCTGTGCTATTTCCGGACAATTACGGGGCTGAACTACTACTGTCGGCCTCGCGTGCTCGAGAAGTTACAGAGATTGTACGTTCCCGCGCGCGTGTGAAAGAAATTTATGGTACAGAAATTTTCACGCAGTCTTATTCAGCAAGGGAAGCTTATTTGCAGCGCCAATTCGGGTCAGTAATAATTTTTTTCTTATATCGCACCCTTACAAAGTGACCCCAGCGTATACCACGGCGCTCCACGACAGAAGCGTGTTTGTGTTGTTTCCTCTTTTCGCGCAACCACACTACAGTTAATTTTCGGTTGCCCTTCTTTCGCTCGGTTGGTGTTGCCACTAATTAACAAAGGATTCCAAACGTTATTAGCTGATGACAAAGACAACGCAGTTCACACAGTTGGAAATCTGCTGCGGAGCTGCGGTTGTCTTTAAGAAGAGTCCGTCTAGTATCGGCTTCAATCTTGTGAGTAATGTTAGAGCCGTCTTAGCGGCTAATCGTGATTCCGTTTGTTCAGGCCGTTCGGAATTCTCCAAGAAAGTATTTCCACCTCCTCCTCATCCGCTGCTTAAACAATAATAACCTCAACTTTCAGAGTACGCAAAACGCATTAAAGAAGTCATCGCGAGTGAATGCAACCTTGCCTTTGATAGCTTGCCACACTTTCGCTTGGAATGCGTGGCTGAACTTTGTACACTTCGGGGAACAAAGTAGGGCAGTAAACGGGATGCGTATTGACCGTCTTGACATTGTTTTTGGCATCACCTGCGAAGTGTTTTGAACATATTCTTGTGGCGCCTTTTGGCATCACTTTGGTGTCGTGAATGTCGCTAAAAAAAGGCTACTGCTGATAAAACAATAGTGGTGGAAGCCGTTATACCTTGTGTTATGCAAAAACTACGATGGCATGCGATTCATCGCTGCGCGCGGTGTGTATGGAACACTGAAAGAAAACGTTTTAGTATTACGACCCTTCGTGTCTCCGCTGCGCATAAACAATCATCGTACTCATAATTTTACTCCTTCCACTGACAAAAAATGTTATGACTTTCTTACACCTAAAAACCATTTCTTGCGACGATTATTCCCCACGGCTCCATGAGAAACCTGTACAGAGTAATGGCAAGCTGCCTTTCGCGATTATGACAGTCCTTCACGCAGCAGTAGCGGCGCCGCCAATAAATCTTTCCAGCAGCATTTTGATCATTTCGGAACCTGCAGCTTGCAATTGTAACTATGTTTCTTAAAAAAACTTCCGCCACACAACGTGGAACCGCACGCAGCGCGGGTGTTTTTCGTGGGCTGAACGGCCGGTCGCGACATCCACCGACCCAGAGTTGCTAAGCGGCGGCGAGAGGCGGCGCTGCAGTGGCCCGCAAACTTCAGAGTCCGGTGAACATAGATACCTTTTTTTAAACAATGTTAATAAACACAGAGTTTTTGAAATAGATTGGCCAACAAACTGCACCAGTAAAGTGAAGTGAACTGTTTTAATACATGTACTTTTTTTACTTCTTTTTTCTAACTTCTGTTTTTGAAATGATGTGAAGTTTTTTTTTATTTTTAAATAAATATTTATATATGCATATTTATATATATAAGCAGTGTTCAAACACTACTTTTTAGTTGCACATTTACTACACCTAATTGTTTTTTTGTTTAAAAAGTATTTAAACACTACTCTACTTTTTTTTAAATTTGAGATTAAAACTGCTTAAATAATAATGTATTAACGTATTTGGGTAACATCAATTGACACATGCTTGTCGCAAAAATTTAGAGGTTGTATTTTAATTGTGTGTATTGAACTAACTCTTGAGAAATTTTAGTTGTCTATGCAAGGAACCATACTGGTGTGCCTACATGGCTGAAACCGAGCGCCAGGCATTCATCTCGCAAAGCGGTTATATATTGCATACGCAATCCTGCTCTCGTTTTGGATTCCTTGCGTCTTCAAGGGCAGTGCGCTGCTTACACGACCTACACCAGACGCAGAAAAAAATGCCCGTGCATCTGCTCGTTCAGCTGGAATGTCGTCAGACTTTTCTCTCTTGTCTCCTGCTCCCCTCTCTCAGTGCTTTCCTCTTAATCCTTCTTTGGATGACGAACCAGGAGGAAATTTGATAAAGTAAATTTAATTTCAATCGTCCGCCGTTCCCACTGGGAGCGATCTTTGTTTCGATGCATTTTTTGAGCAAGATTTGTGTCCAAACCGTTATGGCGAATCTTTCTCAGTTGCACAAGTGGGGTCTTGCAAACAACCTAATACATTTCCTTATGGATTGGTTTGTCGACCAAAATGCTCTGGGAAACTTTTTGCACATTGGGCGCATGCTTGAAAGCGAGCTTCCACTGTGTAAAAACGGTTACATAAATATCGCGAAAAAGGAATGCTCTACATAAGACAAAAGCGCTATCAATAAAGACGACACTGTATGACAGTGAAGCCTTCTCTGGTAAACCACCAATCGGTATACAGTTAAAGCTTGGTAAGATGCGTTACTTTTGTGTTTTTTTTTTAGATTTTGGTCTTTCAGGATTTGACAATCAAGTTGGAGAACATTCAACGAAGTTTGGCTGCACTCATGGAGAAGGTTTTCAGGCACTCTTCGCATAGTTTTGATGTGAAGAAGCATTGGAGCTTCTCTCAAATTTTGTTAAGGAGGTATGCTTATGTCAATTGCCTTTCTTTATTAAAATCTTCTACTAAACGCGTGTTTTTCGTGCCATTGCAGAAATGGTGGGAATGCTCATTTTAAAAAATTAACACTACTCACACAAGTCCTGTGCTGATTTTTTACTACACCTTGCTTTCTTTAATTTCCACTCCTTGCTCTAGATTGTTAGAAGTATGAAATACTCCACAAATTTTATAGTTCGACAGTTGGTTTGCCTAGATGACAGTTACTTTAGGATTCGCTTAAAACGCGGAACATTCGACGCACTGCCAGACACACTGCCAAACGTTCGTTTTGGGACCACACAAGGCAGACTATCATCTTTCAACTGGGTTTTTGTGGTTCATTCGGAGCTATGAACGGATTTGCGTGGCTTGGACGGAAGAAACATCAAACCTAAGTGGCTGCTTGTATACGAGCAGCCACTGCTATGAGCTACCTTCGACACGTATGCGCAATCAACACCCCGCATGGTGCCGTGGGACTATAGTGTAGACCCGAAAAGGGGTAGCAGTGGAGACCAAAGAAGAGACAATCTGGCTACCATTGGCGCTCAAACGACAAAGCACGGGAAAAAGAAAGCACCGTACAGGCCCTCCCTAACAACTCCACATTTTAGTGAAAAGCGCGGTCGTTGTAGATAGAATAATTGCACCATGCATGGACCAAAGCCCCCTTGTTCGAAGTCATATTATCCCACGTCAGAAACCTTTTTTGAATGTGCAAAATGTTGCCCCTTGAATGAGAGCCTAAGCTTACCTAACACAAAAATTGAGTGACTGCTTGATGAAAAATGCTTTGGTGATCTCACGCCAGGCGCGGTTCTGGCTTCTGTTCGTTCCTCTCTAAGTATTTTGCTTCCGCAACCTGGTGTTCAACGATCTTCCTGCCCAAACCACACAGACTTAGAAAGAATATAACAAGATAACGCGGACCACACCATTTTAAAAACACACAAACTGTTTCTTGTGTTTTTCAGTAGAAGGGGTGTTGTGTACCCGCGTCTTCCGATGCCCCCTTCTCAATACCCACGCAAAATTTATATTTTGCGGAGAAAAATATACGCGCACCATCTCCCGTGCAATACATTGAGGTCCGTATTAAAGGCCACTTACATGTGGTAGAGCCGCTGTTCTTGTTATACATGCGTGCTTTTGGTTAGGTATTTGTTTTCCTAATTCTAAAATAAATATTGTTGCAGGTCATGCAATGAGCAGCTATTGAATTCATGAAAGACTGAGCACGCCCCTGATCCCAAGCAACTGCTACACATTAGATGCATGCACGACTTTCTACGTGTGAAATTCCGAAAGGAAAAAAGTGTGCTGTTCTTCCTGATTCAGTATCAGTGAAAGGGGAGTTGAAAATGGGTTTCTTACCTGTTGATGAGTATTCCTTGACGACGCGTGCAGGTTTAAACTGCTGATTGATTCAACCGGCGGTTTCCAGCGGTGAGGCTGCAACTGGGTAATAATGTGCGTCCATGTAAATGGCTGCAGATTCATTTCGACCATCAGGAGATCCTGAATATTTGCAGAAATTTCTAGAAATTAAAGATTTTGTTTTCGCGTTCCAACAAAAACCTAGCTATTATGGAGGGGTTAAAACCCGCTTCTTTTGCCATGATGAGCGACCAATATTACCCAAAATACGTTTCAGGTACTACTTTCAATAAACATGTTCTCCGTAATGTCAAGAATCACATAATTTACGGTAGCGATTGGTGGTATTTCTTATTGACAACGAATCGTTTGGAGCCAAACAAATACTGAGGTCTTATAAAACACTAAATCTTGAGGACAAAACATACCCTTGTTCGGACGTTATAGCCAATTTAGGTTAATTCTTGGCTGAGGTATGATTTGTGAAAGAAAACTTTGTCACCCACAAAAAACATCTCCTGAGTACTCACAGACGATCGTATAAAACGAGGAATTCATTGCATACAAAAAAGTTTGACACTTCTCTTTTCCATGTTGCGTTTTTTAATATACTGTAGAAAAGCAACACCGCGGTAAAGCTCACGATAACTGTGAATAAATAACATCGCCAGAATATCGTATTTCCTGAAAGCATTCCGGCTGGGTAGTTGGTCTGATATGATCAAAATAAAACTGCTCTACAAGCACGAAATGACAGAAGAAGACACACCACACAGCGCAGTTTCTTTCGCGGTGTGTCGTCTTCTCTCGTCCCTTCCTTGTAATGGTATTTCCGGAGTAATTGGAGATTAGTGGGAGAGGCTTTTGCATTGCAGTGGGCGTAGATAGGCTGGTGATGATGATGATTATTTCCGGAGTAGGCCCACCTATGACATATATGGCGTGGCCCACAACCAGATCAAGATTGGCACGTTGGCACCGCGCTTGACCACATCGCCCTCTCCTTCAAATCCATTGCATAAAAAGGCTTGTTCTGTTGGCTGGGCGCTTGTTAGTACACTGTTAACAACAGTAGAGAGTGCGCATTGACAAGCCTCACAACAAATCTTCGACATGTCCGCATGGATGAAAAGATAACCTTTGTTTTCTAGAAAATATGACATGTCAGCACACAACGTTAGAGTAAGTGAGCCTTTATTTTCACAGCAACCAAACTTCTGCTTACATCACACATTCGAATAGCCGCTACCAAAAAGACCAAACTTTCTACCTGGTAAGCGAAAGACTACGGCAGATTCGCTCGTACTTGACAAAGTAATTACAGAAAAAAAGAATTGTTCCGAATTTGCGATTTACGACAGCAAGAAAAAATTAACCGGGGAAGGGTGGACGAACACTTTTCATAACTTTTTGAAGCCAGCAAAAAATATCGAGCCACTTTACGCAATTATCTTCCTGTGTGAAGGCGAAAGATTCTAGCCGCACTATGTTGTATAAATTACTACCTGTTTTTTGTCTCTTGTAGTTTTCCTCCAGCTACTTTCACGTTACCGCCTCTTCCACCTGCTCTTCCTTTACGCACGTCTCCGCATTAAAATTTGATCTTCCTAAGTTGAAATTACCGGTATATTTCCTCCTTCAACCTCAGGCTGCACATGTGGCGAGGCAAAGGAAAGTTCCCTGCTGGCAGTGAGACGGGTCACTTGTATCACGTCAATCCTCTTGCTAGCTTCTCCTGCGGGTTTCCCGATTTTAGTTCTTGATGCCCAACCCCAAATCTTAGACACCTAGTGAAATCTCGTTAACGTAATGTTTGTTCTATTCGACGTGTTTCTCACATTGGAGTAAAATGGATGTTTTGAAAATACGCTCTAATCTTAACTGCAACGCCGCGAGTTTTCAGAAGCACTCAAAAATGTAGGGAATCGCATTCAAGGCTTCCGTTGAAGAGCATGAGCTCACACTCCTCACCGACTGGACTGCACTACCAGACTGGGCAATAGTGCGTTCAAATACATCTGCCCGTATCTCATTTTTGGGGGAAGCCTCTCTCCAGATACTTGGAAAACCATTTGGTGAATACCTATTAGTGACCACGCAGTCATAGGTACTGCTGTCCGAAGGGATCAGAACCGACTAGATTCTTGTGTAGCCCGAATCATAGACTGGTCAACTTTACGGAACCAGCGGGATGTCTAATGTGCACCTGAAAACGAATTTATTCCTCATTAGGTTTTATCAACGTGAAAAGATATTTATCGGTACCGCAAGATATCAAGACTACGGTTCAGACTCGAGTTTTCGACAACAAGCTGATATACGTGTGGGATGGCGGTGGCATCCTAATCAGTAGGTTGAAGCAGCAGCACCACCACCGGTGTAAGAAGAGCATAGCCGCACAAACTAAGCATGCCTAAAAACGCAGTGGAGCTCAGTGATCAAAGCTGGCTCCAGCTCTGCCACACTTTCCAGGGTACCCTACGCCCATCCAAAACCTCTAAACTGCTGAGATACCTCAGTAATCCTGCAAAAGGCAAAAGCACAACTTACCGAATAATTCAGGCAGTTATATGCAGTCAAGAGATCGCAAGAAAATCTGCTCTCTAAACTGAAGCCTCAGCAAACCGAAACCTGCAGCTGAAGCCTCCCTACACGGCAGGTGATGACACGAGAGAGGCAAACCCGAAATTCAATGCGCACAGCACCACGGCTAAGGGGACGGCAGCGCCACCGATGTTCCGCCCAAGTACCGCGCCAGATGGGGAACCGAACACAAACAAAGCATTGCCCATCTCCATGAAGCCTGTATCGCATCCCTCCTGCGCTACTACAGTCGCTGCTCGGAGCACGGAACTACACCACTCCATTCGAAGTTCGCTGATGTCTGTTTATTTGCTAAATCAAACAGGGACCCAGACATGAGAAGCCTACTGCCAATATGTCTCACGTCGTGTATTGGGAAGCTGCTCTAACATATCCTGTAGAACCAGTTGCAAAAATTACTGGAAGACACGAGGCAGTTGTTGCCTACCATGTACGGGTTACGAGAGCACCTGTCGACTGAAGGCGTATTGCTGCAACTGAAGCAGGATACCATTTATTGTCTCAACAGACACACAGCTAGGGCCATCCTGGCTTTCGATTTGAACCGGGCCTTTGAGAACTTCCCTTTCCACGCCACAATAACCTTGCGGAACACGGGTGTAAAACCCGCATATACACCTACGTGGGAGAATTTCTCTCTGGACGCCAAGCCCCCCATGTAGATTGCAGACTTTCAAGCGGGCGCGGGATGGCACAAGGAGCGGTCCTGTTCAACTCCTATTCAGCATATTCCTAATCGGTCTGCCTGAACCACTGGCGTCCATCCCTGAGTCACACCACTGTCCTAACGCCAACGATATCATGGTGTGGACCGGTAAGGTCTCCTTTGGGGAGATGCAGTACCCCTTCCTTGTGCCGCTCGATGACGTGCACGAATTTGCCAAGAACTGTCGACTCTCTTGCACCCCAAAACAATCAGAACTGCGTCTAGGGCGAATCACAGACTGTAGGCCCGCGATGGTATCTTTATTCCACGTCATGCTGCATGGTGCCACCAACACCCTGCCTCCGCAAATCGAAATTCTAGGCATCATTTCCCAAGCAAATTGCAGAAACAGTATGATCATAAGACAGCTGCGCGGCGCGAAAGGAAAGATTGCTGACGTCCTCGTCAGAACCCGACCAAAAGAAGAGGCATGAAGGAGGCGGACACACTTAGACTTGTCCATAAGTTCGTCGCCTGAAAGCTCCCCTATGGGGCGCCATATGCTTTACTGAGACTATATGCTCTTGCGAAAGGTGTAAAAAGATGTGCTTGGCTTGCCCCCCTACCCTCCAACGACTATCTCCTGAAGCTGGCGCTACTTTACACCGTGGGAAGCTGATTTAGGGCCATCTGCTCATTCAGCGCTACCTGCTATCAAGGACGGAGGCAGGTAACGCTGTTCTACTGAGACTGGGCATGGATATGTATGGTCTTCTTCTTGAATGAAGAGGAAGATATCCCTGGCGAACTACTCCAAAACACAACAGTGTCCCCTTGCCAAGATACAGGGACCAGCAGCTCCACGAAGGACGGGAGCACCAGTTATAGCCCGGGGAATAATAAGTTTCCAACGATATGGCGTTCTGCATGGACGCCGAAGACTAAGCAAAAAGCGCAGCCATTGTGGCGACGGTAACGAAGAAAGACCGCCACGTCAGGACTGTTACTCTCTGGAGAGTCAAGACGCTACAGGCGAAGAGGTAGCTATGGCACTGCCAATAACTCTGGCAACGGCGGTGATAAAAACGATTCCGAGTCAGCGCAAGAAAGCGACCTCGAAGGCCGCATCTGAAGAACTGCTAGGAAGATCTTGAGTTAGAACCCCCTGAAGAAAAGTCTGTCGGTCGTCGGGCCCCCGGCTCGCTCTTCTCTCAGCCGTTATGTCTTTTACCACGAGACTGCTCGAAGTCTAACCAGCCTACGCCGCGAGACAGGTGGCTAGAGACGACGTTCGCCTTAACATCACTCTAGGAGGTGACGCAATACTATCGGCTAGCCCTACTTACGCTCCCCCTGGACGCCTCCCTTTCAGGAAGAAAGAGGGGCCCTAATGGCATCCCCTGCAACCGAACATGTTTTCCATCCAACCATGCTGCACTTCTTCTGGCTTATGCAATACTACTCGCACTGTCTATTCTGCAAAGCACCATTTACTCTGTACGACATGGTAAGGGTTCGCAAGCACAAACACCTACTTTACGATATTTCTATTTCCTGGTTGAGCCGAAGGATGGATAACGGCCAGCTTCTGCGTCGAAAATCAGCTTTGGGTGATTCACCTGGCTGACACGACCAGATGCTCAACGCTGTCCTGAATGAGGACACCGAGCACTTGGCTCTTTTTATTTAAAAAAAGGTTATGCTGCCGTAACAGAGGCACTCGGCTGATGTTAGGAATTTTTGACGATTGCCTGGTGGTGAAGATCTCCTGACTTGTGACTGACTCACAAAATTCCGCGTTGGAGGATTCCCATGGGGCCCGCCCTACGGCAATACTGAAAAAAAGTAAACATACCAAGTTTTACTATCATTTAGCGGCAACGTATTGAACTGCATTACCTAGGCTGTCGGACTCACATTTTGAATGAACACACGTGAAAAATATTTGTACACTTCCTGATAAAGGGTTGGTACTTTTGTATTGTGGAGATTTTGGGGTGCAGCGTGCTTTCAAACAGGAACGCAAGGCGCCATGTTCCCACTGCTGTGCCATGTCTGGTCAATTATTGAGTCAATTGGAGCACGAGTAGGCAGCTTGAAGCCAAGAACGCTTTCTTTTACGCTGGACTACGCGCTTCGTCGTAGTCAGGTATTCGCATTTCTATATTGCCGTATTCAATGCATTGTAGTTTTCTGTGAAATCTTGTAAACGTTCTGTGAATTGAGTTATACTAACTCTTTGCCAATGGAAGGTTTGCTGTGCAGTGTTCGCTGGTTTGCATGGTCTGCCAGGTTAGAGGGAAACTAATTGGATTTTTTTTTTGTGACCAGCACTGTTATCACTTTTCGCGGCTCCCTTCTATGTGGTCTATAATAAATTGTCGTCAACGGTTAATTAGTGTCGCATCATGGCGGCGATGAGAGCAGTCATAATTAAGTTTACCCAACCATCCGAGCCACCTCAGCCCACTGACTAGCCATAGCCCCTGGTAAGTATTAGCAATGATTCTGGGTGCTGAATGAGCGGAAGTTGTTTGGCCGGCTGGGTAAAAATCAAGACAGACCCCTTCTGTCCAGTACAGCAATCCTCGCTGGTGTCGTTTCGCAACTTCAAATGATAATTGTGTCTTGATTTTACCCAACCGGGCAAACCTCTTCCGCTCACTGACCAGCCAGGTTCAGTATTAATAATTAACAGTGACTCTTGGTCGTTGTCTTTCCACACTCCTATCCGGATATGAGGAGACATATTGCATACCTGCTTACTGAGCACATTGTCGAGTCAACTCTCATTTATCTTTTATGTGGAATTCTTTGACAGCAATTTAAGCTTTCATTACGAGGGCCGTACGATGACAGCGCTCCCTAGGCGGCACCCACATCGCAATAAAAAGAGCTACTTAAGCGGTGGAATAGCACGCTCAAGCCTGGTTCGTCTTTCAAACCATTCATACTTCGACGGCAGTGTTCTGTTTACATGACGTAGAAGCGACACAGAAAAAATGCCCGTCTATCAACACGTTCCGCGAAAATATCAAAGTATGAGTCTTCGGCCTCCCCTGCCGCGTAACTGCCTTTCCTCTCCTCCCTGGCCCCTCTCACATTTTCTCCCCCTCTCTTGGTCCTTCAAGGATAAACACGGAGGTGGCTTGCTAAATCACTGCAGTCTTTCTGGGTTCGTACTGTTCGCCATCCGTTCGTTGAAACCTTTGGGGTGCCTGCACCCAGAGCCACATGTCCGAGGTTCCCGCACGAGTGATTTTTAAAGTGAAAGTATTATTAGGAGGACCGATGGGGCCCAGTGAAAATACTGTTGAACTTTTTCCTAGACAAGCTGGTCGACCCCGAGTCTCTGATAAAAACTGTGGACACATGGCACGGTCTTCACTCCAAGCTTCAACTGTGTAAAAGCTTCCACCGACCAAGCTTATTAAGTGCCTGCGGAAGACAAACGTGCCTCCCAGAAAACGGAGGATTGCAAAGCTTCTTCGAAGGAGCGGACACATCTTCATTCACAACCTGTTGGCGTAGCGAATTTCATACGCCTTCTGCGGAAACCAGGCCATCTAGATTAAGTCGATTTAACGGAAACTGTGTTCCGTTAATTCGGCAATTACCCAACTTACGCCAGACTCACCGAAACTACGATAAAACGACGATATGTCCTCTGTATACTACATAAATCGCCGTCAAAGAACTGTGATCCGCTCAAAGAAAGCATGTTAAATTACTATAATATACCAACCAGTTTATATCACTTACCTTCGAAAATATACGACTGTAGCGACTGACCATCAACGTACGATGAGATTAAGAGCACCTGCTCAAGAACCGATTGTGCTCATACATGGAGTGAAAAAATGTTTCGACGCATTATTTATAAGTCGGTTTCGGTTACTCTCATCACACAAAGAAAGGCTCGAATTAGAACGCACCAAGAGCGTAACGGGAAACGTTTTCCCTAGTTGTAAACGGCCCTTGACAGCGTGTCAAAGAAGACGATTCTTCAGGGTCCTAACTAGCCTCACCGAGTTCAGTAGCGTAGCAAAGTGTTCGCAAGTTCCTCACCCGATTTATCGCCTCCTTCATCGTTAGAAACCAATCATAAGGCACCTACCAAGGCACCCTTTGCGGCATATAATTAAGCAAAATTGTTTCTCCGCTACTACCTTGAGCAGCAGAGGGTACAATGCCTCTCAACAGAAATATCAACACGAGGTCAATAACATCATAAGCGCAAACTCCTACACGTGCGGCTTTCTTGTTTAATAAAACAACACGCAGAGCCGATGTCAACACCCTCTACCAGACAAAAAAGTCACACATGAATATCTCAACCGCTCAATAAAAAACGAAGCCTAGAGCATTACCCTGCAGTCAACGAATGAAAACATACAAACTATCCTCTGACTTCACTAACTATCTTCTGACTACACTGCACACGCTCGCCCCTTACACGTGTTTATTTGTGGTATGACCAGCCGCTGCCAAATGATTAAAATGTTAAAGCAGTTTACCTCAACAATCCCTATCTTGCCGCCATTTCTCCGAATACAGTCAGAGAAAGCCACAAACTACATCATCATTCGAACAAAAAAAAATGAAGCCAGTTCAGTCCTGCGAACTTTCCTGAAATAGCCGAGTTGATTTCGCTGCGCTGGCAACCACTTCACCCAGAAGCGGGGTTTGATCACAAGTCCATGCGCTGCTGTATGTACGTACGCAATGGTGATCCACAGAGGTTGAACTGTTTGTAGTGTATTCATATGGAGTAGTATGTGGTGCATTCATCTGGAATGGTAGCCTGAGCACGGCGTGCTCTAGCGGCGATCCAAGATTATCGTAATTTACAGCCGTCGCATCGTCTCGTGTTCACTTATAGGCACGCGGTAAGAGTCCATAGGAACGTAACGGTGCTGGAAGCGTACGGCCAAAAGAGAACGCCTGTCATTATCGCTGCGGACAAGCTTTCGTTTCACTGCGGCACGTGCTACTTGGTTACTTCAGCGCAGTGGCGGCCATCCGCTGCCTGGGCGGGGGTCGCGTTCAAGCCATACGGTGATGTAAGCACGGACAAGAAGCTCGCCCTCGAAGATCGTGTATTTTATTGGTGAATATAAGAGGCGTCATATGTAACTGCGTCTGGTGCCAAGATCTTGCACTGGTCATCCCTCCAGTGTTGGCGACAACTCTAGGTAGAGTAAAGGCACCTTCGAAGGGCAGGACGGAAATCACTTTGCCTGAGCTGGCGGGCATCACATTCGAGTGACGTGACGGGCATCATCGCTGCTTATTGCGAGCCACTAAGGAGCTCCGCCGTAATGACGTGCGCTAGCCCTGACCTCCACGACTTTCGCCACCAAACGCCGCCATTGAGTACATCAGGTGGGTGGAATCCACTGGGATGGTAGTGTTTTTTTCACAAAACCGAAATACTTAAACTCACTCACAACGCATGATACACGCGAACACGCTTTGATACTGAGCTCGAAGATAATCTGAGGTCTTTCGACATTCCTTCGTCCCCTACGCTTTAACCTTTTTATAGCCGATCTTCCATGTATTCAGCCAAACCCATTTTACCTTACCCTCATTGGCGCTTTCTACAAATATTTAAGGTCGAAGAAAGATGACGTACCTTACGGGAGCACAGCACAATGTTCATGTAAACTGACATATACCATCCCGTAAACCTATTACCGCCGCAACAGATTCTAATCACGTAACAGCTGCGAGTGAAGAAATAGAGAGAAACGCGCTACTACCTCTGCACCAACTGATGCACTCACTACTCCATCATTCAACGCTGCATCTTCCTAGACGAAGCCTAACTTCTCAGCATCGCTTTTGCCACGGCTGACCACAAATTTCCCGTCCTCACGACCAACCTCTACACCGATTTCAAGTCAGCACGCTACCACTGGGCTAAAGGTCTCGGGTTCCGCACCTCACTGTCACTCTTCAACAATGTTAAAAGGTCTTTTAACTTGCATTTGATCCATGGTCACACAGGTGTTGCAAGGAGAGAACGTGCACATCAGCTTTCCCGCGAAGCTTTACACCATGGCCCCTGTCGACGCCCGCGACAAAAAGTCTTGTCCTTCTTCCCCGCTCCCCAACTTAGCAGACCTTCTAAGCACGCGCCGCTCGTTTCCTACCCTCCGATCCGGGCATACCCATTCCGCCCATCCGGCGCTGGTAGTTATTCGGCAGGCGAAACATATACACTGCACACACCCACTCGGCTCCAATAATTCCAACGCACGCCCGACACGCCGGTCCCGCTCTGTCCCCACTATGTCATTTCCCCTACGCAAGACCCCATTCTGTGGGAGTGCCCTTACAACCTTTCCTAACCCCACGATTACACCGGAGAGTGGCTGGCTGTTGCGGTGAGTCTCCAGTAGCAACGAGAACTTGTGGCCCACATCATCAGGACTACAGCGGTGGCCCGGACCAAGGCGGCTAATTCGTCCTCACCATCCATGAACAATAAAGTTTCCATCCATCCATCCATCCATCCATCCATCCATCCATCCATCCATCCATCCATCCATCCATCCATCCATCCATCCATCCATCCATCCATCCATCCATCCACCCGTCCGTCCCTTCGTCCGTGCGTCCTTCCGTCCGTCCATCCGTCCGTCCGCCCATCTATACAACAATTGATACCTTCTTTAGGGAGGCTTGGTGTCATTAGAGCGCTCAGCATAAGGTCGCGGGTTGCATTCGCGGCCACGCTGCCCGCTTTTCTGGTGGAGGCGAAAAGCAAAAACGCCCATGTGTACGATTTTCTGCGCACGCTAAAGATCCCCAGGTGATCAAAATTAATCGGGAGCCCTACACTACGCCGCACCGCATCACCTGCTTTGCGTCATCGCGTTAAACCCAACAATCAATCTATCACTCATTAAAACACTGACCTTATCGCTTATCATGCGTTTCGCATCCCAATAAATGCTGCCGCTTATGACGACAATAACCCCTTCAGTAAGAAGGAACATAAGGCAGTTCATGAGAATAAGGCAGTTCATGCTGCAGTTTACATGCGTATCTTCTGGTCGTTGTCAACACCACCTTCAGGGAAAGCAACGATGCTGCTCAACGCCTGCTCGCCGCTATCGCTTCCCGAACCTCCACTTCGAGCTACCCGTCTGACTACATAACACTACTGATTACAGGCACCTTTAAGGCATACATGCCACAATGCATCTCAACATATGGTCTCCACCTTACCTCCTACAACGCAACCTGCAAACATCCCGTGTATATTTGCACCCACAACCACATCGTGTGTAAATGCTCAAAAACTTCTTCCAGTAGAAGTATTGGCCACCTTGTATCAAAATGGCCATCTTCAGCTGCCCAGCCGGGGTCGTCTACACACCACAGCATAGGGAATCCTAACCTAAGAGCCTTACAGTGGCACCGGGATGACCAACATGACAATATTAGTGGACATTTGTTCTCTAATAAATTTGTCTTACTGGTACCTCACTTTTCGTAATAAAGAAATTTTACAACGCTGGCCTGACCGCGTCTTAGAGGTACCAGTTTCTTTTACAATATTACAAAGTACGTTACGACGTCATTTCTTTCAGAACACATGATTGTGGTGTTGGGGGTGAAACATTTATTCAAGTAAAAAAGGTTGGCGCTTGAAAGCAGAAGCCCTCAGTCCAGTGCCCCTGTGGCGGCTGCGGTCCCTCGTGCCCAGTCAATGAACTGTCGCTGGTCCTCAGGGTCCCAACTGCACAGCGCGGCCGGCCGTTGCTCGAGGGGGGGGGGTGAATAATGGCGGCTGCTGGTGTGTTCTTGCAAGCCGACGTGGTGTGGTACAGTGTTGCATATTCCCTGTAGTGTGGCCTTGTTGGTGAATAAATTGATGTGCAGGAAGCTACGGTGACGGTATGTGTAGGTCTGTAGTTGGTGGCAGGCTACAGCCTCCTCTAGGGTGAGATTCTAGTGTGGTCGTGGGTAGGCAGATCTGGCAAGGGGGGGGGGGGTGTTCGAAAAGTGCACGGTACTGCTGCTGGACGTGCTCTGTGTCACGGAGTTACTGGTGCAGTGCCCGTAGGTTGCATGCTCAGGCTGTAGCGTGTGATCACTTGTTTCCATCGAGGCCAGCGTCACCTGGCGTCCACATTATTATAATAAGTTTCAAGGTATCCTTGTGCTTTATTTGTAATTAGAGGGCGGATATTGACATAAGACCGTTGCCGTAGTTTCCGCGTGCCTGTTGGCAGTCTTCAATTATGTGGAGTGGTTTATTCGAAGTTGGAGACGTCATCACCGGTGCGATGACCGGTGCGATGACCGTTTCGCCTACTGCGGTGCGCCGCTTACCCAAGGCAGACTATTGTCTTTGAGCTGGGTTTACATGGGATCTTTCGGAGCTTTGGCCGTATTTGCGGGGCTTGCATGGTAAAAACATCAAACTAGAGTGGCTGCTTGTACACTAGCAGGCACTGTGATGAGCTACCTTCGACACGTATGCGCAATCAAGACGGCGCATAGTCCCGTGGGATTTCAGTGTAGACGAAGAAAGGAGCAGCCTCATAGAACAACGAAGAGAGCATCTTGCTAAGATTGGCGCTCAAACCAACAAACCACGGGAAAAAGAACGCAACGGAAAGGCGCTCATTAAGAAACCGCGTACGTTGTAGATGTTATAATAGTACCAGAAATGCAATAAACACACCTGGTTCGAAGTTATACCATCACACGTCAGAAAATTGTTTTCAGGATACGGAAGTTCGCCCCAAGAAGGGTAGCCTAAGCTTGGCTAACACAAAAGGCAGGTGACTGTTTGATGCAAAAGGCTTTGGCGATTCCACGCGTGGGCTGGTTCTAGCACCTGTTCATCCCTGGCGAACCATTTCGCTTCCGCAACCTGGCGTTCAGAGATCTTCCAGTCCGAACGACATAGACAAGATCAGCAGATAGCAAGATAATGTGGACCACGCCATTAGAGAAAGACCCCAATTTTTCGTGTGTTCTTCAGTCAAAGAGGTGCATGTGCAGCCACGTTTTCCGATGCGCCCTTTTCAATACCCCCGCCTAATACCCCCGCATAATACCCTTCGGTCTGTAATACAGGCAGTGTACATACAGTATAACCGCTGTTATTCTTATACATGCGTTATTTTGGATACGTATTTATTTTCCTAATTTAGGAATATATATTATTTCAGTTCACGCAATGAGCTTCTTTGAGAATCCCGTACGACTGAGCACGCCCTAATCCAAAGTAACTGCTACACATTGGATGCAGGCAAGATTTTGTACATGTGAAATTCCGACAAGAAAAAAACACTATGCTGTTCTTTCTGAGTTCAGTGTGAGTTGAAGGAAAGTTAAAAATGATTTTAATATTTGTAGGTAAGTATTCTTAGCAGACTCTTGAAGGTTTAAATTGCTGATTGATTGAGTGTAGGGTTTCTAGCGGAGACCCTGAAACTAGGTAATGAGGTGCGCCGTACTTCCTGGCTGCAGATTCATATCGACCATCAGACGGTCCTGAACGATGCCGGAACTTTCTTGAAATAAGCGCTTTTCCTTCCCGCCTCCTTCAAACCCTGTCACTATGGTCGGGATAAAACCAGCTTTCTTTGCTCAAATGCACAAGGAGGAACAAGCATGTTCGGCTGTAGATACTTTATGTTGTGATGTTGTGGCCGTCCGGAGCCACCCAAATTACCTTAGAGCCAAGACAATTGTACTAAATGTATGCATACACTTAGCTGATTACTATTAGGGAACTACTCTTGAAGAAATACTAAAAAATCTCTGACTTTCCTGAACACTGCATTGCAACATCTTTTGAGTGATTCTTGTCAGGCCGGTTTCACTACATGAACGGTTTTATTTAACACTGGCGCTGCTCGTGACCAACTGTATATAGCACGCGCTCGTACATTTATTTATTATCTTTTTTATTTAAGAACATACTGCAGTCCCTGTAGGCCCAAGCAGGGGGGGCATAATGTCGTAACAATATCAACCAAATACAAACAAACAGCAAAAAGCAGAAACATGAAATGAAGTATAAAACAGTGAACGCTAGAGGCAACTACAAAGGCAAAACTAAACATTTGCTTCAAATGAACCAAGAGAGTTTAGACAATTTTCGGGTGTATTGTTCCAATGATTATTTGTGCGGGAAAAAAAGAAAATTTGAACAGATTGGTGGAAACGAACATTGGGGTTAAGGACAGAGAATGATAATGACGAGTACTGCGAGTAGCAAGGGGTTTCAAGAAAGAACTACAGTCCAAAGCAAGTTTGCTGTGATAACGTAAATACAATAATTTAAGGTGGAGAAACTGTCTTCTGGACTGCAAGTTTGGAATTCCGTTGTCACGCATGAGCTCGGAAACAGAATCTGTGCGATCAAATTTTGAATAAACAAACCGAATAGCTCTCTTTTGGATCTTTTCTATTACGTCAATATTCTTTGATGTATGAGGGTCCCAAACAGCGCAAGGTTACTCTAGTTTAGGTCTAGGTAGCGTTATGTATGCAAGTAGTTTAACATTAGTTGAAGCGTCTCGAAGCTTATGCCGAAGTAAACATAAATTACTTTCGTAATTTATGTTTACTCCTGAAGAAACGTTAGTAACATGCGAGTTCCAGCTTAAATTATTTGTTAAAGTTATGCCCAAATATTTATATTCCTGAACTTGGTTTAAAAGATTTCCTGCAAGAGAGTATGAAAAGTGGCGAGGATTTTGTTTATTTGGGATGCTAAGGGAGACGGTTTTATCCAGGTTTAGTACCATGCCCCATTCAAGGCTTCAGGAGGGGATTGCAGCGAGTGAGGAGTTTAGAGCTTCCTGGCAACTAATAGAATGAATATTATTAAAGATTACGCACTCGTCGTCGAAACGTCGATTATGAACGGTTTCTTTCATTACTGAGACAAAATCATTACAGTAAATTAGGAAAAATAAGGGGCCAAGAGCGCTACCCTGAGGGATTCGGATGTGACTGGAGGAGTACTAGAAATAGAACTATTATTGGCTGCATTCTTGCTTCGATTAGACAAATAATTCGAAATCCATGATACAAGAAAAGATGAGATGCAGTTTTTGAATTAGTTTATGATGCGGTACTAAATCAACGCTTTGGTGTAGTCTAAAAAAGTTACATCTACCTGCCCATCATCATGATGTCTTGAAAGCAAAAGAATGAAGAATTGAACATAATTGAGTTGTGGTTGAAAAGACCTTCTTAAAACCGCGTTGCAGTGGATGTAGAATCTGGTATTCGTCAAGAAAATTTAAGACAAGTGTTGCTACTATATGCTCTAGAAATTTTCCGTGAGGATGACAGAACAGAAATTGGACGATAGTAAGCGAAAGAAGGAGCGTCACCTTTTTTAAACGCGCCACTTTAACATCCTGAGGTATAATAGCCGAACATTTTTCTCCACTAATTTATATTGAGTGAGAGTAGAACAGCAGCTTGAATAAAACTAAAAAAGTTGCCCTTCCTAACTAACGCCTTCTCATAATTGCACTTGCAAATACACTCAGAGATGTTCTGCAGAGGTGTGCTCTGTTGTAAGTAATTGTACGAATATTCAAAATCAATGCCGAATACCAAAGCGGGCATACGGTTTTGTGGAATTACGTTTTCTACAATCTAATAACCCTCGTAGCTGGAAGGAGGCTCCGAAACAGTCAAATCCTTTAAGAACGTCTGAAAAAATTTTCACAGCTACAAGTTTGTTTCCGACCCATCTTTGCATGCAGGTTTTTATGAACAATGATATCGGAGTAATTAGTAAGGTCCCGGGTGATCACAACATGCACTTCCTAAAAAAGTACTAGCAATATCAACGACCTGGTGTGTTCTGGGCATAATTACTTAAGTGTAACGAACTTATTTTGAACTTTTGTTCCACTAAAAATCCTAGTACAAAACAGCAGTTTTTATTAGGCGGAGTTTATGAAATAAGAATACTCCTACCTTCCAATGAATAAAACCTTTGTTCGACAAAGGGCCCTACTCAGGTGTTCCTGAAGCTCCTCATTGCAAGAACTAAGGAAAATGTGACTCCTCATTTAGTATAAAAAAAAAGCCGGAGCATAAAGCTCACAAGTGTTTGCAGACCAGTGCTGATGCACGGCGCAAGTCAAAGATCTCCAGTTGGTTAAAATAATTCGACAGCCTCCCACTACAGCGCCTAACATAACCTGTCCACTTTCGGTGGGTTAACCTTCACAATCAATCAGTCAACAAATAAAGCAATCATGAAGTGCTTGCACCCTATATAAATTACCTCTAACGCAAAGTCAAGAATATTGGTATACGTTAAGGTACACCGCGGTGTTCTCTTCAGAATTGTGTACTGTTCAAAAATGTGGATGTCATGCAGGACATCTTCTATGCAGTAGGAAGCACAAGAAAAATTTCCTTCGTTATCTAATCTTGTTATATGGAAAAACAGCGCTAAAACGGGACAAAGAACGTGACAAGACTGGGCGCTAATCTTGTTGTTTGTTAGCTAGTCTCAAAGACAAGAAGGCTGTTCTTCGCATTGTATGCGGCAGCTGAACTGAAACAAAAATGTATCCAGTTTTGTTGACAACCGAAAACAGAACCCCCCACTTTCCCCTCGCACGTCAAGGATACAGGGCACTTTCTGAGCGATGTTCAAGACCTCGAAGTCCCAGGCGGTAGTTGTCTCTCCGCCAAGGACAATATATACGTTCCTCTATACTAATATTCCTCATTCTGACAGCATCTTCTCAACAGTTTATTGCCGCGTTGACTCTAATTGTATTCTGAAGTGAACCCTAGCACATTAGAAAACCCCTTTCGCATTGTGTTGAGTACTGTCGCTGTGAATTCGAGAACACCCACTGTGTCCAAATAACAGCACAGCCAAGAGGAAAGAGGGACGTACTTAGGCCAATGTCGTTATAATATATTGGTTTAGTACATTGGTAACAGTGTTCAAACAGTGAGTAACGACCCTAACAGTCTCTTAGCAGGCACTTTCGTTAGCTGAGCTTCATAGTCGCAATTAATGCTAGCTATACACTTAAGGAAAGAATTGACGCGATTTTTCAACGGCCAGACACCCGTGTATCTCTCATCAGTTCGCTAGCCTATCAGAGTTTTACTTCAAACCCGCTCGCAAAAAAGAAGCAAAACCGAGAAAGGCTGTCTGAATATCACTCCAGGTGTGCCCTGCAACGTCGCCCAAGGCAAACTACTGTCGCTTTCTCTCTGTTTTTGCTTTGGCTCTGCCGTTCCAATACAGGTATGCACTACTGCCTGCTGAGAAAGTAACCATCATCCCGGATACCTGAAGACGTCGACAGCTTTTATGAGGACTTCAAATTAGCAATGAAGAAAGCAACAACCCAAATCGTTAGTGTGAGGGGATACTTTAACGTAAAGTCGTTAGGAAGAATCTGGGAAAAAAGGTCATCGGGAAACTTCGCAAGAGACAACTGCAACAGTTGAGGAAATACACTGGTGCATTTCCAGAGACAAATGACGCGATATTTTAAACACATTCTTCTACATACAAAAGAATATGAAATCTACACAGAAACGTCCGGATGGCACAAAAAATAACGAAATTCAATTCATATAAGTGACCACCCAGGTTTCGTCCGAGAAGTAGATGAGCTAAGTAAGATTCGGAGCAGCGATCATAGGATGGTTAAATTCGATCTAAGGAATACCAGCATTGAAAGAAGGACACCCGTGAAAACTAAATTACCCCCAATATAGTCAGAGCCGAGACGCAGGAGCTTAAAATCACTACATAACAAAGTCACCCTTATTATGACCAGAACGAGGTTCATGTATACCGGCTGAAGGACTACCTAACATAGGGAATCAGTGAATAGGGAGCACATGTGGGAGAATGAACATGGAGGGGACAAACGGAAAAACTAACAAAGAAAACGGAAGAAGACATCGCCAAAGTTAAGAACATGAATGTGTCAAGTAGGACAGGTCATATTGAATTCGCGGAACTTCTTAACAGAAATGCTCACAACAATTTCAAGTATTCACAATTTAACGCCCATTGTGAGCGTTCTTCTGAAGAATCTATATATAAAGTTGAATAACTGTTACTAGCACAACAGGATTTAAACAGTTCAACACCATGCTGTTAGGGTGGATGGGCTGGATATATACGATGTACAAGTATGTCCTTGCGGTTATTTCCAGATAAAGTTAACACGAAAATTGCGCGGGACCAAAGTAGACAAGAATGAATTGTGCATAATCCCACTTAACTTGGCATTTACGTGACTGATCAGCGCCCATTACGAGACTGATCAGCGCCCATTACGAAAGTATGTAGAATGACCGGGTTTCTCTTCACGATAGCCTAAATACCTGCAGCACCATGGCATGGCGACTCTTATTATACGATTGGACAAATAACGCTGTTGACTAGCAGTTTTACTAGTGTTTTGTAGTGGTTTGCAAGTGCTTTTTTTGCAAAAGCCGCAACACCACTTACCTCTGTGAGCCTTCAGGAAGTGATGATAGTATTGTTTTAGAATCGCCGATGAAAAAATCAAGAACGTGACCGCTTCATCTAAAAAAAAACCTTGGCTCCAAAACTCAGCAAATTGCTCTAGAAAGAAGCCTTTTGAACTACTTTTTTTAAATACAGCACTGCTTTTTAGGCAAGACCCTGAATATTTATTTGATTTTCCGAAATAACAAAATAAATCTATAACGTCTTTCCAGGCACATGTCGGTGCCAAAAATGTAACAGTAAATATAATAAAATGTGACACCGCAAAAATGTTTTGTATTTGTTTTGAAAGTAATGGTTTATAGTTACACCTTACATGCTGTCGGTACTTTAAAACACCGATACAGCATTATATTGATCTTTGACTTCACTGTGGCTTTGTAGTCTGCTGAATCAAATAAAAAGAAAGCCTACTGAAGTGTTCAGGAGTGGCTTCACGAATGTATAGTGGTTTTGACTTAAACTGCGGGTAATTTTATCTTGTACAGCAATGACGGACGCATTAGGGTTTCGCTGTACTGAACACATGAGTAAAGTATTTTTCCTCTCGCGTTTTCATAGACATTGTCAGAAGGAGATAAATATTTTAAAGTTGGTTGAGAAAAAATTGACGGCATGTTGTGCTGTTCGCTTTAAAATAACGTAGGTTCACAACTGTCCTAACGCCATGTAGTCTGCCGCTACAACAAAACTCTTTACTGGTTCTTAGCACCTCATATGTCAAGAGGCACAATTGATCCAGTGCAATATTGTTTAACAGATTCGATGCTTTTAAAGCTCATCACTGTTCCGCTGGTCGAAGTTCATAATAAGTACACTTATTTAACCCTTTACGGCCATGCCCACAAAAACGTGTGGGTCAACAAATCGTTTACTAAGTGGCACCTGTTTCGGTTTCAGTTTCACAGCCCTTGGTAGCCGCTGCGAACGCTTTCGAGACTTTATTGGTTTCGTTAGTTCACTTATTTCTCCACCAGGGGGCGAGAAATCGCACATTAAAAACGGCGTCAAGCCAGCGCGATCACGCTAGCGGCCTTCAAGATGAAAACTGATATTTCCTCTTGCTATTCTCGTATTTTCTGAATAACAAGTGTAATACACGACTTGCTGGACTTGGAAAAACGCGATTGGCTAAAAAATACACCCGTTCCTTTCGTCTTCGTTCCGTCATCAAGGTTGAAAAATGCACCCACACATATGTGTGGGCTGGGCTTTTGTCGTCACGAAAACTTTGCTGGGCACTGCGGTTGGCGGGCTCGTGCACTGCAGCGCAAGCGATAAAAATTTTTTCTTCCTTTCTTCGTGTCTCATTTATTCCCGGTTTTATGCTGGCTCGTTGGTAATGTTTTCACGCGCCTTAACCTTGAACTAGTTCCGTAATTACTTGTGAAGAAATATAATTTATAATTAATAATTATAATAATTAAAACTTCACTATTATTAATTTTCTAAAAATCCCATGTGTAATATAAGTACTCCTGAAAACAATGTAAAACTCGTAAATAAAACGTAAAAATGCCGGTTTTCTGCGCCTGGTGCCATTTTTAAGGTATTCTTACTACCCGCAGATCATACGAATAGATGCCCAGCCCACACATATGTGTGGGTTTGTTATCTGTGTGAAATAATCTGAGCTTTCTATTTTCACTTGTCGAAGCATGATTAGGAAGGGTAAAATACACGAAGTTTATTTACTTGTGGCATTTTTTTCTAAAATTTTTTTGTTGGGCAGGAAAGGGTTAGGGAAGTCCGCTTGAGTTGTGGCCTTTGAAAGGCCCCACTTCGTGATATTGCGAATTTCAGAGGGGTGAGTCATATTTCACAACTGGGAACGGCCTGCTCGGCTCATCTTACCACAAACGTCTTTTCAATAACAGTTAACTATTTCTTCGTGCAACAGCACACCAACTGCAGAACATGCACTGATGGAACAGTAACTCATTCACGCAAGCTAGGTTAGGGATGAGACAACCAGCCTCACTCAGCTTAAATTTTATTTTGCCGCGACTTCGAGTTCTCCGCGCCGTTTATATTCGGGCATAGCGGCAAAAGCGGGATGGCAGCGTTTTTTTTTTTTTTTTTGGACCAGTCGTCTCATTTCTAGGGATGCGACAAAAGCGTATCCAAGCTAAAAAGAACAGTGTTCACTGCCCCTCCAAATTATTTAGATGGAAAACCCTCCAAGAATAGCAGATGGTGGTGTTCAATCCTTCCTAGCCGGATGTTATTGTTCTCTAGGCTTCTTCGAAATGCGCGTACTGGCAGTGTCGTCAATGTACATATAGCTCTACGCTGGTGTGTCTTCGCAAGATAACAAAATTGGGGCTCCTTTCACATTCAGTTGTGGCGGGCGAATCGCGCCTGTAGCTACATCTCCAAATGCGCCCTGGTAATGCGTTTCGTACTGACGTTGACGGGAACTTTGACGGCTGGGCGTTTTAGAAGCATTAACCGACCACCATACATCTGTGCTTTTCCGTAAGCTCCGCCATCAGCGATGACTGGTACGAGCGAGACATTTTTGAAAAGTGTTTCCTTAAAGCTACATACCGAGTATAGTTAAAAGGCAAAAGGGAAATACCTCAGCACCAGACCCCCCCACCCGAAGTGCTGCCACCACGATTACAGGCATTATTTGAATGTTCAGCCATATATTGATCCAACCCTTCCTTCTGGTGTGACTTTTTCTGACCTCCGCGCACAGCAAGCCAGTAACATGATGTGACTAACACGGAAACTAGATTCAGTTCGACTACGTCACATCCACGTAAACACGACCCGGTACACGCCACCAAGAAATAGACATACAGCGTACCAGACTAAACAAAAGTGGTTTAATTGATTTCCAATGGGAAATTCTTTTACAGAAGACAAGCATTTTTGGAAGGCATACAAACCATCCACAAACATAATAGAAGACACATTTATATTACACTTCTCTTCGTATTACAGTCCTTCGTGAAAAGCAGGAAAGATGAATGTAGATTGTCTTAACGAGCCCTACTCGTGATGTTCTAAGATGTTTCCGGCCGTGCTATAACACTACGAATAGCGTAAGTTCCTAACATGATACCGTATTTCTTCAAGCACTTAAAATAAATTTAGGTATTCAGCAACGAATTTCGCCTTCATATACTGTGATACGGGGGCACACAGCATTTTCAAGTTTACTGCGAGATGTGCGTCATGTGAACAAAATTGAAACACTGGAACTCACAGACCGTCTGGAACACGCCGCTTCGCTGCAGTTATGCACTAAGAGAAACAGCTGTTTTCGATGCACGCCTCTTCATCTCAGCAGAAATCCCTCCGTTCCCAATCATCCCTTCAATGTCCACCCGACCACAATTATATGCTTGCATTACAGCTTTCTTAGAATAATTTAACTCTTAGAAACAAGACGTGCGGTACGTGGGTCTGGCACAATATCCTAAAAAAATGACATATACCATCGCGTTTACCCATTACCAGGGCAAGATTGGCACATGAGCTACAAGGCTCTCCATGGCTTCAGCTGTGTCCAGCCAACTGCTGTTACCCTCGGCGCCACCGCCTCCACTGACACTTTCAGCATTGTGACCAGCTCCAGTGTAGCGGGTGGCGTTACCGCTCTTACGGTACTGCTCATCTGCCCTTTTCTCCTGCCGCTCCTTCTCCTGCCGCTCCTTCCGATGTTGTCCTCTTCGGCACCCTCGAAACCGTATCCTTGAATGGCGGTACAATCCGCAGTCCGTGCGCATATCTTCAAACCCTTCGTTTACTCAGCACTGCTACACGATGAAGAAAACCATAATGTTATCCATACCACCCACACTTCCTTCCACCCCAAGTAACTAAAGAACTCTACCGAGTATAGCCGCCCTCAAAGCCATACATCTAATAATGCAAAACTTGATAACGCTATCCACACTTGTTCATTTAACGCCACTTGGAAAAACCGCCCACCCCATAGCACCCTGTACCACATGGTGTGTCAATCCTAATTAACATCTATCCGTACACGTACACCGTTCCCTCCCTTTCCATACGTCGATATGCTTGGCAAGTGGTAGCGAAATAGACATCCTGACCTGGCAATCGGGCACACGTAGCCATCACGGCCAAAATAAACCCAAACATCAGGGTCCTCTAATTTCCCGAGGACCACAAGTAAATCAATGTCACACCTGTTTTTTCACAACTAATTCGTTCCTAACTCTCCGTCACTTTTCATTGCATCGAAATCTTGAAACGCTGGCCTCACCACGGCTTAAAGATACCAGTAAGTTGTTGAATATTACGAACTAATTTTAAATGCCCCCTGGTTGCAAGAAAGTAAGAGAATGGTGTGCATGGACCGCATAAATATTTTCTTTCAACAGTCACCAAATAGCTTAACTTAGCGTCCACACATTGTGAGGGAAATTGGGGCGCACACAATTTTATTTCTTTTTAAAGAACTGTAGGCAACAGTGTTGTTTTCCGGCAAGTGTTTTCTAAATAGCGTTCCGCTTTAAATGTGGGTAATTGAAAACATATGTAGCACTTGCACATAAGCAAGATAGCGTAAATAAACTGTTTTGTATTGTAAATAGTATTTAAAAGTGTTTGCGTAAAGATTGTTTTGGCAAATATAACTATGTGTGCTTTATGCTGCTGTATTTATTTGCGAAACTGATTGGCAACTTTCTAATAAATTCGCCTACAACTTGACCCAGTCTCTACTATTATCCTAATGGGTTATATTCTACTATTGCCTAATATATCTTTATGGTTGAGGCTCACCAAACCATTCGTGTTGTTACGTGTTTAACCCTCTATATTGTCAAATACATCGCAGTCTAAAATTTTGATTTGTTTACCTGACTCCATTTCATCCTTGAACGTGCGATACTTTTTCAGCCAGTTTTACACTGTAAACAAGGCCACTGCACTGACCGCGTATACACGGCTCCACCCGAAGCGCGACTCTGCATGCGGGCGCATTTTTGAAGTAACGCACCCGGGCATTGAATTAATTGCTTCTTGAAGGGCAGTCTGCCGTTCAATTGAAGTAGACTCGACACAGAAACAAAATGCCCTCTTATCAACTCGTTATTCGGAAATGACATCAAAGGACCAGTATTCTGCGTAGCGTGTCACGTAAGTGCCACGTTTCTCTTCCTTGGCCACCTCTCACGATGCTCTCCCACTCTGTCTTTCCATTGATGACGATCGCACAGGAGGTTTAATATAGCAAACTCAATCTTGCATTGTTCGCACTTGCCTTTGTTGTGCTTGTCGCTTCTGCCACATCATCGACGTACTTGCGCAAGCGCCATTTAAAGCGAAAGCTTTTGAAGGCAAATTATTTGTTTGTGGAAACTGTAGAAACACAAACTTGAATGTACAAACTTGTAGAAACACAAAGCATTTCCCAACAGACCGGTTGGTAGATCGAAAAGCTCTGCCAATAGCCGTAGACAAAGAGTGCGTGCTTGAAACCGAGCTTCCATAGTGTGAAAGCGGTTACGTGAAAATACTGAGACAAAATTTGTTTCAGCACACAACAAAGGCATCTATTATGAAGAATAAGTAGGATAGTATACATTCATCTCATCAACCTGTGGGACAATCTCCTACACCAGTACGCGTAGCGTAGCGCAAATAATAAACCGCCCTTCCAGCGCGACTAAGGCCATCCACCTGACGTCACGCGCATGTCGCTGTACAAGCATTCCCTCCAACATACCGTCAGAAGTGCGATGTGCTTGCAGCTGCTTTCCGCTTGAAATACACGTAAGCACACTCCACCACCCCTCACCCTGAAGCCTCCGCTAACCTGCTGGTTCAGCCGCTTGCCTCGTCTACGGACCTTATCTCGACTAGCGACCAGCCTGCGACGTTCTCGGGCGACACATCCTCGATAGCCAACAAAAACGGTGACGCTGTCACGTTCCAGATCGCGGCACCGGACCCGTCACTTTTTCCTAACGGTCGCACTGGTCCCAATGGAAGAGACGCTTTCTCAGCTACTGGGCGTCTTCAGGGCTGAGCTAAAGACCCGAAGAATTCCAGGTGGACGCACTGGTCCACCTGATGGGACCCAAGGCAGAATACATATTTTACACGTTCAAGTTGATTCCTGATCAGGAGAAAAATTCAACGATGCGCTAAATGGTTTAGAACACTATTTCATACCTCGCCGAAACATCATCTCCGAGCGGACCAAATTCAATGCCCGAGTAAAGATGGATGGTGAGTCCGTTCAAGATTTCGAAGATTCACGATGCATATGCACGCCCTAGCAGAGGCTTGTAGCTATAGGGAGTTGCGCGAAGAGTTCATCCGCGAGAGACTAGTCGTGTGGCCTAATAACCACAAACTTTCGCCAACACTGCACTTTGCGCCCAGCTTAGACCTCACGAAGGCAATAATGTGTTGTGCAGGTGGGAAATTTAGACATGGACCTCAAGCGGCACAATACGGCCTATCCCGTGTCCGCAGTGCGTGAGCGGATTAGGTTGCTGTGTTGCAGAAACAATAAGATGCCTACGACGAGGGAAAGAAATATACAATTCCATGTTTGTCACTACAATACAGCGTGGGTCCTGCAAGATTCATTTAGCTAATTGGCTAGAAGTTCCGCTCAATCGCAAATTAAAGACACAAGTGTTTTGTTTTGTGCAGTCCGTGGACTGCGTCCAGATACGTGGGTGATCATTTGTTACAGATTGGAAGGGAAGTATTTTTTTATAGTTGAATCTTTTTACAAATCAAAAGCTCTCTAGTAACAATTTGTAATCGTGGTCACCAAGTTTATTGAAGGCATCCTTGGCAAGTCATGCGATGCTAAAAAACTAAGAGCAAGCCACAAAACTCCTGAACCAAACCCCCGCGACAGACCTCAGTGATCGACATCTGAGCCAGGTGTGCTAAACGAAACAGATGCCAACCTTTTGGAAGGATTCAAATACAAAGGCAATAAAGTGATGAGGAGAATCACCTTCCGCCAGGGCAATACCGTAATACCAACAAAACACATCATCTTGACTTTCAACCGATCAAACCTTCACGAACATATCAATGCCGGTTTCGTTAGTTGTCGATTAGAAGCCTACATGCCTAAGTCGTGCCGCTGCTCTTAGTGTGATCTATTGGAGCTCGTTACCAACTCTTGCCGCAGCAGAAGAGCTTGTGGAAAATTGGCCCCAAGGATTACCCCAAAGACAACTTCAACTCCACCACCTTCAGTTGTGCTTACTGCTCGGTATGGCACCAGCATACTCTGTGACCTGCGGGAAATTCAAACAAGGAAAGGGAAATAATAAACGTCCTAGTAGCAAAAAACACAACTGTCCAGACACGCACTAAGAGGTGGGCCTCTTTATCCTCGGGACGGTCACTCGGATGCAGCTAGCCAGAAGCAGAGCGGAGCCTGGGTACGGCAATGATTAAATTCGGCGAGACAGGCTTTGTTTTGCCTCCTGGGTTGCCGTAGGCAGCCCAACCCGTACCCAACGCAGGGTCCCTCAACCGCTATGGCGGCCACAAAACCATCAGGACAAATGCTTTCTCTTCCGTCTCTCCTACGGCGGCCGCTACTATTGGGGAGGAGATTTAGAAGTAATACCCAGAGCGCCGCCGCCGCGATACTGAATAGACAGAAAACAAAGCCGACGACACTGATCTTCTCACATGAGCGACGTGGTGTTTTAAATTTCCGGACACCGATATGTAGCTGTTTATCCGATTGTAGGGATTGAAATCGGTATATATTGATCTGAAAGAATTGCTCCAACTGTGCACATCGCCAGAGAATATTTCGCTGGCTCTTTTATTGCGTTTTGTCCGAAACAAAACGTTACCTACGTGACATTGCGCCGCCCCTCTGCGAGAGCAGCCGCACTCACGAATTCTAACGATGCATATGACAACGCGTACAACTGCTGCATGAGAAAACTTACTAAAAGCAAAAAAAGCAGAAGAGCCAAGTAGCCAACGTCGTTCAGTTCGCAGCGTGCGAATGAAATTTCATTTTAAAGAGAACCTGCTTTCGCGTACGTCTACTGGTTCACCGACGGGTGCAAAACGTGGTTTTCACATAGTCGCACCAAGCAGCCGTAACAGGTGGTAGAGTTGGAGTACCATCGCAGGCTTTGCAGACGATATGCACGCGGCACTGACTAATACACGAAAACGTTCGCTAATCACTCGCGGTGGTTCCAGCCACTTAACTGGCCCCCCAGCTTCCTCTCAGAGCGCGCTTTCTCTGCGTGCAGTCGTTGAGGAGATAGAAACAAAAAGAGAAGTGACCACCCGCATTTTTATGTCTTTTTATTGATTCTGGCATTCACATAAGCGCAGAGTGCTGGAGAACGAAAAGGGGAGGAGGACGCGGATGAAAGCGGAGGCTAGCATCACCCTCTGAACAGTTTCCTGAACCAACGTTAATTTCTTTTTCTTTGTAGGCATTTGTTTGCAGACCGAGCCACGGTTCGCGTGATTCTCTAGACCATTTAGCGTTGGTGTCTCGGCGAGATATTCTGTCTGAAATGTACTGGCTTTCTCTGTACGTGCTGGTGGTGCTAGGCCATTAGGGCAGTGCAAACAGTGTGCTCGTTATGGCGGGCGATTCGCTGGCCGGTGTCGGTGTGCAGTGTGCCCATCTGGCGCTTTGCCTCCAAATCGCTGTGCTCGGTTTTACTGTGTAAGTGACAGCTCGGCCGTTTTGAATGCGCTGCTGTCTCTCCGCATAACGACGTCTAATGGCCGTTGGATGCGGATTCACCGAACAGTGTGTGTAAATGGAGCGCTGACTATTTTCTATGGATTACGGGTTGTCGCCCACACTGAGAGCGTCCTTTGCGTTGCTGCGTGTGGGTATTGCGGTCCTGACTGCTGCGCAACTGGTTAAACAGAAAAAAGAAATTGTTTTGTGTTACCATGCTGTATTTTTTCTTTTGCACTTCGCGGAGCCCTATTGTGACATTTTTTCATCAGCGGTTTCATCTTGCAAGCAGCAGCTCGTTTTAACGGCTGCCTGCAGTAAGCATTGTAGGTCATCGGCGTTACTGTGACTCGTACGCGTTTTTAATGGAATGAACGCGTTGTTAAACCAGTGCCGCGTGCGTTTTTTTGAAGCGAAGGTGGTAAGTGAAAAGAAAAAAATTTGAGAACACGTTCTTTTAGCATGTTTTTTGCATTTTGGCGTAGCGTGCACTTAGGGGTATCTATCGTATTTGTAAGCGCGCCGTATACATTTCTGCACGCTCTCGCGACTGAATCAGTAGGTTTGGAACTTAAAAGATACGTACACACAGCTTTCATTAAAAGTGATCTAGAGCTAGTCTCGTTTCGTCCCATTCAAGGCGGAACGTTCAATGCGAATTCTCGAAAAACTTTTAACTTTCGGCGACTTATGGTGTTCACCCTGGGTAGGTTGACCGCTGGAACAGGTTTTCTTTTACGTTACCGTCTCTTCACCACCGCGAATGACTGAAAAAACCTTTTGAGACGACTTTTCGTGTCTGTGCCTATTTCTGTACTCTTAATAACCATTCCGTCTGAGATGAGGCTGAAACATTCTGCGGCGACGTGTCTACTGCAGACCAAGTCCCAGGTCCCTTCTAAATTTTACATTTGCTATTCAGAGCATGCATTGAGTTTCGGGCTGCGGAAAGCAACGCAGTCTAACGCGCGATGTGCATTCCGTCGGGTTTTATTGCACCACAATAAATGAAACTTGTTTGACTGACTAGTGCCCTTACAAACCCACGCACGTTTGTCTTTTGTTTCCCCTCTATAGACATTTGACCCTGGCGACCTCTAGTTTAAGTGTTGTCACCTATAGGACGATCTCCTGCCCAATTTAAGGGCGCCGGGGAGATTTAGGTAGAGGGACCATTGGTGGCTCCCACCATCGCTGCAACTTCGGTGCTTATTATTGCGCTCCCGACGGCAGTGGCCGTGGCAGCTCAAACAAAATGCACCCGAACAGGTGCTAAATCCAGGAGGCCTGGTCCGCCGTCCACCCCGGGACATTTGACGAGGAGATGCACGTCGAACCGTAAGTGCCTGGACCGTAACACGTACACGACACAACACGTACTCCACCTCGACTTGCCCTTTGGATCTGCAGTAATCTATCTATCTCTCAAAAGGGAATACGGAGCAAACACGTATGGTAGTGACCCCTTCCCTATCTTCCTGACATACCTTCCTGTTTATCTTCCCGTAAGAGGATAATTGAAGTCTGTACTTGCTGCAGTACAATCACAGAGACTACGCCACACATCCATTACACACGTACAAGTGAACGAAGCTGATAAACTCATCACGGCGCACGTTTTGGACGCCACCGAATACTTCGTTCAGCAGGCTTCCGGTGTCCTGCGCAATCTTAGGAAGCCCTTGTTACATTAAAACTTTAGGTGAGCGGGAGGGCCCCAGAGCAAGGCGTGAGGTATCCTACGACAGCGCCCAACATCGAATTGAATAACCTCCAATCTTTCGAAAAGCAAAGGCTCTTGCGAAGCTTGTGCGGCGTGAGGCAAATAGGGAGAGTTGGCCCCCATTTCTTACTTCCATTAACTCACACACGGGTATGCAGAAGCTATGGACGAGAATGCGTTACATAAGTGACAACATACACACAGCCTGCATTTAGTCCTAACAGGGCACACACACGAAGACCAGGGTAACAAACTTGCACAACACTTTCAACACGAGTCCAGTTCTGCACACTAAACACTTTCCTGAAGCACAAAACGTTTTGTGAAATTACGCCTCTACGCAACAACAACACAGCTCTTAAAACTCTATTTTCACTACATGAGCGTAGGGCTGCTGTGAGCACGTGTCAGCCTTCAGCTCCTGCCGCGAATAAGATAACATACGCTCTAATACAACTCTTAGACGGATACAAACTTGAAACCTCCTGCACCTGAACAACCAACTCTGATTTTCGGGGCACATCCCAAAGTCTTTCAAGGAGCCCATTTTATTTGCTTTCCTGAAAGCGGGAAGACACCCTCCCTCTCCCATGAGCTACCCCCCATAGCCCTCAAAATATGCCTCTTCAAGTGTCCCCAGAAGATGATCAACAGGAGAGTCATGTACTCATAAATAGGAGAGTACAATCGCCTTCTCGATACCTGC
This sequence comes from Haemaphysalis longicornis, assembly GCF_048455015.1. Taxonomy (NCBI): domain Eukaryota; kingdom Metazoa; phylum Arthropoda; class Arachnida; order Ixodida; family Ixodidae; genus Haemaphysalis; species Haemaphysalis longicornis. The sequence continues at coordinate 75,835,435 of NW_027526445.1, read as the reverse complement.
CACGCAGGATTCCGCGCAGGCAAGATTCACAAATGATCAACTAGTTGCTTTTTAATGCTTCATAAGAGATGCAAAAATACACAAACAATATTGCATGACTAAATTTTTTTTATACTTAAAAGTGATATCATTCCGCATGACATTGCAGCTTTCTATTTCCTGTAGCATGGTGAAGAGACTTTCTAGTAACACGTTTAGGCAAACATTTGTGTCATTGTTCGGTCGGCAGTAGCGAAAATTCCCGTGCACATTGTTTAACATTACGAGTAACTCGCTTCGAAAAGCAGTGCCGCCCTCCATTTCCTGCCTCAGACATATAGATAACGTTGCCAATTTTTGCCAATTCGTTGCTTACTCCATTATTCACAACCATTCTTTCATTCCCCGCTTTGCAGCTACCACCCCCAGTAGTAAGCATTTTCCTGAAAAATTAATGCTAAGTTTCTTCCTACTAACATCATCAACAACGTTCTCCAGGCTCACCCGTCCCATCGCCCCTCACACGTGGTCATTGCAACTGACGCATCGAAAAAATCGAGAAGGTTGGGGTGGGTATGTTCTGTCCAATATTAAATAGGTCTTTTTCATGGTGATTACCAAATTTCCTTCCCTTTTTTATGCAGAATTTCTTGCTATTCTCGTACAATCCTGAAACTTCATTCGCCGCATTCTTCCAGGAGGATAATCACCCACTTCCTCTCCGTGTGCATGACTCTATATTCAGAAACTTTACATCCTCCTTCTAAAACTTTTATTCCTTCATCCCCATATAGGAGCGGGAGATTCGGCTCATTTGGCTTCCGGCCACTGTCGGTAAAGTCTCAATAAAACCGCTGATATGTTAACTAAAACAGCTTTAGCGTAGGCGATTGTACAGATCCTTCCCCAGTTTTCTTGCGTCTTGTTGGCTTGTTATCACCAATACCTGTCAAGAACACTTCTACTGAACTTGAACATCTCAGGTTCCTTTGGAGTAGAAGTATCTCTAAACTCGCTTTTCAGAAGTAGCGCTGACTTCTTTTTGCTGTTGTGTGCCTCCACCTAAATCGGCACCTACGTATGAATAATCTGACTACCTATCCATTGTGCCACTTTTGCCAACAAACTGAATCCGAAGAACATTTATTTTCTTTTTGCAACATATTTTCTATCCATCACAGAAGGCTGCTGGAGATTAAACTGCGACGACTTGGACTGCGTTTGACTGTACACGTGCTTTTGCCATTTTGGGGCAATAGGCTGTGTCGGTGCCGTAGGGACGTGTGCAACACCATCCACTCCCTCATTTCAGACTTTATGGTGACTTTATGTGGTTTTCCTACTCTTCTCTCTGTTGTTCTTTTCCTGTTTTTGTCTCTCGCTCTTGATCTGAGAGAAAATTCTTTCTTCGTCTGTATCATTTTTTATCGCATGATTGATTACAGTGGAAAAAGAACTCGTTTTAGGTAATCGCCTGAGCGGGTATGCGCATTTTTTCGAGCCAACCCAAGAACCAGGAAAAAGCATGAAACTAGATACAAGGTGGACAGAACAGGGCACGGTACTGTCCAGCAGCGAGGCAAGGTCGACGCCAGCCACCGGCACTCTTCCTAGCGTCATCGCCATGGCTCTACGCGTCGTCGCTAGCAATTAGTTGGCCAGCACTCCCGGCTACCGGGATCATCAGTGCCGAATGGCGCCTGACGGGGAGTGAGTCGGAGCCAAGACCTTAGATTGAACAGACTGAGTGTCTCTCCAGCGTAGCGAACTGTGGCAACGCATCAGCCCTGAGTGCAGGAGCATCGCTGCGAGGGCGACTTCGGTGACCCGCGTCCACATCTGGCTTACCGCGTGTGCGGTTTTTTACCGGCACGCTTACGGGGACTTTCGCGGACCTTGTAGTTGTAGGTATTTTAGCGCACCGCTAGCGTTAATTTAAGCGGCCTAATTTTTCTCTAGTGTCAGTACGCTGCAACGTCTCGGCTTCATTTCAAAGCAGTGTTCTGTAATATTGTTTAAATACACTGTGTTCTCGTCTGCAAAATGAGCATTAACTTAGTCCTGCCGCGTGATCCCAGGGTAAACAATTCTAAACACTTTACCATCACGTGCCATTGGTACTGTAACGAGGTGCTGAAACGGTGTGCTGGCCGCTTCAGCTGTCTTTAGCCGAGTATGTGGTGTTTCCGCCCGGATGCGTGCTTGGGGAAGAAGGCCCTTTGTTTGGCGGAAGCTAAGCAGGTTCCATTGAGAATATTCAAAGTGTGCAGAAGGGTGACGTTCGGCTTCGAGGTCTCTTGGGAGTTCACGCTGATCCAAGAGCTCGTCGATCACCTCGTTCCTTCTTCCTCCCACGTCCTACGCCACTTTCCAGGTGTGCGAACAGCGGAGACTAGCCACGTGCCCTATTCGCCGCGGGCGCCGCGGAGGCGTTATTCCACTTACATATTCTTTATCTTCCTTTTCGTTGTTTTATTTTTGTCTGCGCGCAGCTTTCCGTTACTTCTCAGCTTCTTCCGAAGACACAATCGCCACACTGGCGGAAATACAGTGGCGCATTTCCAGAGAGAAATAGGCTCAAATTTATAAACACATTCTTCTACATACAAAAGAATATGAAATCAACACAGAAACGTCCCGAAGGCACAACAAATAACAAAATTCAATTCAAATAAGTGATAAGCCAGGATTTGTCCGAGAAGTAGATGAGCTAAGTAGGATTCGGAGCAGCGTTGATAGGATGGTTAGATTCGATCTAAGAAATACCAATATTGAAAGAAGGAGACTCGGGAAAACTAAATTACGCCGAATATAGTCAGTTAGAGGCGGGACGCGCGAGCTTAAAATCACTACAAAACAAAGTCCCCCTTCTTCAGGACCAGAACGAGGTAAATGTAGACACGCTGAATGACTACCTAACGTAAGGGATCAGTGAATAAGTAGCACATGTGGGAGAATGAACATAGAGAGGACAAACGAAATCTAATAAAGAAAACGGGGGAAGACATCGCCAAAGTTAATTAAATCTGTCAAGTACGACCGATCAGATTGAATTCGCCCAACTGCTTAACAGAAATCCGCACAACCATTTCAAACATTCACAATTTAACGCCCATTTTCAGCTTTCCTCGGCGGAATCCAACTTTAAAATTGAATAAGTGTTACAAGCAGAACAGGATTTACAAACTGCAGCAACATGCCGTAAACGTGGATTGGTGGGATATATATCGATGTACAAGTATTTCCTTGCGGTTATTTACACTTAACACGGAAATTTAATTGTAAGGTTCCGCAGGAACAAAGTACACAAGAATGAATTGTGCATAATCACACTTAACTTGCAAACGTGGCATTTATCCCACAAAGGAGAATTTTTAAACTAAGAGAATGGTCAGCGCCCATTACGAAAGTGTGTAAAACTACCTGTTTCTCTTCAGGAGAGCCTTAATACCTTCAGCACCATGGCATTGCGACTCTTCATATACGCGTGGACAAATAACGCTGTTGACTAGCAGTTTCACTAGTTTTTGCAGTGGGTTGCGATAGCTATTTTTTTTCTTGCAAAAGCCGCAACACCACTTACCTATCTGAGCCTTCGCGAAATTATAGTATTTTTAAATGCAGAGCATATCTTAGCCTCCCCTCTTCCTGCGTCGGACGGCGTCCACAGCTCCGCGTCCGCAGCAGGTACGCCTCTCCTTGTTCCCTCCTCTCTCTCAACCGCAGCTGGCGCGCGCATGCGTCGTAGTTAGCCCGTTCGCTCCATCGCGGTCACGGCGTAACAGGTGCGTGATAGCAGCGCGGTGGGGCGTGGAAGGGCGCGCGCTGCTTGCGCATGCGCTCCCCCCCCCCCCCCCCCGTACTGCTCTCTCTCTACAGCGCGCGCTGCAAATATAAAGCGGCTAGCGCTCGCTCGTTCTTCAGTCACTGCGTTAGTCCTTCCTTCCTTGGTTGACGCTCGCTCAACCCTAACGCGACTTTACTCTCCTCTCTCTACCCCAAACCAACACCAACGCAACTACGCCCCAACTACCCTCCCTAACGCGACTTTACGCGGCGTTAACGACCCCCAATGCTCTGCATTTTCTCGTGTTCCCCTCGCGGGAAGGCGCGCGAATTTTGTTTTTAGAATCGCCGATGCAAAAATCAAGAACGTGACCATTTCATTTAAAGAAAAACCTTGGCTCCGAAACTCCGAAAATTGCTAAAGAAAGAAGCCTTTTGAAGTACGTTTTTCAAACATAGCACTGCTTTTTATGCAAGCTCCTGTATATGCATTTGATTAAGCGAAATAACAAATTAATTCTATATCAAAATTCCAGGCACATGGCTGTGCCAAAATTGTAACAGTAAATATAATAAATTGGGGTACTATAAAAATGTTTTGTATTTGTTTTGAAAGTAATTGTTTATATTTACACTTTAGATGTTGTCGGTACTTTAAAACACCGATACAGCAGTATATTGATATTTGACTTCATTGCGTCTTTACAGTGTGGTGAACTAAATAAAAAGAAAGCCCACTGAAATGTTCAGGAGTGACTTGATGGATATATAGTGGTTTGGATTACACTGCGCGTAATTTTATCGTGTACAGTAATGACGGACGCATATGGCTTTTGCAGTACTTAAATACATGAGTAATCTATTTTTACCTCGTGTTTTCATTGACATTGTCAGAAGAAGATAGATGTTTAGAAGTTGGTTTAGAAAGAAATCGGCGGCATGTTGTGCTGTCCGCTTTAGAATAACGTTGGTTCCCAACATTCCTAATATGCCACGTAGTCTGCCGCTACAACAAAACTCTTTACTGTTTCTTAGCACCTGGCATGTCAAGAGGCAAATGATCCAGTGCAATATCGTTTAACAGATTCGATGCTGGTAAAGCTCATCATTTTGACTGACAAATAGGCGTAGTGCGTGTTGGTACTCTGATAGACGACTACTTCAGCTACTTTGTATTGCGCACCAGTGTTTTCCGCCTCACGTCTCTTTAACCCGAAACTGGAGTTTCTTTGTATTGCGAATGAGGTATTTGATGGGATGAGGTATTTGAGTTGTGTCTTGAGTGCCCGAACATCGTACGCGTGCCCGGCTCGGGTGCCACTACTCAAGTGGGATCTGACCTAGAGCAGGCTTGGCGGCGGCTTTTCCGAACGCGGGAGGGTGGGAGGGGAAGGGGGGGGGGGGGTAGACCACAAGTGCGGTTGAAGGGTTGCAGAATCAAACGTAACACACAGTCCCGAGATGCCGAGAGTGTCACTTTAGCGGCGATATCCGTCTTCTTGCGTGGTTGCTATACGTATGACGCCTCCAAAAGCAACATGGCGGCGCCCTCGCTGTGGTGATTACCGCTAACGCATTCCCACGCTTTCTGAGGAAGGGTGTTGCGCCATTAGGGGGGAATCGACACCTTCACGTTGTTGAAGGCTACGAGTAGTCTGGTTCCTGGTTTAGCGCCGCGCTCACATCGAAAGGATGCGGCAGCTTGAAAGCATCAGCACGTGCGCGGTGAAAGTTGGCGACCGTGGTCACTTGACTTGTTGGTTGGGTTTCTCCGAGTAACGGAATTGCAGCGCCCTAGTTTATATGCTAGTACTCCTCAGTGACGCTGGTGACCAAAACGTAGCATTTGCATTGCTCAAAGAGCGCAATGCCTCTTGCGACGGAGACACAGCGCTCGAGAACCGAAATTTCGTCATTCTCTACAATAGCGTCGAATCTGGAGCAGCATCCTCAGAGTAGATGGTGATCATCAAGCTTGCGCGTGGTGCCTGGGGGACGTGATCATCGGGGTTAAGTACAGCAGCACGATGTTCGGGGTTCGGGTGCGGCGTCGTGGAGTGATCGGAGGGAAAATTTATCGGCCTTGTCTTTGATCAATTATTGCAGCGTTGTCCGTCAAAAAGTTCAATCCGAGAATTACGTATCGGGAGCAGTTAGGCAGACTGACGAACACAGCTGGGTACGTGGTGCCGTCTATGCTGATGCACGATGTGGAAGTTCCACTTGGCGTTACGAGATAGCCTCCTGCTGTGCGTATGTGCGGACCGTCGCATCTTGTCATAGCGTTCTTCAGCTTAGACAGGAATGACGCGCTCATTACCGAGTAGTCGGATCCCGTGTCGATGAGGGCGACTATTTCAAAGCCGGCGATGAACATCTGGATATCAGACGCCGCTTTCTTCAAGTTTCGGTTGCGTCGGGGTGTCGTATCTCTGCTTGAGCGTGTTGCAGGTCGGGCACTGTGCGTCGCCACTGTCGTCGTCTTCTCAGCCGCAGGCTCTGTCAGTTCCCGTACGCTTCGGGTCGTGTGGCTGATGTCGTGTTCGGGAGTCACGTCTGGTCTAGATCTGGTTCTGGCTGGGGGCATGTCGTGAATAACGGTCTGCAGTAGATCGTTGCGTTGTCGGGGGGTTTTCGTTTTTCCGCCGTTGTACAACTTCCCCTCCAGATGTTGCTGCTTTTAGTTTACCCCTCGTGGGCTGGGGAACGTTCCATGGGCGAAATCATTATTGTTACGGCGGTTTGGCCGCTCGCTTGGGAATGGCGATGGCGAAGGGTTGAAACGAGCTGGGAGATGGCTGGTTTAAGATAGCTACTCGTCGATCTTATGTGGTCGTCGGCCAGGGTGAGGACGAGGTGCATGGACGGAGAAACCAGCGCACGCAGTCCAAGTCTCTTGAGTGGGCAGCGACGGTAGATGTGGTTGGCCTCTCAGCAGTGGTAAAACCGAGGGCGATTAATGAGGAGTTTCCCATACCTTCGTCTTTCTCAGTGTCTGGTTTGGGACTACCGGTGGTCGGGCGGGCGACAGTAGGTGGAGGTACAGCGGGTCCTCTTGACGAAGTGTTGGAGCAGGGCGAGATTTACGAAAAGCCGCCGAGTACGTCTTAGCTTGTGTCTCGCGGGGTACTTCGGATGGCGTAGAAGTTCTAATGCTTGTTGCACTTCTTCCATAATCACGTCGGTAATGGAAGCGACGCGGGGCTGTGGTGGCGTGGAAAGAAGTTTCCGCAGCTTTTCTCTCGCTACAATTTGGATGGTTCCACGTACCGTATAAACCGGATTATAGGTCGACCCGGTATATAGGTCGATCCCCTACCTTGAGGTGGGAAAAGTTGACAAAAAAAAATAATTCCGCACAGAAGCGCACTCACAATGTCTATATTTATTTTCGACACCCGTCCGTCACTGCCACTCACTATGCCTGCCGAAGTCACTCGTCCGAGCTCTCAGAGTCGTCCGAGGATGACTGCTTCGCACTGTCATCCTCCATGCCATCAGGCGCGTTGCTGATGGAGCAGTTCTGAACGCTCGTGTAACCATATCGCCGGGCAGCGACTGCCCAGAGAAGGACACCCAGCTTGACACGGTCGCAAGCGGCCCGTATGGGTCTTTTTGTTGTCGCCGGCTATCCACTCATTGTACAGTTCGCGGAGCCGGTCCGCGCATGGCTGCCGGAGCGATCGTGAGCGAACTTCCCGGACGAAGTCCGCCACTTTGTTCTCCAACTCGGGGTGCACCGCTTGACGTCCACGGAACAATCGGTTTCAAGGGGTTGCACGCGCACAGCTTAACTTTCTGGGTCTGCCAGTACCGCACACTTTTCTACGCCATATTCCCATTCTGCTCGGTGACTCAATCGCCGTCAGCTTAAACGCCGCGGTGAACTGACGTCGACGGCCGCCACTCATCTCGGTACAGAGACGTACAGAAATGTACGGACGCACGTACAATAGACGAGTAAAAGACGAAAAACTAGAGAAAAGCGGAATCAAATAAAGGCCTGATAGTGCGAGAGAGCAGTCCGACAAAAATGGCGATGGCGACGGACTACGCTTGCACATTGTTGCCAGACAACGATTTACATTCTGCCAATGACCGCTATATAAGACGAGGGGTGACTTTTGTGCGGATTTTTTTGAAAAAAACTCGACCTATATTCCGGTTTATACGGTAGTTCACATAGGCCGCGCCAACAAAGTTGCGGTGAGACTGCTTAGCTCGCATTTCGAGGACCTTCTCAATTGTGCTGGCTTCGGTCACGAATTCGGCGACCGTTTTGGGCGCGTTGCAGACAAGTCTTGCAAGAAGTTCCCCCTTCACACCGCGCATTATGAAGCGTATCTTCTTTTCTTCCGTCATTTCGGCGTCCACGTGGAGAAATATTTGCTTCATCTCCTCAGCAAACATCACGGCTTCTTCGTTGCGGTTTCGCGTTCGCGTTTACAACAAAAGGGCGGCTCGTTCTTTCGGCACGATGGTGGTGAATTTCATGGTTCCCAAACCACGTTCGGGCGGTATCTTCTAAATAGTAATAAACATAGCGGAAAGTTTCTTCTTCATCCCACCTGTTAAAGATGCAGACGCACTCCACTTTCTCCAACCAGTTCTCAGGGTTTTGTCCGTGGTATCAGTGGAACGATGGTGGTTCCCGGTGATGTTGATGAACGAGGGCAGGATTGGTAGAGTGTTCATGGTGCCTGCGTTGATCATGGCGGTGGTCACGACGTACTCTTTCTTCCCTTTATCCGGAACCAGTCCAAACTTCGGCTGAAGACCTTGCTGTCGGCGGCTGACACGAGTGGGGCTAGCTTGTTGGCTTGACGAGCGCTTAGGGTGCATTTACCCAGAACCTCACCAGATGTCACGAAGCCAAAGACGACGCAGTTGTCGTCAAACAAAACAAGTTTTTGGGGCGAACTTGCGCTACCCTAACAAATCAAAGAATACACAGGCGGCGAAGCAGCAGTTAACATACTAGCGGTTGCAGGGCGACTGTCGGTGAATCGAATTCTGCGGCGTCTGCTCGGCGGTCATTTATCTCTTGGCGCGAGGGCTTCTCGAACAGTCTATTTGCATCCAGAACACAGGAGATCATACAATATTTTTCTAAGCTTGTCGCGTTAGTTAGCGACTCTCTCTCTATCAAAGGGGATAACATTTGCGGCTTAAAGAATAGAGCATGCCTTTCACTTGGCCGACGGATAACACAGATAATATAGCCCTGCACAGCCGTTCGGCAATAACAAAACATAAACAAACAAACCCGAAACATGGTTCATGGCAATATATACTTGGTGATGAGTCCATCGATTGCTTTCCAGTTGAACTATGCGCCACTGATTATATGACTTATAAAGCAAGAGCTAAATACGCAGCCGTTCCTCCCTCGCCAAGTTAAAAGATAATGTTGCGGTGACACTCCTAACAGGGGCCGGACACTTCGGCTAGTTTCAATATCGCAAAATAAAGTGCCGCCATGACAGTCGTACCCAATCGAAAATTCAGCAACGTTTCCGTATGTGGCTTTATCTTTTCAACATACCGAGCAATAAAATAAATGATTCCATTATGTGTAAAAATACCATGTGTTCGTGGCTATTTCCTTTTTTGCAGCCAATTCATTTATTTAGTCTATTCATTCATTGCCCCGACGGGCGGCGCTTTTGTTCTTATCTCTTCTGCTGCCATTCTGTCCGTCGGCTCATGTCGCTTTCACTGTGTGCACATGAAGAAGTTTTGTAGTATACTTTGAAGGTGCAAATTTGGGTGTCTCCGAGTGCGAACGGGCTCTAAATGTCAGATAAACTTAGAAAAGGACTCAACGCGTGCTTTGATGCTCTGCGGTGCGACAACTGGGGAAGGAATAGCATAGCGAAATGTTCACGCTTCCCAGCAGAGGGCCAGTCAGGACAGTTTTTATTCAGTCAGTTAGAGAAGAAGCAGGCGCTATCCTTCTCACAAAAGCTGCAGGGTGGACCGAAACATATTCTGCTGTGGCCTTGCAGTGAATTGCTGTTTGTTTGGTACAACGCATTTGTCAATAATATTGTAAGCGTATGACGCTACTCGCCGAATGTTTATCATGAGCCAATTGATCCCAGCGGACACCCAGGCGGAAATTTTCCTTCGGTGTCGGTTTGGTGAGTGGTTGCTCTTCATTTTCTTTTCAGCAGAGAAAAGCTTAGAAATTATGTTCGCCTAATGTGCTTCAATGCTTCTTCGGCGAACTCGTTCGGCTTTAGAGTGTTCCGACGATCAGTTTCTTATAGTGACATTACCACCTTTGAATGCTTATTAACATGAAATAAGCCCAAAAATTACTTGTGTGGGAGCTGACCGCTTGCATTCCGTGTTACAAGAAGTTCGAGCTACTAGCGCGACGGCGCACCGACGCTTTGCTTTTCAACACATTTTTTGTATCTTGTTTGCACTCTGAATATTTGGTTCAGTTTTACGTGCTGTTTATTGATATTCATGGTGGAATTTATTCGATTAGTAGGTGGGATACATGGCAAAATTACGCAGAGAATTCGCTAGCTGTAAAAGGTTCTTGGGCTAGCAAGTTTATGAGAATAAGAATATGGAGCGGTTGTAATTGGTTGTGAAATAAGCTGGTCATCTCACTTAATATTTGTTTTATAATTCACAATTGCGTGTTTTTATGAAACATTGTTTCTGTAAAGTTGTATTGTGTACACCAAATGAACGTAGTTACCTCTGCAGCAATTTTCTGTATACGACGAATTATACAAAGATGTCTCTGATGTTTCTATAACCGACATCGAATGCGTACATTTGTACTTAGTTTACGAGATACAGATATGTGTGCTATTGTGGCATGTATTGAACTGTGCTTGCCATACGTTGGTAATAAAATCACCGAGTAAACCACATTTACCTCCGGCTACGTTTTTTGCCACAACCAAAATTCCCCCGCTTCAGGGCGCGCTGGCTCGCGCGTATTCAAATAAGAAAGATTCAAACAAATGTTTTTGCACGTGCTGAAAGTTGAAGAAACCTATCAACTGAAAGCTGTCCAAGACAAGATGTGCATCAGCAACACAATCTGAAAAGAACAATGCAAGCGGTTTTTGTTCACGCTTGCCGCACATAAAGATAGTCGCGCTCGTTCAGCCCATAGCAGACGATAAGCGTCACGGCGTTTCCTCCTCGCGCATTAACGAAAGCTTTGCCAGAGCAGCATCAGTTTTTTTTTTGCTTTGGCAGTTTGGCCTACCAAGCACCTGAGCATAATTTGCGCTAGTGGCGCAATTATCGATTACCTGGGTGGTATATACACCAGCTTACCTAACCGTGCTCCTAGCGTGCGAAGGGACGAGAAAGCAAGGTGGAGCTTGCGCTGTGGTGCTGAAGGTCGCTTGCAACGGGGTGAATGTTTTACCATTTAATGCGCCAACACATGTAACGTACAAAGAAGCAAAGTAGAAGCTCCAACTGGATCAGCGATAATTCGCCTTGAGATATTTAGCGTAGTAGCGTTTTTTTCCTGCATAATTGACGCTCTTATACACTGTATAAACAAACTGTCTAAATACTATTGTTCTTAATGCAGCAAAACGAGCATAGAAAAATTTAGAAAAAAACACTCAAAAGTACGATTTTCATTGAATTGCGAATCCAGCAGCAATAAAGACGGGCACCCATGCCGGCGTTGGGTGTGCCCGATATTTTCTGTCACACTCACGAGCTTTTGATTTGAGAATGTATTCGCCGATATCATTTTGGCCATATATATGTACCGCCATATAGAAATCGTTTAAACACAATGAAATAATCTCTGACCCCAGGGAGACTCTGCACAATAGGCAATGTTGAAGAGAGATATTACCCATAACTAAAAACTCTGTCACCAAAATTTCACACAAACTATCACCGGATCCCATTTAAAAACTCAATTTTTGGGCTTATCTTTATTTTGTTCATAATATGAATATTACTCCAGCTTGGGACGTCTTCATTTTAAGGTGTTCAACGATTGTATTCTGGCGGCTGATGAGTAGCTCGGAACGGCGGTTACTAACTTGCTGTGCTTGTTTAAAATGATACCTAAACTCTACTCATTCGGACATTCGAATACGGACGCATGCTTGCATGCTTGATAGAACGCTTGGAGGAAAGCATGCTCGAGCAAACTTTTTTTAGGGTGTATATTGTCTTGTAATAAACCGTTCCCAGTAGCTTGTCAGCGTTCTGGTTTCTCACATTTTCGTTCTCGTGACAGTGCTATTTTGGGGTTGTTAATATGCGTGCCCAGGTAGCACGACGTGAAGCCTTGGGCCTTAGCCTCTCGTTAGATGGGGAAGGCTTAGAAACCATCCAGAAACGCAATTCAGCAAACATCAGTAATACACTTCTCGTCCACCGTATTTCCAGCAGTAGTGAAAAGCTTAAAAAACTTCGTGAAGATTGTATTCTGGAGGACTACTCGTGACTCCTATAACATATTTTCGGCCGTAATATAACACTACTCATAGCGCAAGTCCCATATTCGACACCATCCTTCGACGAGCATTTAAAATATCGATAGGACTTCTTGGAACTAACTCTGCCTTCAAACCCTATGATACGGGGACCCACAATACGGGGAAAATAACTACGACTGGTGTACCATGTGAAGAAAATTGAAGCACTCACACTGGCAGATAGCATCTGCAACACGCCGCCGCGTTGCGGTTACGCCTTAGGAAAAACAGCCGTCATCGGCGCATGCCTCTTCATTTAGGCGCAAATCCCGTGGTCCCTGTAAAATCCGCTCGACGACATTTCCGGGTGTCGTCTGGCTCCTTCTACCGGTTTTTTATATACTCTAAGAAACAATGTTAGGTGGTCGCAGCACAATATTTTAAATAACTTGCATATACCATCGCCTTTACGATTACCACGACAACACGTTCACATCAGCTACCAGACTCTCCATGAGTGCCGCTGTAAGCGAGAAGACCGCTGTTATCGTCAGCGCAACCACCTCCATTCACACTTTCACCATTGTGCCCAGCACACAAGAAGCGGGGTGCCATTTCCGCACTGATGACATTGCTGATCTTTCCTTCCTATACCAATTGCTGCTGCAGCCCTTCCCGATGTTGTCCTATACAGGACACCGGAACCCACGTCCTTGAACAGGAGTAAGGCCGTCCATTCGGCGGCCCGTTCGCATATCTTCATTGCAGTCCCCTACTCCGCAGTGCTGCCCGAGGAAGACAACCATTCTGGTACCCAGTTCGCCCAGACGTTGTGTCATCCCAACTCACTAAAAAAGTCTAGTAAGTATAAGCGCCGTCAAAGCCATACGTCCCGCGAATCAACACTTCATCAGGGTATCCAATCCCTGTTCCTATAACTCCACCAGCAAATAAAACTCACCTAATTGCACAGTCTACGACATGTTGTTTGAATTCTTAACATCTATCCGTACACGGTTCCCTCCCCTTACTTCCAGCGGTATGCTTGCCAAATTGTAACGGAATGGCCAGCTTCACCTGGCCAATCGGGCCCGCCTAGACGGCAAGTCCAAAGTAATCCCCAATTTCAGGGCCTTTTTGTTCCTGGTACCTCCAGTAAGACAATAATACTACAGTTTTTCTTCACACTGAAGGTGTTCCTAACAGTGCCTCACGGTTAATTGACAGGAAATCTAAAATGCTGGCCACACCACGGGTCAAAAAGGCTAGTATCTTGTTTAATATTACGAACACGTGTAATGTGTCACCTCAATGCGCAAAAAAATAAAAAAAACGCTTTGCATAGAGTAGTAATAGTAGTAGGTGGTTCGGTTTGAAGAGGAAAAGAAATGAACTGGGGATAATTTTGAGCCCATCTGGTGGCTCACCGGCATACAACCCAGTCAGGGGGGTAGGGAATATAGAAGGGGGTGAATAGGATAGGATAAAGCAAAGGAGATAGGTAAAGAGAGAAAAGAGAAGACGTTAAGGTGTAGCGGAAGAAAAGAAGCGTCGCCACAGTCACTGGGGGCCACCGAGCACAGAACACACCACAAACACAAGTCCTGGCGTCATGCTGCGTCCGTAAGAAGTCCTCGACGGGAGCGGGGAAGTGTAGAGGCGAGCGCACAATTATGTTCCATTGCGCTGTCAGCAAATAGCTGGACACCGCGTCCACACTGTGAATTTCCTCCAAAGTTTTGTTTTAAACAATGTGGTTTCCAGCACGAATTTTTTTAACGGCTTTTGTAATTGGCTAAGTGTATATTACAAATATTTGAAACAGTGCCCGAAAAAAATTCTGTAACACTTCAGAAATATTAATAACGTTTGGAAACGTTTTCGCAAAAATCTTTTTTCAAATATACTGCTGTGATATTTTGTAACAGCGTTTTAGTGCTTAAATTTTCGCACTATTTCTAATACGTCCCTTTCGCATATTAACAAATTTTCACGGTTCTTCTGATGTGAAAATAATAATACTGCTCATTATAACTTCTGGAATATTTGTGAGGGAATCAATCCTGGCCACGTAGAGATCTTTTGTTTAGTATGACGTTCATTTTCACACAGTGAGGTAGGTGAGCTAATCTTTTTAAACCTTGATAATCCAGTTCTTCCTAAGCAGTTTTCAAACTCTATGCAAGGCCACCACACTGACCGCGTATAAATGGCTCCAGTGAAGCGCGACCCAGCGTGCGCGCGACGTTGCGAAATAACGCGCCTAGGCATACCTTAGGCTTTTAATTCATTGCCTCTTTTATGGCAGTGTGCCGTTCAGTAGACGTGTACGCGACAAAGAAAACCTGCCCGCGTATCAGGTAGTTCGATTCGAATGTGGACGAAGGACGAGTAGTCTGCGTCGTCTGTCAGGTAAAAACACTTCTCTCTGCCCCGCCGACATATTACGCAGCTCTCGCTCTTCCTAGGTACTTTGATGACGAATACGGTGGAAGTTTACTACAGTAGACTAAATCTTGCATCATTGCCACTTGTGGCGCTCCTGTTGAAGACTTTGTTGCGCTTGTCGCTTGTCCAATAACAGCGGTATACATGCTGGAGCTCTATTTAAAGAGAAACGTTTTGGAGGCGAATTCTTTGTTTGCGGGGCCATTGGTGTCTTGTCGAAAAACTAATGCATTTCCCCACAGACCAAATGGCAGAACAAATAGCTCTCAAAACACCCGTAGAGAAGGAGGGCGTGCTTGAAAAAGAGCTTACATTGCGTCAAAGCGGTTACATGAAAATGACGAAAAAAAAAACGTTTCTACTTTTCTACATACTACACACGCATCGGTTATGAAAAATGAGTAGGGTAGTATTTATTCATCTTATCAAAAAAGAATCGGTACACATTTAAAAGTTACAACAAGGATTAACTTATTCCAGGAATAGTGAGCAGGCGGGTGCGTTATCATTTCGGATGTGGCACTTCGTAGGTTTGATGATACGTTGGATTCACTTTCAGCTGAGGCTGTGCAAACTTTTACCCAAGCTTTCAACGCACTTGTGACGCCGTTCTTAAGTTAAAAAGCCTTCCGACTTCTCTCATCTATTTAAGAGGAGACGGTAGCGTCTTGTTTTGTTTTGTGGGTAAAATGTATCTAACGTGTTTTGTGCTGTTAGCTATCGCAGAAATGACGTATCTACTCATTTTTACTAAAATAACACTGCACGTACAAGTCACGTATTCACGTTCTGCTTCAGGTGTCCCTTATGTTTCCTCACTGCTCAACACTGGTGCAGTGTGATGTATTACACAATATTACTTTTTTTAACGTTGTTTTGCCTATATAATATTTGTTCGTGTGTATTTGGTCTTGTGAGCTGAATACGCAGCACACGAACAGAAATATTCACATGCCAAACATTTTGTAATTATGCATCCCGAGAAAGACAAGGGGCTTGGACACTGGTTTTGTTTTGGTGCTTTCAGAGCTTTCACCTCGATGCATGGCTGAGATGCAAATACATCAAGCTGATATTATAAAGTAACCACTGCGACCAGCTACCTTTTATATGGAAGCGCAACCAATTCTAAGCGACGGTGCCAAAGCGACGGTGCACTTTAGACCAGCGAAGCAATCTTCATCTTGCTCCAAAGTAGGCTAAACCACCGAAGCACGGAGAAAAAGAAGGAACAGGAGAGGCGCTTTGTGACCTCTCAGTTTTAGGACAGATGACTTTGGCCGCAGCTACTGTGGTTTCGCGGTGGAGATGGCTTCTATGTTCTACCCGTGTCAACCATGGGAAGACCGACAACTGAACACAAAGGGGGAGGCTAGCGTCCCGAAATTGTTAAGGGGGTGGCCGTTTGCCGAGGGTACGATATCTGGAAATAGAGGTGTTAGTATAACCTCGGAAGCGCCATGTTAGTAACGGTTACGGTACTTCATTCGGAAGAACAATGGCACGGCGTCGTACCAGAGATGTACCAAGGAGCCAGTCGCCCCTGCCTCGCCTGCGTAAAGACGAGCACTGCTCGACTATTGTTATTTCACAATGCCTACTACGTGTTCGCTTGAATTTTTTGTTTTTGACAGTGATGCTGTTGGCGGGTATGGCCCCGTGCTTTTCGAAGCAAATAAGTGTACGGGTAGAGTTCAGGAAATGTGGTAGCTCGCAGTGAAAAAACGCCTTGCGGCGAAGCTGACATAACAACCGAGAGGAATTATTTTGGCAATTTCTGAGTTCAAAACACAAAGGCAGAAAATTTTGTGCACTTTGTCTGGACTTCGCCACACTGGCCCACAGTTTGTGGGCCTGTCCTGAAGTACCATTGCGCTTCATAGTTAATAAAGAGGAATGAGAAAGAGCGCTCGTAAGCTCGAACACAGACGTGCCGGTCTTTTGGTCACCGCGCTGATAATGCCATCACCGGCATCAAACCGACGGCCACAGCGCCGCCATAAACACGCTGGGGCCTGATAAAGTGATGCCCCTATCTTGCTTTGTCTTCCTGACTTTCTCGCGAACGCCTGAGGATGGCTGTAACTTTATTTATGAAAACCTTTCCCAAAACAATCTGATGAAGATTGGCCGTGGGGAAAAAACAATTAACGACAATAGAAGAAGGTGACCCAAGCCATACCACACACGCATATTGGGCGGGCCGTTAAGACAGACGAATCTATCATTACTCAATGTTGCACGTACGCCTGAAAATTATTTCATCGTGAAATTGCTTTGATTAAAAACAACCGGCCGCTGGCTGCATGGCGGGAGTTTGCTTAAAGAAAACACCTGTACATGTTGTTATAAAAAACCTCGTAAAAATATTATATGAAAAATAGCCGATACGATATGGTGGTGTGAAAGTGATGAATCTGTTTATTCGCGATAACTAGTTTTTTGAACTCGTCCGCGTTGTTTACGTGGGGAGTACGATTACACAGAAGTGGCTGAAGCGCTACTTTTGTCGCATTTATCTGAAACAAAGAAGGAGAAAATTATCCGCTGAATATATAATATCCTTTCCATTTCTAATACAGTTTAAATGGAAGTTCTAACTGTCACAGAATTTCTCTCTGCTGGAAATACATGCGGTTGAAAGAAAAATTATATGACAGGGCCATGGTTTTCTGCGTGAATAATGTGCTTCTTGAAAGTTTAGGAGTTAGTCCACAGCCATACGTAATTATAAAGGCCGTATTTTAACGGAATTGGAAACACTGGCGTGTTGGACCCTTAAATAGGCACATGAAACAACGTTTTAAGACTCCAAAGTCGTACATATAGGAGGCATAATTCTTCACACAAATGCAAACAATTTCAAACGAATGTATGCGTGACCTGTATTTACCACAGAAGAATAATAATTGCTAATGCTTAACAATGGCGCAAGAACACCCACAGCTGGACATATCCATTCGACCGTCCCATAAAACTGCTGGACTAATGGCGATATATTGGATTGCATCAACACGTGCACTGCTGACATTCATATTCATTGGACACTATCACTTGCTTGAGCGCCGCAGATTCTGAAACAGGCATGAGAATCAATACATCAGAATCAGGAACACTGATTAAAACAGCGCTCCTGTATGTGTACCTCGCGCAATTTAATTACGACAGAAAAAAACCGACACAGATATTTATATATGAGAGAGGACAGTTTATAAAGAAATAAAGGTGCTCTTACATCCGCCCTGCTAGAAAAGGAAACTTCTGTTATATAAGAACACTAAGAACACCGTAATTATACCGGGGAGGCAACGATTTATATATCAATTAAGGTGCTTTTATATTTCCACTGCTAAAACCTCTCTAGAGTTTACTCATATACAATGATAAAAGACAACCGACAGCGATGGTCGAGTGCAAAAACACTCGTCTCGTAAGGGGGAGGTACCAGGTTCGAATCCTCGGCCGCCGGAGACTCACCGCTTTCTTTAAAGGGTACAAGCGTCCCCGTACCGTAGCTTGTCTCGACGGGGGAATAAACGCTTGCAACATAACCACAAGCAGCCATGGGAGGCCATTTGGTAGGTCCCTCGAACCCCTTCGGGCAGGGTCTGGGACCACTGCGCACCCACCTGTTCAAAGGGCACAGCGTCCCCTGTTTCGGCGGGGGATGAAGGACTTGGACACGCACTACAACTGCGCCAGACGTGGTAGGTTCCTCGGGAGCCGTTGGTCACCTACCAGAATAAAAGTGTGGACAGGCGCACCCCGTACGGGGGATCCAGTGTACTGGAAAGCGTTCCACCATGTCGGTTTGTACGATAGGGTATGAAAATGTGGGAGGTACTTCGGTACTGCTGGGGACCAACCAGTAAAAATTGGTACAAGCACCCGCTACCCCGCGGATCTCATGCTTGGGAAGTTACCCGACTTCATCGGGAAATGCCCCCGTGGAAGGGATCGTAACTTTTCTTGACCGCAGTGATGACGCAGAGGTACAATACTCGCCTTATGTGCGGGGGGTACCGGGTTCTAATCCTGGGGCCGCCGGCCACCCACCAATTTCTTTATTGATTACAGGCATCCCTGGTCGAGTGCGGACCCTTGAAAGGGGAATCTATGCCTGGAAAGCTGCCTTTACCCTTCCGAGGGGCCCCTAACCGTTGTCCATCTGTGGGGATCCCCAGCCACCATGCCGCGCTACGCCATCGCCTGGGGTGAAAGAGTCTGGCGGCATGTCCTGCCAGAGGTGGTTGCGAGTTGAGCGTCCACCGTGGTTGTGGAAGGTACCATGTGCATTCGTGTGCCTCGGTGGCGCCGGACACCTACCGGTAAAATAGGTACAGGCGAATCCCCGGCCTGCCGCTCGGCCCGTGTGTGTGACTACAACGCTTAGGAAATTCACCCGGCTTCCACGTGAAATGGCCTCTATGGATAGGGGCGGCTGCAAAAACGCAGAACTTTTTTTTTAATCGAGGATTTATTACCCATGGATAACGCGTGACATAGTACCTGCTAAAATAAAACCTAAAGAAAAAGTTAAAGTACTCAGGGTACTTTACAGTACTTGAAACTACATTTTAGTACTTTAAAGTATAAAGGTAAAGTACCTAAAATAAAACGACTGAGAAAATCTTTGAAAGCAAAGTCCGAAGAATCTCCGCAAAACAAGCTTTCTAACGCGCTTCATGACATGAAGTCAAAAGTACAGGTAGCCAAAAACAACTACTTTTGCCAAGTATTCCCGGGCTTTCTGAAAAACTCTCCTAGAAAGTTTCGGTACTACTTAAGCCCCAAAAAGTCAAGGAAAAAAAACCCAAAACAAAGATTGTGTCACGGCTGACTCACTGAATGATTATTTACATCCGTCTTCACTGTCGACAATAATAATATGCCACACATAGATACCCAAATTCTACTCCATTTAGATCCACTATCTATAACAGAAGCAGCTTGTGTTGAACCTTTTGCTGAACGTTGACACAAAAAGAGTAACAGTCCCGACAATATTCCAAACGCTTTCTTAAAAAGGTATGCCGAACTGGTAGCAAAATATCTGGAGTTCATTCTGCTCCCGTACCCAAAGTAGGCCGCTGTTACGCCGAGTCAAACTTAAGAGCAATTTCTTTAACTTCAACAGTAAGCAAGCCTCTTGAGCACATTATCCTAAAGCACATTACTACACACCTAAAACGTGAACATATATTATCAGCTTGCCAACATGGTTTTTGTCAGGGCCTATGGACAATAACTCAACTTGTTAAAAGAACACACGATATATCTGTAAGCGTTGACAACCAAAATCACGTCGACGTAATCTTCTTGGACCTTTCAAAGGCACTCGATCGGGTTCCACACAATAAGCTAATAAAAAAACTAGAATCGGTTATCAACGACGGCGTCACGATTCGCTGGATAAAAAACTACTTAATCGACCGTTTCCAGTACATACATTACAATGGCAAATTTTCCCCGTTACCAAATGTCACATCCCGAGTTCCTCAGAGTTGCCTCCTGCCCAAATCTTATTTCTTATTGATATAAATTACTTGCATTCCAGTAGTTCAGACAAAATTAGATTATTTGCTGACGATTGCGTACTTTACCGCGAAATTAACACCATAGAAGACCACCTGATATTAGAATATGCAGTAAACTCTGTTTATTACTGGTGTAATGACTGGCAAATGCCCCTCAATGTAGAAATATTCGCCCATTTATCAATAACACGAAGGAATAACAGGTACGAACATATTTACAACATAACAAATAGTCCTATATTCCGGGTGCACCATCACAAATACTCGCGAGTGATCTTTACGCAAGGCTTCAGATGGGACGCCCACATGAACCATATTGCATTGGCGCAACTAGGAAGGCTGTTTTCCCTGAGACGCCTACGATCAGGACCTCGATAAACAATAAAATAGCCTAAAACGCCTTTGTGAGATCCTTACTCGTATACTCTAACGTTATCTGGTTCGCGTATGCTAAAGTACACATAAATAAACTAGAGCGAATACAACGAAAAGCAATTAGGTACATTTACAGTCGGTACGACACAAATACTTCACCAACGGAACTACTGAGGAACGCCGGTATGCTTATTCTACAGAATCGTTCAAAACTAGGGCGTTTAAAATTATTGTATCAACTCTTTCATAAAAATCTAAACCTGGATACCTCAAAGTATCTCACTAACAGTGAAGCGAGGTCTACGCGGTATAATCAGACTTTAACTTTTAAGGAATACAGTTATCGCACTGATTGCCGTAAATATTCCTTCTTCCCAAAAGCTGTAAGAGAGTGGAACGGTATGAACTAATCGATTACTTATAGCGCACCTATAGAACGATCCCCAAATCTAGTTGAAAACATCCTCCACGAAACAAGTTAACCAGAACGACAGCGAGGATTTATTTAATTTAGTCTGAGCGGTTTTTCTTCGTTCTCGGGGTCACTTATAATTTCCACTATTACTGAGTAGTTCTTTATTAATATATTTGTTTGGTTTCTCAAAATGTTTGGTTTCGTTCGTTCTTCAATCTCTGATGTAAAATATTGCGTCCAAATTTTGTCTGTGTTTCATCTTGCATTGAATTTGATTATGCTTTGCTGCTTTGTTTTTTCCATGAACATGGTGACGTTTGATGCACGAGATTTGAGATATAATCAGTAAAATGTAACCTTCGCTTGTCACGTAAAAAACCTGTCCTGCATGTTCATACTGTTCTGTTCGTGTATGAAAGAAAACTACGTTTGAACTTTGGGTATTTGAAACTATGTATCGCCTCTCCTGCAAAAATCCCAATTGGGATTTGCAGATTGTAACGTATATAATAAATCAATAAATATTATCGGACGTGTTTTGGTAGGAGGTAGCAACACTCTCTAATACACTTCCACACTTGTTAAACGAATTCTTCAGAACGTGTTTACCAGCGGAACAGATTAGTGATCGAAAACTATCTTTTCTGACCCGCAACGCGAATTTTAAAGTGTAAATAAATTCAGTGGCGCAGAAAAATTTTGCCGGTGGCTGCTCCTTACAGGAATAATCTGCTAACAAACTCGAATCAGGGCCCAACCGTTAGGTGGAAAGTAACGCTGGATTTGAGCTGCTTATAAAAATGAGGATGCTCTGATTGGGGAGCATGAGGAGCGTAGCCTAAGGATCACTCTAAAAATTGTGAAAACCACAGCCACCACCACCATCTACCGATTTCTATTTAACAGTTGTGCTTCTTGAAACTGCGTCTCATTCCAGTGCTGTTCCAAAGTGTTTTCCAGACGTTTCTGGACTAGAGGACTGGGATGAACGCAGTAGAATTATAAATAGGTACTGCTAGCTTCCCTCAGACGTGAATAAACATTTGGTAATGGTTTGCACGTTAATCACTCTTTAGTAATTTTAAGGCAAAAGTTGAGGATTTAATATTAACCGCCTATCTTCAAAAAAGGCCGGTAGATGCACTCATTGCATTTAATCAGAAACGCAAATAATACATTTATATGTACTATGAAAACAACATAAAAACTCATCCAACTTTATTTTACGCTCATATATCAAGCTAGCGCGATACTAGCGAAAGAAAAAGGAAGCAACGTGTTGGTAAAAATCGTTCTCTATAACAATTAGTACTTTCTAATATGGCCCTGCTCGCTTGCCGACCGATGTCGCGTCGTGCAGTGTGTGAGCTTTCCGAGGACCAAAAGCTCTGTGCGCAATTTGTGTTACGAATGTGCTTTACTGTATCTAGAAGGCGCTCATCGTCTTGTGCCTGCGTGTCATGCCGAGTCGTTGTTCGTACGTGAAGGAACTGTACTGGACTGGTTATGGCGCAGGGCCATTACGTGGCCACTGATGTCGAGCTCGATTGTGGAAGCTGCTTCCATTGCTGCTGTGACTTTGGAACTTGTCTATATGTAACGCAACCTCAGTTAGGAGATTCAAGTGGCATCATTCTTCGACAGTAGCGGTGACAAGGTGCAAGAATTCTTCTCGTGTCTAGATGTCACGTAGGTGGCGGCCAGTGTTGGCGAAAGACCTACATTGATGGTTTCCCTCTGGCGCGAAGCCACTCCGGATTGTGCAGCCGTGTGTGCGTGTTGTTTAGTGGCATACAGTCACCCCTACAGAGTTACGAATTAATAAGTACTTTGTAAAAACTTACAAATAAACCAAGCAATCGCTGCTTAATAATTCGCGTTGCTTTGGCTCTTCGCGGGTATGGACAGAGCAAAGATGTGGCGTATTTTTTGCACTGCCGCAAATAGGACTGATCAATGCATTATAGGAGAGACGAACAAACGACGAAATGTTCTTAAGCGATCATTCGAATATGGGTGGGTTGAAAAATGTTAAGAACGAGCGCGATCATTGTTCAGGTAAACAGATGCGCTGGCGTGTTTTTTCTTACTGCAATGGACACTAATTGCTCGTAATCATCCGTAAAAATTGTTTGAAAGTATCAGGCTTTTAGCCAAATATTACAATCTTAGTTACAACCCGTTATTGCAGAAAGTGTTACAGCGGTGTCCTCGTGCGTCACGACATTATTTTAAATACTTTTGGCACGCATGTTTCGGTTGCTGAAAAAAGTAATATTAGAGATTCAGGCTATACGTGGACCGAGTTCAAATTTCCTTGCATTTTGTCGCCAATTTTAGAATTTCTTGGAAGCGTCGTCTGCAATTAAAACTGTTTTGAAATAGCTCAATGCCACTCAAAGAAGAGAACCAACTCCCCTCCCCTTTATTCCCGCTATCCTTATGCTGTGTTTGTGTTATTGCCTTAGTGTTCCTAAACAATTTTATATTTCACTTCTTTCATAGTAGTATGTGAAGTTTATGATTGAATTCTGGTGTTTGTGCAGTATGGAATCTACGATATTTAACCAGAGATTTTGCGTTTCAGCATAAACAGACGTGTTTACAATAAGGATTGCCTCACATTCAATTTCTAGCGTCTCTCTTATGGCGGACTATCCTTAATTTACATAGTGTGGCACTTATTTCAGCGACTTCCAATGGAGCATAGGTTTATTTAAATTGAACACCTCTTACAGCAGTTAGATGCTTTTAGTTTCACGCAACTGTGACGAGAGTTGAATAACCTCCAAATTCGAAAATTTGTTAATAACTGCAAATTTTGATGTAGCGGGTAGAAACAGCACAGGTTTTCCCTTCAGAATCCTATATTCCTGCTTGTCAAGAATCCACGTTTTCTTCTGGTTATATAGCTACAGTAAGAATAGAAAACAAGAATGCCGCAAAAATAATCGTGCAACTTTAAGGGTCGTGTCCCTGCTTTTCAATTACGCCCTGTCTCTTTTGGTTGCTCAGTTGCAGTGAGAATTGGATACATTTGCTCAGCAGGTCGCGAAGGCTTGACGTCACTCCTTCAAGGTGCTATGTCGCTCCTTCGAAAGGTTGTGCCGTTTAGCAGTTTTTTCTGGCTAGAAAGCTATGGTTAGAAATGAAGACTTTAATGTAATGCGCTTGAATGAATTATAACGGAGCTTAAGAAGGTAATATCGGCGCTTCTCAGGCACACAGTGTTGGTTTTAATTTTAAAGAGGCATTGAGAGGTAAAGTGCAGCAAATTTAAATGGATTCAATGTCGGGCCATCATGGTGCTTCTTCACTGTCGCTGGCTGGCAATACATGGTGACAATTGAAAATGAAAGAGCAGTATTTTGGGACGCATTGACAAGAGGCGGTAAGAAGCTTGCATTTATTCTCCCCATTCTAGTTTGGCGATCCTAATTGGAACAGAAGTTGACTAAAAATAATACTCTTGCCTGTGATGTCACCCTGTAATAAATAGGTCGCTTAGACCTCATCATTCTACATTTTTGGACCTACGGAGTGATTGTCTAAAGAGGTTCAATAAAGGAGCCATGAAGACAAAATACAACTTTCGTTTATTTGAAAGACTTCGTGTTTTATAGTGTCCCCAGCGCTTGCGCGGCAGCAAATGATGCCGTATTCACTGAGAAATCAATCAAATTAGCTAAAACTTTTATTTCTCCAGCCAAATCGTGTATTTTCATCTAGTCTACAATGAATCATAACGGCGCGTATACAAACAAAAATCCGCTGCGCCACGCGGCTCTGCAGCCTTGCTAGCCGTCGAACCTCCCAGGTGACGCTAGCATACTTAGCACTCCGCCGTTGCTTCGT
The DNA here is from genome assembly GCF_048455015.1 of Haemaphysalis longicornis. Lineage (NCBI taxonomy): Eukaryota > Metazoa > Arthropoda > Arachnida > Ixodida > Ixodidae > Haemaphysalis > Haemaphysalis longicornis. The sequence goes on along the minus strand of NW_027526445.1, from coordinate 75,810,614 downwards.
TTTTGACCGTGTTTACACTTGGCTTGTTTTTTAAGGGTAGAAAGTAAATGCATCGTGAAACATGTGCTATGCTTGGCAAAGAGGGTCACGTAATGCAACGTCGCTTAGGTCAATCGGCCAGTGTCGTTTAAGACAACTCCAAAGCGTCGGACTGCTGTACAGTAAAACAAGCATAGTGCGCCCCGTTCCAACCGCAGTGCGCATCGCTACTTCTATGTTTATGTGTATTTTCGTAACTTTTGTTCCTTGCCGGACCATTCTTACTGCTGTAAAATGGATATGCATTGCAATTAGGCGCAAATATCTCATTCGGCAATCTTATAAGCTATGCCTAAATTGGGTTGCTTTTGCCGCCTTCAGCCAATCGCTAAACTGGGCTCATATGATATCATAAGTTCTGTCGCGCGAAATGAGCTAGTGGGTCGCATGGCCATTCCGTTTTTCCCTAATTATATAGCTTATTTGAGCGAATAGTACGTTAATAGTGGCGTCATTATGATTCTAACGAGGCAACCATTCAAATGAACCAAACTTGTGTTTTGTCTTCATGGCTCCTTTAAGAACTGAATGCACTTCGTAGCACGTTCATTGCAGTTGCATATGAAGCAGTAGGTGTTATAGGGCACTATTTTGTGTACCAACAGGGGAAGATTTCAGGCTTCACGTCGATTACCAGAAATAAAAATATTTCAACAAAAAGCTTGACAAACGACTAAAACAATTGAATGTTTTTTATCAAACAGTTTCTTCATACATTGTAATTAAAAAGCTGAGCTCTAATCGAAATATTTTCGCGGCAGCCCGCTATATTTTATTATAAAGCCACTGACAGTTATACGTAGCTTAATCTGAAAATGTAAGCTTCGCAATTACGCATTGGTAGGTCAATATCTATTTTTCAATACGAACTCACAATAGTAATATTGTACGGCGGCTGCTAGAGACTAAGGTTGTCTTTCTGTGTATTTTCACAACCAGTCGGGGTTATGACTCTGCCTTCTCCTTTTACTGCGCACTTTGGGGCTGCCACTTCAAACTAAAGTAACGGCGGTAGTTGTTTTGTTGTATCGCCAGAAATCACACAAGATTCGAGGGAAAGCATTGTACCAAAGTTTCGATCAAACAAAATAACTTAGCCCAACCTGCGACTCGCGCGTCTCAGAAAAAAGCAACTTTTCGACATTTAAAGTATGATTCCTCCCGTCTCACTGCTTTTCCCGTTGAAACGTGATAAACTAGAGCTTGCTTCTTCATGCCTACTACTGATATTGTGAGACAGGAGACCCGCGAGAGATATCATGATCTCCCCCGTCAGCGTGCGTTGCGGCAATGTGTGCGCAACACGTAACTACGTTCGGAAGTGATGGCAGGACACTCCAATGCCTGTTGATATCAGTTGATTTTTGCAAGGCTCCAATCAATTACCGCTGTTGAATCCACTTCATCTTGGGTGCTCTCTGCAGGATGTTGAAGCATTGCACCGACGAACCGTCTTTTTCTTACACGTGGCGTTTAAGAGGAATATTTAGAGGGTGATGATTGCAGTGGAAGGTGCTTTATCGCCTGCATTTGGTGGCCATGAGTGCAGACGCTAAGATAAGACTACTTAACCTTGCGACGAGCGCGACCAAATATAGCAACGTGAAAACTGCTCCGAGTTGGTGATGCATGTTGAACCACAGCTCAAACGACGAGACAAATGACGATAGCAGCGCTTCGTGTGTCCACTTGCTATCGTCCTTACTCTCGTCGTTCGGGCTGTGGTTCAACAAATATAGCACACGACCATATTATTTCTTCCAGCAGACAACAGGTAAGCGGCGTGCGGGATGACAAATTCGATCCTTAAACTTAAAAAAACTTCTCACAAAATTTGCGAGGTTTACTTGATTTGGCCTACTGTAAATATTTCGAGATAGGATTGAGGGACATTTATTCTACATTTAAATTTATCACGGCCCAGCCTATGTTCACCTGTGGCGAAGACAACTCACCCAATATTTCTCGTCGAGGATGTCTCGATAAAACACTAAGAGGAAGAGAATGAAACAGCGGAGCCCGCCAATTTATTGACATTTAACACGATGGCATCCTTGACTGCGCATGAGTGGAGGATTACCAATAATATTGTACCGCAAATCAGCCGTACACCAGCAAAAAACTACAGTTAATGCTGGCGTAGATTATACTCACATGCACCGACAAAACGAAGGCGGCTTCATGTGGCACATGTTGTGAAAAATTCAATGAAGATCCTGCGGTACAACTTTGAACACAACTGCACAATGTGTAGATGCCCGCTCAGCTACCAGTCGAGTACAAGCAATCCGTCCACTGACCTTTTTACCAAAAGGCAAAGGCAAAGGAGAAAATCGTCCACAAATGGTGACAATCACGTTGTATTCAACGGTTTGCAAGCTGCTTGGGTCTACGTAGCGAAAAAGGACGAAAAATGAAAAGGACGCTGTATTCTTCGAGACTGGACTTTCTACGTAGACGAATTCCTCGTCTTGGGCGACACAACCACAGATGCCCCTCCAAACTGTTGCCTGAACGCTGTCCTCAAAGTCTTCAAGGAATGCTGCCCGGACCTCTCCTTCACACACGAGCTCCCTGAAAACGCGTCAATCAGATTCCTGGACATCATCACTCACTTCGGGCAGCACCACGCCTGTTTGAGGTACGAGCTCCGTGCGTCCAAGGCCTTTCTTCCCCATGCGTCTGGCCACTACAAGACTGTCAAGATACCAGTTGCCACTACTGCCTTGGTATCGGCACTCAAGAAGTCCTGTCCGCACCAGATGGCTACCAGTTCGGAAAAACAGGCCAGTCGCCGACAGAACGCCTGATACCCAAAAAGCTTGCAGTAACTTGTCTGCGAAGCGCTCCTGCAAAGGATTAAGGGTAATGAGAAGAGATGGCCTCCTCAGCCCACTGAAGAGGACAGAAGACGGTTGGCAGTTCTGCCATACGTACATTAGTTTTCTGATGCCATGAAAAAAGTGGGAAAGAAACATGGCATCAAGGTCTTATTCTCCGCCTCTAACAAGGCCTACGGCATGTGGCGTCATTTGAACAGGTGCCCGCCCTTGCCAGTTTGTGACAAAAAAAAAAACCGGACAAGGTACGCAGATTACAGCAAAAATGTGGTATAGAAAGTTCCCCTTAAAAGCCGGTCCGTCTACATCGGACTAACCACCCGATGTCCGAAGAACAGGCCCGAGAGCATGCTGCTTCGCTCCAAGCAACCCCTTCCGGCCACGTTGCTACCCACGTTCGAGACTTCCACTGCGCAGCCTACGTGAACGAAATCGCAGTTATCGGACGGAAGAGAAGTGGATTCGGACGAGAGATACTTGAAGCGTTGGCGATAGCCGAAGCAGGAGATAGCTGCGTCAGTGTTCCATCTGTGGCCATGTCACGTACCGAAAAAGGGCTCTTGCTCAGCGATCTTCGCTAATCATTTCACTGTCTGACGTGAATAAGCTTTTCTATGTTTTTTTATAGTTTTTTATATTTTTCGTGTTTTTGTATGTATATACCTGTATTTCCTTCAGTAAAATTCCTGTTGATAGTCAGCAGTGTGTCGTGTATCTCCTTCTTCCTTTTGTGTTCGTGTTTTAAGCTGATTCCTATGGAAGATGTACCAACTAGCACAGAACAGAGATATTCTGCAACGTATCGCGTCGCGCTCTTTGGTGACACGCGGTAGGGATGCTCGTAAATGGGTTGCTCAGATTCGTTGATCATACTGCGGTGTTTGGTAAGTGGTGCTTGTCGAATCCGTGAGGTTAATGAGTAGCAGTCGCTGAAGCTGTGGAAGCGTTCCGAGAGCTTTTCTAGCTCTGTTTCCGGCAAGCGCGGGTTACGTCAAGTGAAAGCTTGATCGGCGCATTGGGGAGTCGGGTCGCTCTGAAGCAGAAAGCATTCCTTCATGTCGGTGGCGCCCTCAAAGACTGCCATGGTTGTTCCGTCGGCGATTAACCAACGGTGGTTGACAAAATTCGTGGGCACAACCTGAGTAACACCACGGGTAATGGTGACTACTCCCCACGCGATAGCGATTTATGCTGAAGAAAAAGCTCGCCGAAAGCTTCCACGACCCCGTCACCAACGAAGACGTCGTCACGCCTAATGCGAACGAGCACGCATGGCCATCGGGGCACATTAGTGTCGCTGATCGTGAGCAGAGGCACGCGTGGCTCATTGGATGCGTATTTCCGAAAGGTTTTGTTAACTGTCTCGGTGGTCGCTTCTGGGGAACGTGTGGCGAAGTTCTAGAAGAAAGTCGTCCCAAGTCTCTAACCGACTTTCATTGTTTCCAAACCATGTCCACTACCAATCTTCTAACGAGTAGACATTCTCAAGCTTTTGTGTAGGTTTCTACTGGTTTAAAATGGCGACGTGCTCGAATTGTTTCAGCCTATCATCTATATACTGGGAATCGGCCACACGAATGTTGCTAGTAGTGAGGGACTGCTGAAGCGTCATCTGAGGTGGCACTGACAACACACCCATTACCTCTGGTATAGAACCCTGGCACTTTGTGCGGTGTCAAGCAAGGCGCAGCGCTTGGAGGTCGGCCTAGCTTCGGTTGGCTGCAGCAATCTGCGGGAGTGCATAAGCTGGAACGTCTCTCAGGGCTGTCAGAGGGAGACTTGCGTATCGGACGCTCCTGTACCCAGCACGTAGACCAGTGTCGCTGTACAAGAACTGATCAGGCCCAGTAAAACAGCGGAAAAGAGGATGTATTTCAAGAAACTTGCGTCTAATGCGTGGTAGCAGTCACACACCAAAAATACGCGATCACGAAGGGGCCCGTTCCCATCTTCTTTGCGGCTTAGACGGTTATGATTATGCTTTTGATCTCTGCGACGATAATGAGGACGATAGACACCCACGCCGGAATGGTGCACACCCGCTCCAAACTATTGTCAAGGCCAACAGAGAACCAGGTGTCGGCGTGGCCGTCATCGGGTTACAGGCGTAACAATATCATGATCAATATTTAAAGTTATAATTGCAATCTTCTATCAGATTGTGTTTTACTTAGACGAAAGAAAAAAAAATACGCTGTTCACATGACCAGATCGATTATTTCTTGTGAGAATCTCGCCTCGAGGGTCAGAGACTTTTATGCAAAGACGGGCAATAGCGGAAATCCGCGCTAGAAGTAACGACTCAGAAGAAAGGCGAAGCAGCTCAAGCGAGCCGCAAAATGATGGGAGGCGACGATGACGATGTCACTGGTGTATAAACGATGATGACATGTAAGTTTTTACACAGACAACTCACAAGTTGCTCGCCCCATAAATAGTCGAATATATTATGCAATATGTAAACAATCTACGCTCACCCAGGTCCTTGTGTTTCTTGTGCTACCCGATTGAAGCAATGTGCTCTTCCATCCCCCTTTAAAACTTTCAACCTTCGCTTTGACACCACAACTACATTCACATTTGCAGAGTTTTATACACATCTTACGCATCGAATTTCTTGTAAATCATTCCCCTCAATTTATAGAACTTTCAGTTTAGCCGCTTTCAAGTAAACCGAAATAACGATTTTTATACTTAACGTAGGTAGTCCTATGGCCGGCGGAGTTTGTTTTTTTCGATAACATGTTGCTTAAAATACGTAAGAATAAAATTGTCTGCTTAGCGTTGAAATCAACACCCGATTTTATGAACTTTCTGAAACAGGTAGTGCAACCTCCTTGGAAATACAGTCGAGCCCACATATCACGGCCCCACTTAAAATAAACCATCGGTTATAACGAACAAAACGCGCGTGACCGTCAAAATATACGTTATTTCAATGGTATAAAATCCCGCGTACAAGGAACCAGTTTGATCTCTCTGCCGATCGGTTACAGCGAATGGCCGGCCCAGCGATGTGGGTTGAAATGACATCCTCTGCCCAGCTCTGCCGGCGCGGTTTGCTTTCCCGAACGTCCTCGAAGGCAAAACGGGTAAATCGGGATTTTCCTTACTTCTTCCAGGCAATGGCTGGCTACATCACTTCAAGATGCGGCACAGCATTGTTTTTAAGTAGATTATCTTTGATTCGGCGTCCGCAAGTGAACCCGACGTTGCAGCGTGGCTACGCAGCGTCTATTACGCAGATAAAACTGCGTTATTGTACCAGATGTTGCCGGATAAAACGCACGCTATGAAAGGCCACATATGCAGTGGCGGGAAGCATAGCAAAGTGCGCGTCACAGCTCTTCTGTGCACTAACATGGATGGCAGCGACCGCCGCGTGTGCTTCATCATCGGAAAGTTGAAAAGGCCGCATTGTTTTAGGAGCAATGTGCCCGTGCGCTACCGCCAAAACGTGCCTTTAAGGCATATTACTGTGCCTATACTGTGCCTTTAAGGCATAGTGTAGGCCCCGTATTGTGGAGCGCTTGGTCATAGCTGTTGACCACCCAGCATCCAACTTGCCGCTTAGAGGTTTGCTGTATTCAGGTGTAGAGAATGAAGGCTGCCTGGTCAGAAGTGACAGCCACTTGCGTGCGGAATGGTTTCCGCAAGGCCGGCTTCGTCGACACACAACCTGAAGCCGAGCCTGATGCTTCCGATGGTGAGACCGGTGGCGGTTTGTGGCAGATAGTCATGGACTAGGACATGGTGGCCATGACACGGACTGGAACAATTTCGTTTGTACCTATGAAGATGTTGACACTGCGGAACCCTGCACGGACACGGGTATTGTTAATGAAGTGCGGAGGAATCGTTAATGCTAATTGTTAATGAAGCGATGTACACTGTAAACGCAAACTGGCCGGAAATGGAGTTTTAATCAAGTAATGTGCCCTGAAAAGTACCTATAGCAAAAAATGTACTTCCTAGGCATGATCTAAAGAAGTGGACGAACCTCCACGGTAGTACCGTTGCCCATCCGGGTAGCAAAATGGAGGATTTAGAACGACTTAACACCATTTGTGAGATGGCGTTCGGTTCTTTGTATACTACCACGTCCACAATAAACGCCCTATCTGAGGTAATCATCTCAAGCGGGCGGTCGCCATGTTAGTCTTCTGTAGTCTCCGTGCACCAGCACTTCAACAGTGGCCTAATGCTAATTAGAACGAGTAAGCAGGATGCAACGGTTGCACGCAGCTACAAAACCAATACCGTACGTATACCCGTATAGATGCTTCAACCAGCGCAATCACAGGCAGAGAGCGCGGCCGTGTTGTCTCAATCTGTTTATTTTGGTGATAGGTGGTGTCAAACTCTGCTGCTAACGAAGAGGCAGTTCTCGCCGTTGCAAACAATTGCAACGTTCATCTGCTTCGCTTGCTTGCGCATACATAGATGATTTAAATTCCCGTGCCAGCGCGCCAACGCACCCGACTGCAGCGACTCAACTTGCCCTGGCGGCACGACTGGCTGCCCGGATGTATACAACCTATCAACGCAGCGCGGCCGGTGACTCGGCGCGGCCGGAGCTTCAAGCCTCGCCTTGGGCCGTCGTTTTTTCTTATTTGTGAAGGACTAGTAGTGCCATTTGGTGGAAAGATTTTCATGTGCCCCTGTCACACGAGGAACGGCCGCAAACAGCATTTGGATACGGCGACAGGTGTGGACAGCTCGCTGGTAAGTGGTCTTTCATCAGTCGATGCGTTTGTCAAACGTTTGGATAGGGTTAACAGCGAAGTACCCGGGTACCCGTGCCGCTCACCGCTCGTACGCGCACGGGCAAAGAAAAAAGCGCACACTCGTATTATTTTACTTGTTTGTGGGTTTTGGGGTATGCGTTCGCATTCTTTTGTAGGCTGGTTTGTAACAGGGCATTCGAGGTAAAATAGTTTGTCGCGCGCGGCGTCGTTTCAAAGCAACGTGACGGTTACTTCGTGCTGGCGAAAATCAGCGCAGTCAGACGGAAGCAGTAAGGAAGGTAGAGAGGTCGGGGAAGAGGGCGCTAATATATAAAAGAAAGCGCAATGCAAGACGAGAAATATAACACAACCCGCCTGCATTTCTCCGAACTTCAGGACAGAGCCGTACACGGGTACGTTGTCACAAACTCGAGCGTACGACGTCTAAAAGTACCGTATATTTTTTTTTTCATTTTTCAACGTGACCTGAGCTACTTATCTTCTCATTGCCGCGCATGCAGACCTGATTGTGTCCCTGTGTTTGAGTGCACAGCCATCCTTTTGCGACATAAGAACCAGCAAACGCGAGAAATTGTAGAAGCCAGCCACATCAGAAAAGCTGGTTCCGAATGTGTCAGTCATCCCTCTATCGCCCTGCTTAATCGAGAAGTCGCATATTTAGCCGCACATTGAGCGCTATTTCGGTGCTTCTGGGAATGCGTGTTGGGGGTGGGAGGGGGGTCTTAATCCATGTATGATGCGGTTATCTTTGCTGATTTTTCGCCTTTCGTGCGCCTCAATGTTCGTTTTGTGGTTTTGTTGTTACGGTTTTTTAGTATTTTCGGCTGAGTGCGCCGAGAACTGTGACGCATTGGGGGCGCGGCAATTGGCGCTTGGGCATATAAAGCTTTGAATTGTGCAATAATAAACTAGTTGCGAGTGTGCGCTTGTGCCGTCTTCATGTGTTCTTGTCCTCGTTAATTTGCGCGCAGTTTATTTTTCGCAATGCATAATTACCAACTCGCCCAACTCGCAACCCTTTTACAGATCCTATACTCCGTAAAAATGAGTTGCCTGTCCTTTTAGGTACGGCAAAATCTCGCGCAGCGCATCATTCTGCCAGGGGGCCATATCCTAATGTCAATGCACACACTATGAAAGCAGCTTGCACTTAGTGCGTCACATTGTCTGCTGATAAGCATTTTAGATTCGCCCCTCTCATCATCATTCACTTCGTGGAGATGGCGGGATTTTCTTTCATAGCTTGTTGTCACTGCAGTAATTAATAGCAGAATCAGACCTACAAATCACAGAAACGGTTCGTTTCACGTTACACACTAACACACTTTGCACCACACGGAGGAACAATCGGTTGCAGTGATGAGGCATAAGGGTAACTTGTTGTTAAAGGGTCATTGAAGACAACCAGCAAGTTGATTTCAAACGGAAGTCGGACCTCCGCATAGCCATTTCAGCATTGATTTAGTGCCAAGATGCCTTAAGTGCTGAGAAATCGCTGTTCAACTGCTCATCAAGCCTGACGCAAACACGACTGCAGTCGCTGTTTGCATCAGGATAAACCGGAAGCAAGTGAAGCAGCGGTGATTAATAGCAGTATACAAGCAACTGAATACAACATTACCACGTACCAAGCAGTTTGGTCAGTTCCGGTCAAATCGCTCATGCTTCCCCAAACTCCCCTGTCATTTGCCGTTCGAGACCACTAAGCAAAATGTTTCTCCATTGGACCTGTGATCAGTATTTACGCTTCACTGAAGAAGAACATTGGCCTTTTGAGGCCTCGCAAGTTTTGGCGTCGAACGATTTTCTCATGCGTAGCTCGCATGCTCCCTTGGAAAGCGGTACTGCCACCCCAAGTATGGACGAGTAGCACCATCCAGCGGCAGCCAAGAAAGAAGTTGTGCGCGTCAGGCCACTTAAGCCCTTCCGGTGAAAACGTGTTTTTGCTAGTTTCAACCTTATTTAAAAAAAAATGCCAGGTGTAAGAGGGGTATAATAGTGTTCCCCGTGAGCTAATCTATCAACCTAGAGAGACTTGCATTTTAACTTCACTGTCATTTAAAGTTGTGCTCGAGTATATTGTGCGGAAGTAATATCTTTTTTATTGCTGCAAAAGCCACGATGGTTAATGTACTGGCACTTGGTTTTATGAAGCCTTTGCATTCCTAATTTAAGTACTGAAATTCGCAGGGAACCTGGCATAACAATTTTATTACTGTGCCGAATTATTAAGTTCGTTTAACCATAGTGTCTGTTTTGAATTTTACATGTGGGGCGTTTTTTTTCTTTTTTGCTTTTTCAGGTAGATGTTCCTTTGACTCCCTGCCTGCATTCCGCGAAAGGGGAAATTAGCCTCCGCATCGATGGCCAGAGTGTCTTGACTGCATCATCTTTACTGGGAGGACTGTGTAGTCTGTTTGCATCGTTCTGGGTTTTCAACATTCAATATCCCAAGAAGGCACACAGAGCTCTAACGTTTGTGGAACATGCTATTTGGACCTTGTCAGCACCAAACCACGTGTGAAGGATTTAGAACTAATTAACTTTTATCGCATCAATATCCCTCACCAATATTTTCTTTGTTTTCAATCCTGTAATCATTGGATAGTAGTTTAAAGAATTTCGTATTATGTTTCTGACGTTTTCTTTTTTTTTTACTGAACAGGGGATATTTGATGGGCCCTTCTGTATGCTGATAATACAGCTATCTTTTAGTGAAGCAATAATATTAACCAACTAATATAACTTGAAACAATTATCTAAATAATGTTGGCAACTGGTGCCAAATGAATCAACTCAAAATTATCGGAGAAACACGAATTACATGGCTTTTTCTTCTCACTCCGAAGAAGCTGTCGCGATACCACCCATTCTGTTCTATATCCTTGCAATTAACCCCTCAGACTGGGTCACTTTTCTTGGCGCATTTGTGTCTTTATCAAAACGCACTGGTATTTTCCGCAGCATATTTCTCGTTCTTTATATTAGTCATTTATCCATAGCCATCTCATTGCTGTCTGTCTCCTACATCATTTATCTCTTGTGCCTTTACCATCTACAAAATGCTCGTTACCTTTCAATATCAAATCGTTACACAGCTCTCGCACATTTCACCACCAATTGAAAAAAAATTTTGTTGTTGTAAACCACTGCAACCATTTTTTTCACTTTGTGTACTGAGTACTGATGCGTACTGATAAGTACTCACGCGTTCTCAATCCTCTAGTATTATATAATGATGTCACTTACCATGCCGTTGTGTTTGTGCCTATATGTTTTTCGCGTATTTCCAGTTCTTGTAGTAATATTGTTTCTACAGTTTGTTCAACTAGCACACAGATCGCTCATTTCACCACCAGCTGAATTTTTTTTGTTGTTGTAAACCACTGCAACCATTTTTTTCACTTTGTGTGCTGAGTGCTGATGCGTTCTGATAAGTTCTGATAAGTACTGACGCGTTCTTGATCCGCTATTATTATATAATGGTTTCACTTACCATGTGGTTGTGTTTGCGCCTATCTTTGTTTTTCGCGTATTTCCAGTTCTTGTAGTAATATTAATTCTACGGTTTGTTCAACTAGCATTCTATTGCTGTCTTCCATTCCTAACTGGCGTGTTTTTAGCAATTTACCATTTTTGCTTTCTTATAGGAGGTCGCCCTAAGTTTTTATTTCGGAGCCTCCTTGTGTACACCATGTACTATGTAAACTTGTATGCGAAAGTTCGTTTGAAATAAACCTGAAACCGAGCAAAACCGTGTGAAATCAGTACTCCCGCAGGGAACTAGAAACTCTCCCTTGTGGCCTTGAAAAAACTCCTTTCGGAAGGCCTACAAAACCGCCCCAACTTTGCAAAACTCCATTCAAAAGAAAAATATGCTTCCCTTGAACCTCCTAAAAACTCCCCTCGCGAGGCCTACAAAACGTAAAACTCCATGCAAAAGAAGTAAATGCTTCCCTTGAACCTCCTCAAAACGCCACTAAAATAACATAAGTACTTCCCAAGGGAGCCATAATAAGCTCCTATTCAACCGCCTAAAAAGTCCATAAACATCACTTAAAAACGCCTTGAGGAAGTAAAGAATACTCCATTTTGATCTCCTTAAATTCTCCCTATCATTTCTTAACACTCCCTAACTACCTCCTTTCTATCACCTAAAAACACCCTGTTTTGAGGAGGTAAACAAAACCTCCCTGTTCCATGTAGTAAAAAAACTCCTACAAGGAGGATCACTAGAGGACAGGCGAAAAAGAACCTCTAGGGAGTATATGGGTGGAAAAAAAGTTTAGAGTGTAGGGGAAGCGGACGCGAACAGCGATGAAACTTTTGAGCCTGCGCCTGTGCGCGCCTGTTTCAATAGGCTACATAGAGTACCTTCAACAACTTGTTTACGCCAAGGGCCTCCGCGAAGATCACGCGGCTGCTCTATTAAACCGGAAACCACCTTAATAAAGTCTGCACTGCACAAAAAAACAGTCATCACGGACTTGTTTGCGAAAAAATAAATTGTATTGACATATTTTTTTAATATGGTCTATTTACTAGGAACTTCGGGATATAACGAACGGTGGCCGCGTAACGCTCAGGTACGTTATAAGCGGCTCGACTAACTTAAACACGTATTGCAGTCTGATTATAGTTTTTTTTAAGTAGTGTTTAATTGTGGAGGTTTTCTACACTGACGATGCTGGGGGATGCTTCCTTTTGTCTCATGTTACAACAAACGTTTTTCCAATAACAGTTAACTACTGCTTCGTGCAACACCGCACCAACCTCAGCACAACACTGATGCAACCGTAATTAATTCAAGCAAACTAGGCTGGGGATGACATACCCAGCCTGACCTACCTTAAGTTTTAATTTCGCCGGGACTTCAACTTCATCGCGCCGTTTATATTCGGTCAAAGTGGCAAAAACGGGATTGCTTCGTTTTTGTTTTTTGCACCAGTGGACTCGTGTATATAAATGCGATGAAAGAGTTTGCTAGCTAAAAAGAATAGTGGTCACTGCCCCTCTCAAATATTTAGATGGAAACCCCTCCATGCATAACAGATGGTGGTGATCAATCCTTCCAATCAGAAGTTACCATTGTCTAGGCTGCATCGAAATACGCATACTGGCACTGTCGTCCATGTCCATATTGCTCGTCCCTGGCTTGTCCTCGCAAGATACTAAAATCGGTGGCTCCTTTCACATTAAGTTCTGTTGGGTGCATCGCGCTTGTAGCTACATGCCCAAATTGCGCTCTGGTAATGACTTTTGCACTGACCGTGGCCGGAAATCCGACGACTGAGCAATTTCGCAGAACTGACCCATGGCCATACATCTGTGCTTTCCCGTCACCTCCGCCATCAGCGGTGATTGGCACGAGTGGGATTGTTGTAAAAAGTATTACCTCAAAGCTACATATCGAGTACAGTTGAAATGGAAAAGGGAATCCCACAAAACCTGACTCCCTCCCATCCCCCGAAGTGCTGCTACCACCATTACAGGCATTATTCGAATGTTCAGCCAGATATTGATCCAACCTTTATTGTGCAGTGACTTTTTCTGACCTCCGCGCACTGCAAGCCAGTCACATAATTTCCCTAAGACGGAAACTAGGTTCACTTCTACTATATCACAGCCACGTCAACACGACGTGGTACAGGCCGCCACGAAACAGACTAAAACACGGTATATTTGACATACAGCGTACCAGACTAAACAAAAGTTATCTTATCCATTTCTCATGGGGAATTCTTTTACAGAAGACAACCATTTTTTGAAGGCATAGAAATCATCCACAAACTTAATTGAACACACATTTATATTACATTTCTTGTCTTAGTACTACCATCCTTCGTGAAAAGCACAAAAAATGCATATAGATTGTCTTAAGCAGCACTACTCGTAATATCATAACATATTTTCTTTCGTAATATGACACTACAAATAGCGTAAGTACCTAACACGACACCATAATTGTACAAGCATTTAAAGTATTTTTAGGTCTTCAGCAACGAATTTCGCCGCCATATACTGGGATACGGAGGCACACAACACGTGGGAATTAACTGCGAGAGATGCGTCATGTCAATAAAATTGCAATACTCAAACTGACGGACACCATCTGGAACACACCGCCTCGCTGCAGGTTTGCACTCTGGGAAACAGCTCTTTTCAACGCATGCCTCTTCATATTAACACAAATCCCTTCATTCGGCATCGTTCATGTAATATCCACCCCACCACAATTCTACGCATCGCCTTGCTTGCATGACAGCTGTTTTAACATACTTTACTTTTAGAAACAAGACATTCGGTACGTGGGTCCTGCACAATATTCTAACAAACTGACATTTACCATCAGGTTTACCCATTACCAGGCAATGTGAGCCCATGAGCGACAAGCCTTTCCATGGCTGCAGCCGTAGGACAGCAAAAAGCTATTATCCTCAGCGCCACCGCCTCGACAGCCACTTTCACCATTACGACCAGCTCCTACTAGGCGGGGTTGCATTATCCCTCTTACGGTACTGCTCTTCTGCCTTTCGCATACCAATTGCTTCCGATGCTGTCCTCTTCTGCACCCTCAAAACCGCAACCTCGAACGGCGGTACATTCTGTGGTCCCTGCTCATATAGTCAAGGGGTTCGTGTACTTGGCACTGCTACACGACGAAGACAACCGTGATGTTACCCATACCAACCACACTTCCTTCCACCCCAACCAACTAAAGAACTCTACATATTATAGCCTCCTTAAAAGCCATGCATCTCGTAATACAACACTTGAAAACGCTCTCCAGCCTTGTTCCTTCAACGGCGCATGGAAAAACCGCTCACCCCATCGCACCCTGTACCACATGGTGTGTCAATCCTACTTAACATCTATCCGCACACGTACACCGTTCTCTCCCCTTCCATACGACGGTATGCCTAGCAAGTCGTAGCGAAGTAGCCAGCTTGACCTGGCAATGGGGCCTGCGTAGCCACCACGGCCAAAATAATCCCAAACTTCAGGGTCCTCTAATCGCCCGGGGACCTCCAGTAAAACAATATTATTTCAGTTTTTTCACAACAAATTCATTCCTAACTCTCCGTCTCTTTTCATTGCATCAAAATCTGGAAACACTGACCTCACCACGGATTAAAGATACCAGTAAGCTGTTTAACATTACGAACTCCTATTAAATGCCCCCTGCTGAACATAACATACACACATTTTGAGAGAAATTGGGGCGCACACAATTTGATTTGCTTCCAAAGCTCCGTAGTCAATAATGTAGTTTTCTGGGAAGGGTTTTCTAAATAGCGTTCCGCTTTAGTTGTGGGTAATTAAACTAAGAAATATGTAGAACTTGCTCATAACAGGATTTTCTAAAAGAGCAGTTTTATTTTTGCAATGTTTTTGAAAGTGTTTATGTAAATATTAGTTTTGTAAATATAACTTTTTGACACCTTATGCTGTTGTTATGGTTCGCATACTTTAATGTCATTTTTATTTAAACTTTCCTCCACTTCAGCCACTATCTACCATTTTTGTAATGTGCATATCTTACAATTATTTTTATTATTTCAGGCAACAAAGTGCGTTTAACTATTCCTGATCTTGTAACGATACTTGCGTCTGCACACACATATTTCGCATTCTCAATTATTTGTATGTTTACGTGCCTCAAGTTCACTTTTGAACTTGCAATACTTTTTTAGGCAGTTTTGCACTATATACAAGGCCACTGCACTGACCGCGTATACACGGCTCCACCTGACGCGCGGCTCGACATGATGCGGGCATTGAATTCATTGCTTGTTCAAAGGCAGTGTGCCGTTCAATTGACGTAGACGCGACACCGAAAAAATGACCGCTTATCAACTCGTTATTCGGAAATGTCATCAAAGGACGAGTATTCTGCGTAGCGTGTCACATAAGTCCCACGTTCCTCTGCTTTTGCCACATCTCACGTTGCTCTCCCACTCTTTCGGTCCTTTCATGACGAACGCGCAGGAGGTTTACTATAGCAAACTCAATCTTGCATTGTTGGCATTTGTGGCGTTCCTTCTGTTGAAGCCTTTGTTGCGCTTGTCGCTTGTGCCACATCATGGACGTACGGGCGCGAAGAGCGTTTAAAGCGAAAGCTTTTGAAGGCTACTTATTTGTTTGTGGAAACTATAGCCCCTGTCGAAACACAAAGAATTTTCCCACAGACGGGTTGGAGAATCGAAAAGCTCTGCCAATACGTGTAGACAAAGAGTGCGTGCTTGAAACTGAGGTTCAATTGTGTCAAAGAGGTTACGTTAAAATACCGAGAAAAAAATACGTTTCAGTACACAACAAACACATCTATTATGAAGAAGGAGTAGGATAGAATATATTCCTCTCATCAACCTGAGGGAGTCTGCTACACCCGCAAGTGTAGCGCAGGGTAAATAACAAACCGCTCTTGCCGCGCGCCTCTCCCCATCGACATGACGTCACGCGCGTGTCGCTAGGCAAGCATTCCTTCCAACCTAGCGTAAGAAGTGCGATGTGCTTGCAGCTGCTCTACGCCTGAAAGACACGTCAGAACATCCCACTACTCCTCGTTCTGAAGCCGCAGCAAACTTGATCGTTCGGCCTCTTGCCTCGTCTACGGACCTTATCTCGACTAGCGACCAGCCTGCGACGTTCTCGGGCGACACATCCTCGATAGGCAACAAAAACGGTGGCGCTGTCTCGTTCCAGATCGCGGCACCTGACCCGTTCACCTTCCCCTCACAGTCGGACTGGTCGAAATTGAAGAGACACTTCCTCAGCTACCGGGCTTTTTCAGGACTAAGCTATCGACCCGAACAATGCCAGGTGGACGCACTGGTCTACCTCATGGGACCCCAGGCAGAAGACATATTTTACACATTCAAGTTGATTCCTGACGAGGAGAAAAAAAAAATCAACGATGTGCTAAATGGTTTGGAGGGCTTTTTCATACCTCGCCGAAACATCTCCGAGCAGACAAAATTCAACGCCTGAGTCAAGATGGATGGTGAGTCCGTGCAAGATTTCGAAGATTTACGATGCATATAATATGCACGCCCTAGCAGAGACTCTGAGCTATGGTTAGCTGCGCGAAGAGTTCATCCGCGGCAGACTACTCATGGGGCTCAATAACCCCAAACTGTCGCTAACTCTGCACTTTGAGCCCAGCTTGGACCTCAAGAAGGATTTATAGTGTTGTGCTGGTGAAAAATGTAGACATGGACGTCAAACGGCCCAATGAGGCCGGTCCCGTGTCCCCAGTGGGAGAACGGATAAGGATTCTGTGTTTCTGAAACAATAAGATCCCTACCACACGGGAAAGAAACATACAATTCCATGCTTATCACTAGAATAAAGCGTGGGTCCTGCAAGATTTGTTTAGCTAATTGGCTAAAAATTACGCTGAATTGCAGATTACAAACAAAAGTATTTTGTTTTGTGCAGTGTGTGGACTGCGTCCACAGTCGGCGGTCAACATTTGTTACAGATTGGAAGGTAAGTAATGTTTTGATAGTTGAATCTTTCGACAAAACTAAAGCTCTCTAGTCTCAATTTGTAATCCTAGTCTCCAAGTTTCTTGAAGGCATCCTTGGCAACTCAGCGATGCTGAAAAAGTAACAGCGAGCTACAAGTCTCCTGAACCAAACCCCCGCGACCGACCTCAGTGATCGACATCTAAGCCATGTGTGGTAAACCAAGCAGATGCCAGCCTTCTGGAAGGACTAAAATACAAAGGCATTAAAGTCATAAGGAGAATCACCATCCGCCAGGACAATACAGTAATACCAACAAAACACATTATCTTGACTTTCAACCTATCAAAACTTCACGAACATATTATTGCTAGTTTCCATAGGTGTCGATTACACGGCTGCATATCTAAATCGTGGCGCTGCTCTAAGTGTGAGGGGTTGGAGCTCGTTACAAACTCTTGCCCTTGGAAAAACAGCTTGTGGAAAATGCCCCCTAAGAATCACCCCAAAGACAACTTCAACTCCGCCACCTTCACTTGTGCTTACTTCCGGGGATAGCACCAGCGTACTCTCTGACCGGCGAGATATTCAAACAAGAAACGTGAAATAATAAAAGTCCCAGTAACAAAAAACATCTCTGTTCAGAAGCGTATGAAGAGGTTTGCCTCTTTCCCTTCGGGGTTGGCACGCCGACGCAGCTCACCAGGAGCGGAGCGGCGCCAGGGTACGCCAATGATTGAACTCCGCGAGGCAGAATTTGTTTCGCCTCCTGAAAAACCTGAAGCATCACAAACCGTACCCTCCGCAGGGCCCTTCACCGGCTGTAGCGGCCACAAAACCATAACGACCAACGCGGCTCCTTCCGTCTCTCCTACCGCGGCCGCTACTATTGCGGAGGAGATATAAAAGTAGATATAGTATAGATATATAACGCGAAGCTGAATATAGAGAGAACAAAGCCGAAGACACACGTCTTCTCATATGGGCGACGAGGTGCCCTAAATTTCTGGAGGCCGATACTTAGCTGTTTATCCACTTCTAGGGACCTAGTTCGGAAATATATTGATCTGAAAGAATTACTCCAACTGTACGCATCGCCAGAAACATTTCGCTGGCTATTTTAATTCGTTCTGTCCGAAACGAAACCTCACGTGCGTGATATTGCGCCATCCCTCCACGAGAGCAGCCGCGCTCGGGAATTCTTACGATGCATGTGAGAACGCGTACAACTGCTGCATGAGAAAACTTACTGAAAGAACCAACAGAAGAGCCAAGTAGCCAATGCCATTCATTCCTCAGAGTGCAAATGAAATTTCAATCTAACCAGAAACGGCTTTCGCGTCCTTCTACTGGTTCACCGACTGCTGCAAAACGTGGTTTCCGTCTCTAAACATGGTCGCACCAAGCAGCCGTTAAAGGTGGTACAGTTGGAATACCCCCGCAAGTATTTGCAGAAGATGTAGGCGCGGCACTGACTAATCCAGGAAAAGTTTCGCTGACCGCTTGCGGCTGTACCAGCCATTGAACTGCGCGCCCGTCTTCCTCTCGGCGCGCGCTTTCTCTGCTTGCAGTCGTTCAGAAGAGGGAAACAAAAACAGCACTTACCACCTACATTTTTATGTGTTTGTTTTGAGTCTGACATTCAAATGAGCGCAGAGTTCTGGAGAAGGAAAAGAGTTTTAGTAGGGGGATGAAGGCGGAGGTTAGCTTCCCCCTCTGAACCATTCCCTGACCCAACGTTAATTTATTTTTCTTTGTAGGCATTTGTTTTCAGACAGAGCCACGGGTCGCGTGATTATCTAGAAAATTGAGCGTTGGCGTCCTTTGCGTTGCTACGTGTGAGTATTGCGGCCCTGACTGCTGCGCATCTGGTGAAACATAAAAAAAAATCTTTCTGTGTTACCGTATTGTGCTTGTTCTTTTGAAGTTCGCGGAGTCCCATCCCGAGATTTTTTTTATCAGAGCTTTCTTCTTGCAAGCAGCAGCTTGTTTTAACGGCTGCCTACGGTAAGTATCGTAGTTCACCGGCGCTAATGTGACGCGTATGCGTTTTAAATGGAATGAACGCGTTTTTAGACACTGCCGCGTGCGTTGTTTTGAAGCGAAGGTTGCTTGCGAAAAGAAAACTTTTTAGAACAACTTCTTTTAGCATGTTGCATTTTGGCGTAGCGTGCACTTAGGGGTGTCTATGGTATTCGTAAGCGGCGCCGTATAAACATGCGCATGGCCTCGCGACTCAATCAGTAGGTTTGGAACTTAAAAGCTACGTACACACAGACTTTATTAAAAGTGACCCAGTGCTAGGCTTGTTTTGTCCCACCCAAGTCGGAACGTTCAATGTAATTTCTCGAGAAATGTTTAACTTCCTGCAACCCATGGTGTTTACACCGGGTAGGTGGACCGAGGGATAATCTTTTTCTTTTAGATGCCCGTCTTTTCACCGCCGCGAATGATTGTAAAGCGTTTTGCGACGACTTTTTACGTCTGTGCCCATTTCTGTGCTGTTATTAACCATTCCGTCTGAGCAAAGGCCGAAACTTTTTGCGGTGAAGTGTCTACTGCAGACGACCGAGTTCCATGTCCAGTCAAAACTTTACCTTTGCTGTAGACTGGGCTAGGTGGTAATTCATAGTGAACAAATGTAGCGCCGCAGAAACACAAGGGCGGTCGTTGCGAGTCCTGGCAAACCGATCTCACGGAAGGGCAACGACGATAGGTATAGTGAACAGTAGTAGTGCAGCAGAAACACTCGGGACGGAAAGAATACACACGGAGGAGAGCTCACTTCCAACTGATTCTTTACTCACACGACGGCAAATGTATATGCTTAGCCTCAGCAGGAACAAAAAAGACATAGGAAACAAAAGCAAAACAACAACAAAAAAAACCCCGCCCGCATCTTCCCACGGGGAGAACTCGAGTAAATGCGTCGCAGAGTGGTGGGGGTATCGCGTGAATGTTGCGTAATTGAGTATGGTTTAGGAATGTTTAATTGTTATTTCGTCTTTATTATTCTTATTTATTGAATGAAGGAGAAGCGAAGGCAAGGAGTGTAAAGTTAAAGTCTGTCTTTATTGCTTGGTGCCATCAAGCAAAGCGTCAAGTCAAGCGAAAGTCAAGCAAAGACGACCTTGACTGAATTCCGAACGCGCGCTCCGCCGCTTATATACACACCGCCCGCGTTCGAGGGAGTGGAGTACGGGGGAGAGGCGCGCATGCGCACACTTCCGTACACAAGCGCACGAACTTTCCACGCACCCACCACACCGTTATCACGTGTACACGCCCTGCCGCCGTTACTGTTGAGCGCGACGCAGCGCACGGGTAGCTACGACGCATGCGCGCACAGACGTGCTCCCCCCGCTCCGCCGCAGCTGTCGTTCAGAGCGAGGAGCGCACGGGGTACACGCGCTCCTCTCGCACCGCCGCACCTGTTGTTAAGAGCGAGCAGGGTACGGAGGAGAGACGCGCACCTGCTCCTCGACGCGACGCGCATGCGCAGTGAGCGCGTGGAGGGCGCCGACAACATCGACACGTGACATCGCGAGCCTAAGAAATGCTCCGCATTTAAAAAATACTGGCAAAGATCGAGTACACCCAAAACGCGCCAAACATCTTCATAATCACAGCGACCTCTCGCTGTCGATCACAATCACAGTGATCTGTGAATAAATATGCCCTGCCTAGCCCCTCTGATAGTACAAGGGCTGCTGATTTTCGGTGCACCACACGTTTCTCGCGGATTTGCGTATGAGGCCGGGAATCCCTTTGAGGCCAACAGCCAGGAGGCTGTTGTCGGGAATATGTCAGAACTAGCACGGTCGGTGCGGTCCGCGTGGTGGGCATTTTACAACCGAGAAAAGTCGCGTAGTCCATTTCGGGCAGAAGCTGGTGCCGAGGCTGAGAAGCGAAAATTGCTAGACTAATTTCTTGCCGCACAACATCCGCAACCGGGATGAGAGCTAGCTGTGACGGCGCATTTCCTATGCCGCACTTTGCCAACTCCTTACCAACAACCGAGTGGACAATTTTTCCTAACGCTGCCTCACTGGAATTGACAGGAAATCTGAAACGCTGGCCTCACCCCGGCTCAAGAAAGCTATGTCTTGTTCATTATTCTGAACACGTTGAAAACGTCTTCTCATTGCGCAAAGAAATAAAAGAATGTATCGCATAGAGCGCTCAAATATGCTTATATGCGCAGTAAGGAAATAGCTTAACATCGCCTCCACACATTTTGAGGATACAATTGGCGCACCCACTGTGGTTTTCTGCCAGAGTTTTGTTTTAAACAACGTTGTTTCCCCGGGGGGAAACTTTTTTGAGTGGGTTTTGGACTTTGCTGTGTACTTAAGAAATATTTGGTAGGGTGCACAGAATAACCTACATAAAATTGAAAGTTTTTTAGGAGTGCTCAAAATAGTTCTTGTTAAACACCTTGTTGTGTATATATATACCGTTGCGACATTGATAGCAGCGTTTAATTGTTAAAGTTTTGGCACGATGTTAAAAAGACTCCTGTTGCAGTTTAATAAATTCTCACTATTTTCCTCATCTACATGAATGATATTGCGTATAATAACTTTGAAAACAATTGTCACATTAGTATCCTAGCCACATAATGCTTCCGAAGTTGGTATGATTTTTAGTTGCACAGTCTGCGGTGGTGTGTTAATCTCTTTCAGCCTTTTAAATGCAGTTCTTTCTAAGCAGTGTTTACCCTCTATTCAAGTCCACCGCACTGACCACATTTAAAGGCTCCAGCCGAAGCGCGACTGAGCGTGCGTGGGAATGTACGAAAAACGCGCCCTGGCATGCCTTAGACTTTGAATTCATTGCCTCTTCTAGGGCAGTGTGTCGTTCAGTTGACGTGCACGCTAGAGAGAAAAAGTGCCGCGGTATCAGGTAGTTGGACTCAAATGTGGACAAATGACGAGTATTCTGCGTCGCCTGTCAGGTAAGTGCCACGTCTCTTTGCCCCGCCAATGTTTTACGCTGCTCTCGCACTTTCTCGGTCCTTGGATGATGAATACGGAGAAAGTTTACAATAGTAAACTAAACCTTGAATCATTGTCATCGTGACGCTCTTGCTGAAGCCTTTGTTGCGCTTGTCGCTTGTCCAATACCATCGATGTGCATGCTGGAGGCTTATTGAAAGTGAAACATTTCGAAGGCTTATTGTTTGTTTTCAGGGCCATTGGCGCCTTGTAGAAGCACTGATGAATTTCCCCCCAGACCGGATGGCAGACTGAACAGCTCTGACGATACCCGCAGACAAGGAGCGCGTGCTTCAAAAAGACGTTCCGTTGTGTCAAAGCGGGCACATGAAAATCGCAAAAAAACGTTCCTACATATTACACACGGACATCGATTGTAAAGACAGAATAAGATAGCATATATACATCTCATCAACAAATAACCGGGAAACACTTAAAAGTTCTGGAAGTATTAACGTAGTCCAGGATCAATGGTCAAGCGGGTACGTAGTCATTTGCGATTTGGCACTTTGTAGGTTTGATCATAGGTTAGATGCACTTTCAGGAAAGGTTCCGAAAGTTTTTCCCAAGGTTTTAACGCACTTCTTACGGAGTTCTGACGTGAGAAAGCATTCTCCCTTCTCTCCTTTTTTTTAGAAGGGTTGGTAGCGTATTCTGTTGTTTCGTGAATGAAATATATTTAACGGATTTTCTGCGGTTCGCCATCGCAGAAATGGCGTACGTACCCATTTGTACTAAAAAAATCTCTGCAAGTACAAGTCATGTATTGATATTCTGCTTCAGCTATCCCTTATTTTTCCTCCCTGCTCAACATTGGTGCAGTATGATGTATTTTACAGGATCAAGTCGTTTAAATGTTTTGCCTATGTAAGCTTTTCTTGATACAGTAATACCTCGTTAAGTCGAACTGGCATTTCTACAAAAATCGGCGAAGTAGAAATTTTCCGCTGCACCTAACCATTTCCTACAGGTACCATGTATTTGTTTCACTTTATTTCGAAGTATTCTTGGGCGAAACATCGCATATCTCGAAATCGTGATGCAGAGTAGAACGAAAATTCCGCCACCGCGGACCGTATCACAAAGTTGACGCAATGCTGCCGTGCCTTAGTACCTCGACGTTTTTTTTTTTTGTTTAGCTGCGCCTACCAAAAAGCCGATGTTTTCTCAGAAAATGAAGTCTGAGCATAGAGGTATACAACTTCTTCAAGCCACTCAGCAGCATATGCTGTGACGGTAGGGACACGCGCCGAGGTACAGCCGTATGTGCCCGTGACAGGAGAACGCATGAACGCCAAAATCCTTGAAATGGCCACAAAAGGAGGCTAAGATAAAAACAGGGGCTACGACGACGAACCTCGTTGAGAGGAGGCGGTATCTGCCGAAAGAAGGAATTTGCTGCGCTTGCTGCAAAATAACGTTGAGTGCAGCGGCGGGGAAGATAGGCTAATGCAATGCGTCAAACAGCTCGAGGACTCCTGACCAGGCCCGAATGAAACCGCAAAGCAGAGCAGCTTAACCCAGTTCTTTCCTGCTAAGTACAATTACGGTTCCGCAATACCCACCCGGTGAAAGTGTCTTCCATGTTTCTTTTCTCTTTGAAACCTTTATAATCAGCATAACAGGAAGCTGCTGATAAAGAGCTGGTAAGGAGTAGCGCCTTTTCGGCAGATCTTTAATGGCAACTCTATATTTCGTTGCAATTTACACAACATTCGTGATCTCGAAAATCCGGATATCTAGAAATACTTCCCTGTTTTCACTACTTCGATTTAACAAGGCATTGCTGTATTTGTTTCCAGGGCGGAACCCAAAACACGTGAACATACAGAATGACAGGCCAAACGTCTGGTTCTTAAGTATACTAAGAAAGACTATGGGCTTTGAAACTAGGTTTGGTGTGGTGCTTCCGGAGCTTTGACCTTGGTTGCGTGGCTGCGACGAAAACACATGCTGATATTACCAAGTGGCCAGTGCGAACACCTACCTTTGTCATGGTAGCTCAACCGAGCGTCTTAAACGGTGCCGTGGGGCTCCACTGTAGACCAGCGAACAAGTCTTTATCAAGCGCCGAAATATGCTAAACCGCCGAAGCACGGAGACAAAGAAGGAAGAGGAGAGGCGCCTAAAGACGCCTCAGGTTCGGGACGAGGGGCTTTGTCCTCCACTACTGTGGTTTTGCGGCGGTGACGACCTCGACGTTGTAGCCGAGATAATAATCGGAAGACCGACGACTGAACAAAAACGGCGGAGTCATGCGTCGAGAAATTGTGAAGGGGACGTCCATTTGCCGAGGCTAGGGTAGCTCGAAAGAGAGGTGTAAGCAACGCCCGGCAGTGCCGCGTTCGTAACGGTGCCGGTATTTCACGCCGCAGCAGAGTGGTCCTCGTCATATCAGAGTTGTATCAAACAGCCAATCGCCGCTGCCTCACCTGCGTAAAGGCGTGCTCTGCGCGGCTATTGTTCGCTTACACCGCCTGCTGCGTGTTGTCTTGAAATTTTTTTACAGTAAAGCTGTTATTGGGTATGGCCCCGTGCTTTTTGAAGCAAATCCGTGTACGGCTGGGGTTCAGGGAATGTGGTACCGCAAGTCAAAAAACTCCTTGCGTCAAAGGCAGCTTATCGCAACCAAAATGAGACAAATATTTTGGCCATTTCGGAGTTCCAAACACAAAGGTAGAGAATATTGCGCACTTTGTCGGGACTTCGCCATGCTGGTCCACTGTATGTGGGCCTGTCCTGATGTGCTATTTCAGTCCATAGCTATTAAAGAGCAGTGGGAAAGAGCTACCGATCTCCTGCTTACCCGCGCTGATAACGCCGTCGCTGGCCTCAAACCCACAGCAACACTGCTCACATTAACACGCTAATGCCTGAAAAAGTGATGTCTTCTTCTCTCTCTTCGTCTCTTTTTCACGTGCGGGCCTGAGGATGGTTGTAGCTTTATTTACCAAAACATTTCCCGAAAACAGTCTGATGATGATTGGCCGCAAAGAAAGAACGATAGGGGGCTATATAATGAATAAATGAAAGCCCTACCCGTAACACAAACGTAATATGGCTGATCCGTTAAGGCAGACTCTATCATTACTCAATGTTGCATGTATCTCTGGAAGTTAATTAATGGTGAACTTGTTATCGTTATAAACAACTGGGCACTGGCGGGATCGCTGAAGTTTGGTACAAAAACATCTAGGTCTGTTCTTATATAGAAACTCCTAAAAAATAAAATATGATATTAAGCAGATAAGATATGAAAGTATGAAGGCGCCGAATCTCATTTATTCGCGATAATTTGTTAGTTAACTTTTCAACGTTCTTTACGTGAGGAGAGCGCCTACAAAAAAATGGCTGCAGCGCTCCTTTTACCACATTTATCTCGAACAAAGGAGAAAATTATCCGCTGAGACTACAATATGATTTCCTTTTTATATTAGGGTTTACGCACAAGTTGCAACTGTCACATTATTTTCCGTTTCTGAAATACATAGGGTTCAACGGAAACGAATGGGACAGCGCCACGGTATTCGGTGTGAATAATATGCGTCTTGAAAGTTTATAAGTGCAAAGCCATAGTTTATATTAGAGGCTGTATTTGGAAGCCAATAAAAACCGAGTGTGTTAGGAGTTCTAAATAGCCACATAAAACAAAGTTTTAGGCCTCCAGAGTCCTAAATAAAGGTGCCTTAATTCTTCACACAAACGAAACAATTTAAAACGAACATATGCGTGACCTGTGCGTACGACCAAAAATTAATAATTACTGGTCGTTTATCATACCCCATGAGTGCTCACGGCGGGGCATATAGGTATGATCGTCCCATAAAACTGCTGGACTAATGGCGATCTTTTGGCTTACGTTAACAAATGCACTGCTCAAATAAATGTTCATTGGCCACTGTCGCTTGCCCGATCGTCGCTTATACTGAAACGGGCATGACAATGAATACTTCAGAACTAGGAATACTGATTAAAACAGCGCTCCTTTATGTCTGCCTGGCGGTATTTAATTACGACACAACAAAAAGCGGCACAATTATATATGAGAGAAGACTGTTCATTAAGAAATTAAAGTGCTCTTACATAAACACTGCTGGAAAATTCATCCCATCTCATATATAAGGACACACATATTTATCCCAGGGAGACAATTAACCCGCTTTTACACTACCACCAGTAAGACCACTCTAGAATTTTCTCATTTACAATTACATTATCGGATTTGTTTTCGTGAGACGTAGCAACACTCTCTAATGCACTTCCACACGTTCTAAACGCATTCTTCACAATATGTTTACCAGCGGAAGAGATTTGTGATCGAAAACGCTCTTTTTTGACCCGTCCTCTGGGTGAATTTCAAGGAGTAAATAAATTCAGTGGCGCAGTAAAACTTTTGCGGTGGCTGTTCCGTATAGGAATATGCTAAAAAATGCGAGTGACGGCTCAACCGTTGCGTTGGAAGTAACGTTGATTTGAGTCTACTTATAAAAATGAGGGTGCTCTGTTTGGATAGCACGTAGAGCGCAGCCTAAAAATCACCTTAAAAGTGGTGAAAACAACAACCTCTACCACGCTCTCAAGATTTTTGCTTCACAATTGCGCCTCTTGTAACTGCATCTCATACCAGTGCTTTCCTGAGTTGTTTTCCAGAAGGTTCTGAGCTAGAGGACTATGATAAGCATAATATAGTTCCAAATATGTAACTGAATAACAATTTCCAAACGGTTTTCACGTTAATCACTCTTCAGTAACTTTAAAGCACAAGTTGAGAACATAATAATAGGCGCCAATCTTCAAAATATGCCTGTATAGAAAGTATTGAATTTGAGCAGAAACACCAAATATACATTTATATGTGCTATGAAAACAACATAAAAAATCATCTGATTTTATTTCATGCTCATATATCAAAGTAGCGCTATAGTGGGGAAATGACAAAGCCACGTGTGGGCTATAAACCGGTCTCTATTCAGGTACCATTAAACACTGTAAAAACAATAGGTACGTACACATTGTCTAAGACGTGTGCGATGCGTAATCCACACAGGTTCACAGATCATACACCTTCGCCAAATGAAATGGTTTCTATTTTTTATGTCGTTGCATGTCTCCCAGATCTTAGGTTGTAACCTATTTTATACAAGTTCTGTTACAGCGATCCCGTTGGCTTATTTCATATTACGGTCAGGCTATGTCAACATACGTGGCAATACGTTTCTATAAACTGTAGTTTATGACAGTCTCCTAATAATAATAATAAAATAATAGCCTAATGTCCAGCCTGCTCGGTCATTTGTCATTGCATATATCGACGGTTGTGTTTACTGCTGTAGACTAGATTGCTACTATAGCTTATATATTTTCCCTTACGCTGGGGCACAATTTCTATATACATTTTCTCTTGATAGTGTTTCAAACAGTGTGTTTAAATGAAAAAATCGGCAACTACGGTTTTCAATGCCTTGAATGAAAGAATGCTCATTTTTTCACCTACAAGTGCCACCAAAAACCCATTTACAATACGCTTGCTGTAGCGCCTATCTGAACTAGAACATAACAGAGAACACTGAGGCGCGACAAAAACTACGGCGCCGACGCTGTTCGTTGGGAAGCTCGCCGCGAGTATCTGGGTTTGCTGCCTTACAGCGGGTCGGGATGCGAACGGCATATACTGATGTTATACAGGGAAGCAATTTCAATGCATTATCTTCGGGTCCAATACACGCTTCGCAGCGAGTCGCCAGGAACGTGTTTTAACTATATTCACGAACAGCTTACCTCAGCCGAGGCACCTCAACATCACAGATTTTTGTATTGATCCGCTACTAATTGCGCCTCGCCGTTTGCGTGACGCACGCAAAGTAGAACTGTTTTCTACTATGTCCACGCTGGCTTGCCGACCGCCGTCGTGTGGTGCAGTCTACGAGTTTTCCGAGAACCAAAAGCTCTGTACGCAATTTGTTTAGGAATGTGCTATACTGTATTAAGAAGGCGCTCATAGTTCTTTTTCTTGCGTGTGTCATGCCGAGTCGTTGTTCGTACGTGAAGTACCCGTAGGGGGTTGTTGAGCATTCGGCAGGGTTACAAAGCAGTTTTACCATCGCCTCACATACGATTACCGGTAATCGCAGTGACGTCTGCCACAGCCGTTAACCCCACAAGACGGGAAATTGTTTTAGTCTTGCATTTACGCTGTTGTCAGTTATTACCAGCTAGCTGTTCCTTTCGTCTGAAAAATTGCGCAAAACACAATCTCAGCCACAGCTCGGCCTCTTCGTGATCCGCATAGGACCGACTTCACAATGAATTAGGTAATCACGGCAAGATTTCTTCCGGAGCATTATCATAAAACGCCGCATTTAAATCGTGGCTTCAGCTAATACATGCATTTTGTCTTTTTATGTTAGAAAATTACTCATACACAAAATCTGGTGCGGAAAAAAATCAAAAGTCAACGGAGCGGCATCAAACAAGCCCCATTGAACAGGACGACAAAGGCGAGAATCCCTAAGCCTACGTTTTGAACACTTGCTTCGAAGCGCCGCCCGCGGTAGCGCTCAACGCTCATAACTTCCTCTTGGTATTGCCGAAAAGTCTCCTTCAAACACATTTGTATTTGAAACACACATTTTAAACGCATCACCAATACGAATGAATCACAAATACGATTTGAACAATGTATTTTTAAAGCCTATGTGGGTATGTAAAATGTAAAAAATGTCGTTTTGGACTGATTCCACTAACTACGAATCGATTTGTGACGCGCTTGAAAACCGTGGAGCGCATTTCGAGTATATTATGCTGTATTGAGACAATATTGCCTTGTAGTCACACAAACCAAGCTTAAATTCCGCACCTATAAAGTAGGTGTTGATGAATTACATATATTTATAGTGGTCGCATTACACCGGGCAACATTGTGTTTAAGCAAAATGAAAGCCGGGCGAGATATTACTAGGCAGCAGTAGCGCCAGTACGGCGGACGAAGAGAAGGTGGTAATGATTTATGTGGCAATTATAAAACAAATGAATCACTGCTAGATTACGAATGGATGGTTCACAGTGGGGCGCCGTATTTGAACGTAACTAAAGACAAGAAAACACTGTTGGACCACATCGATTTTTTTGCAATGTTTTGTAAACTCGAAGCTCCTAAAAGTTTCTTGAAGCTAAAAAAAAAACCGAGGAGTTTTCAAAAACCATTTTGGCCCGTACCACGCCATGCAGGCGGTTCGAAAGTAAAGCTGTAAACTACGTTCACAACAATTGTCCATGCGAATTCACATAAAATTCACACACGTGGCCACACTCCCAGTGAACCCAGATATTCTGCCAGCGGTTAACTGGAATTTGGTTACGGCCGCCGCCGCTCTAGCCCGGCCGTGTGTCGGCCTTTAGAAAAAAAAGGGGAGCGTCTTTCGAAGGGTGAGGCAGCGGATCCCAGCCATCCCGATGTGCTAGCTCGGGGCACGCCACCGTGCAACGCAAGCGCAGACACTGAAACAATTCGGCTTATGAGCTTAGTGATTCTTATTTAGAACGATTTGAACTAGTTAGTTTAGTAAGTTTGAGAATGGCGAGAAAGCTCGTGCAAATTTAGAATCGCTATTGGTCATAACCAGTTGCTCCTTTTGCCATTTGTATTACCTGGTTAAACACACCCGAAATGGTATTCCGCAATGTTAAAAACGGAGCACCAATCGTGGCAAGCAGGGTGGAAAAGGTAGCTTTTCTCTAGCGGCCCGATGTGCGTATGAGACATCAAAATTTCGGTTCCGTGGTCTGAAAACAAATCCTTAACGTATTTTTGCCGTACAACTATACAATTTCGTTGGGCCGGGTTACCCGGGAGGTGCTGTCGTAAAGCGAAATTCCCGACGAAATGACCAAAAACTTTTCATAAACTTCTCCTTCACCATTGTAGTGGTTTACACGAGCTTCTTTGGACAGCCCCTTTCAGAGAATGGGATGACAAACAAGTAATCGTTATGCAAATGTTCTCGTAGATTATCTAAGGGGTAGTTTTTGGTATTATTTTTAATTCGCTTCTGACAGTAATTTTATGATGTTTTTAGCATTCTTATAGCTACGTGCAAGGATTTGGAGTTCTTGAAATGACTACCCACGTGCACGCGAGGTCGAGATAGAGCGAGGACTGGGTTTTATTTTCATACCAAGAAGGTAGACAACTGGGACGATCTCCCCCGTTTAGCCGTTTCCCAGTATAGACATGGCGACTGTGTCCGTCCGGTCTCTCATGAACTGAAGCAACCTATTGGAGCTAATAGAATAGTGCGTCAATATGTCATTGATTCCACATTTTGCTTTGTGTACTTGTACCTTCGTTTCTATCATAGGTGAGTGCTTATTGTTCCAGCTTAACGCAAAGCCCCAACAACTCATGAGTGTCTACGTTATTGTTGCACATAGAGCCGAGGTACGAATAGAGGTCTAGGAAAAGTTGTTCAGAGAAAGGGAATAGGGAAGTAGCTAGACAATGCATGAGAGGATGGAAGGAAAATAGCGGCGCTTACCACTTTGAGCACACCTTACGCGCTAAATAACACAGAAGTGATGCAGCGCGCAGAGACGGAACGAGTACATATTTCAATATTTTTACATAAAACTAACGGTAATATCAACACTGTACATCACTATATAAAGACGCAGTTATAACATAGGCCTGGAACCATCGCCACATGTCTGCCTCTTTGTCGAAAGGCTGCAGTGGACAGGCCTATATTTGTATCTGGCCAATCTTCATTATCCTGTGATATAACTCTTAGTGGCGAGACTATCTTTTTGCCTTTTAATATTAGGCACAGTTGATTGGTTCTCCGGCGATCTGGTATGGTGATCGTAGTGATTTTGGTGATGTCGTCAGTAAGACCGCTTGGTTGGCTAGAGTTCCAGTGGTTTAGGAAGCCACTTTTTTGCCCGGTAATACAGAGCGGTCGGGAGTCTCTTCATAAAGGGATGTCCTTTTGCGGCAGTTGTCTTAAATCACCGAGCAGCCTGCTGTAAGGACGAACGCGCCTTCGTTAACTTAAGTATAGTTGTGTTTGAGTCGCTGATAATGATGTCCTTTCGGGTAAAACCTACAGCCTGTGCCAAGGCCATCTCTTCAACCTGAGGGTCATCTGTAAAACCTTTTCTCTCCTGACCGCTATTAGGTTTTTGATAGTTTATATATTGCATGCTTAGGTATTAAAAAGAGGCGACATTATCGATTCACTCTTCCCGCAATACGAATTTATGTAAATGCGGGAGACCAAGCAAATTCCTTCATAATAAATAAAGGATAACCTGTTTTTTCTAGAAACAGAAATTCACGCCATTTGACATCTCCCCGAAACGACAATTAACAAAATTGAAATATAATGACCAAAAACAAAAACAAAACAAAATTATTTTTCCAACCTTAAAAGTTAACGACCGGTGGGAATGAAGAACCGCCTTTCATGATCAAACCTCGAGTTGGTGTGTGCCGAAACCCCCTCAGGGAGCATTTGCCGAACAAGAAGGCACGAAGGGATCCAACACTGAAATGAATAGGCAGAAGGGAAGAGGAAGGAGACAGGAGTTTGTAGAAGAATGAATAGGAGTGACCAGGGTACAGTCCTGGAACCGACCCCAGCATGATCTGGCCTGACGACGCCTAAGGCCAACTGACATTAGCTACAGGTGAAGATCCTGGAGGCAGACCTGAGGCAGTGCTTCATCGGTGGCTCCAGTTTAACAAATAAGCTGCCTGGCGGTGACGCTCGGCCTATGCTGCGACGCCAGTTCCACATGGCAACTAGGGATACGCTCACTTGGCTGTCGGTGGACATGACTGGGCCCATTTCGTGCAAGCACTACGAGGCACAACGATCACCTTAACCTTAACCACCACATTAAATAGGAAGACATTGCCTTTAACGTGATGCGACACAATACTTACTCGTTTACTCAAAGAGAAACCATGGGAACAATTCTTTGACTGTTTACCATTACTGACGTGTGCTCCGAAATATCGTCCTCGTCAATTAAACGTTTTTTTCTGTGTGTCCTGTCCACTTGATGAATTGATGTTACAATTTTGGCGAGCCTGCCAGGATCCATCATTTATAATTGTCACTGTCAAGTCAGCCCCCCATTCAAAAAATAAAATGCTCTCACTTCTAGAATGGATGAATTTTTTTGGCGCGATGGTGCATGGTGCCTAGTGTAAGTTGGAACAAGAAAAAGGAGATACGAGGAGAAAGACATATCGTGATTAAGAATTGCATTTTACTCCTCTTGCCAGTGATATTTCAGCAACCTAGACAACAGCATAAACAAACGGTGTATTGTTCCCGGAGCAGGCTGTGGGCTGCGGTAAATGTTGCTAGCCCTGCACCACCATTGGCTAGTCGGCACCATCTGATCATTCACCACACTCTTTTGCTGGAAGTCTGGTAGGAATATTTACTGGCACTGCCTTCTATTTGTTTGTTAATGCTTATTCCATTTGGAATATGTCTGCTTTTGCAGGTAGTACAGAATGCCGTTTACGGTGCCTGTTTAAGGCCAGCCCAATTTACGGGACGCTAATAGCTGTTGTTCTGATTGGGTCATACATATATCCATGTCCTGCAAATGGCAAAACATTTTTCATAAAGCTTCACTCGACCACGCTTCAAGGGGAAACATGGCTACGCGAAAATGTGGTGTCCATCCTTTGTCACACTATTGCCGCTTGTGCCGTCATCCCCAGTTGACTGACCACTGTTTTGTGCTGTGCCGTTACGCGGTGTTTATGTGGAACATTCTGCAAGAGACAGTCAAAATGATGTCCGAACCACATTGCGCAAAATTCGCTTAATGGCTTTTGGATATAATAAGATGGTGCCGTTTGGCGTTTTGTGCTGCTGGTAATGTTTAGCTTGTGGAAGTTGCGCGAAATTGATGAGGCATGGGGAATCTCCTACGTCCACCTATTGCATTTTGGGTAAGAGGCCACGTTGGTGTTCTGCGTTTAGGCCATCTAAAAAGATCCACTGTAGTGGAGACATTTTTTGCACGAGCGTCTGTTTGCTTAAGCTTTGAAATGCTGAAAATGTTTGTTCCACGGATGTTCTTGCTGTTCTCTGTATGTTTTATTTATATTGCGTGTTAATATTAATCTATTATTTGACTGCAAACTTCGAACTACTCAAAATACGAAGGAAGAAGGAATAGAAAAGTATACAAGAGTAGTACTGCTAGCGTTCAGCGGCCTGGGGGAAGTTTTTTGTTCCACACCCTAGAGGGTAACTGGCTACACGTTGTATGCCCAAAACTAGATATCCCGTGTATTTCCTGTACCAACGTCAAACATGCCATGCGTGGCTCGAACACCGGACCGAATGCGTGTAGAATCTGCCTCATCCTGCCCGGCCTATCCACTGGGCAGACCCTGGCCTCGGCCTGTGTTTAAGCACGAGCGCATGCAAAGCTCTTATCGGAAGTTTGTGAGAGTGGTTACACGCTATTTCGCTATACTTCACACGTGGGCACATTACGCAAACAAAATTGTTTTCACGCATTCTTTCACCAGTGAACCTTAACGCACACTCTTAGCTTGATATCTTGCATCCAGTTAAAATTGTCCCAAACTAAGACCTTTTGCATCAATTAAAGTTTCGCCCGCTATTTATGAATCGACAACGCAAAAGATTGGAGGCTCTGCCAGACATGTATTACACATATTCCTGGAGATGCATGGCTGTGGTTGACCACTCATTCAAGCTTCCTTCCTTGTTGAAAAGGGTTGTCAGATGCTCAACGCACAATTCGAAGCTTGTGCGAAGCGTCTTAAGAATGAGCTAAGTGCAATGAAGCTGCGAAGGGACTAAACTCTTGTCGGCTTCAGGAATGCCACCAATGAGCGCAACATGACAGCGCTTGGTAAGCTGCAATCGTTCTTGATGACGCGATGAAGACTGATTAATTTTCCTGAAGCCAAACCGCACATATCCAGATTACGGTCAAGCCCCTGTGATCGTTGGAACACGAAGAAAGCAATTTTCGTTCTGTAGTAAACCGGCACATTAAAAGCGCCTTCTCAAGAAACGAAAAAGGTTATGTCACGCTCGGCAGCACAACCTACGACTCACAAATTCGCGATTGCCCTACATTGACCTTTTTTTATAAAAAATGTCGTTCCGGCAAGCTATGGCCCACCCTATGTTCAACTACGGGGAAGATAAACTCCCCCATACGTTTCCTCAAGTATGTCTCAATAAAACACTAAGAGGCGGACTACCAAGGAGCGGAGCCCGCCCATTTACTGACATATTACATGGAGGCATCCTTGACGGCGTATGAGTGGCGAATTCACGGTAATAATGTACTCTAAATCAGCCGTTCACTAGCAAAGAACTGGCGTTAATGCTGGCGCAGATTATAATAACATGCACCACACACGAAGGGGGCATCACGTCGCGCATGTTTGAAAAACTCAACGAAGGTCCTGCGGCACAACTTTTACCCACACCGCCTAATGTGCAGATGCCCGCCGAGCTACCAGTCGAGTACAAACAATCAGTGTGCTGCCGGTTTTCTAAAACGCAAGGGCGAAGGAGAAAAGCATCCATCAAATGGTGACAATCTCGCTCTATTGAGCGGTTTGCCAGCTACTAGGGTGTATGTTTCTTTCAAGATTGTGTTGTGCTCTTGAGATCGGTGCCTTTCAGCCCACTATGGCACTACTCATACTGAGCATTCAAGCGGGCTTTGCACGAGGGCTGCCTGCTGCTCTCCAGCGGCGTGTGAGCAGAGATTACGGGCATGGAGCGTGGTTCCCAAACTTCACCTGGCTGGCTTCCGGAAGTCCATTGATACAGCCCCACATTTCACAACTATAGCCGTTTTTAAGTATAGCAGCGGAGGCACATGTGTTATTAACGTGATCTGCTTGACAGAAAGCTGGACAAATGGTCCGCTTTGTTCGCCACATCTCAAGAGGTGTGGCGGAGCGTCTGAAAGTTATCACGTCTCCTAGTGCGCTCCGTACTACCCCAAAGTCTCATCTACCACTCACAGTAAGCCACATAACACGAGAGGACTGTGACCGGATGGAGGCTATTAATAGGGCCCCCATGCGCACTCTTACTGCCCTCCCGCGCCTAACACCAATCGCCCAGGTGCAAGCAGAAACCCATCCTTGCAAGAAGGCGATCAGTGGTAGCAGGTCTTGATCTTCCTGCTGCTGTTCCGAAATCGTGGCCGCACTAACGACTCCCAATAATGTCCCATCGTCGATCTCGTCATCTTCAGTGGGCGACTTATCAACAAGCGCTGTCGAGACGCACACTGCATTAGAATGTCGCTTGCCAGATTTCTATACAACAGTCATATTAACTCTTGCAGTGTGCGACTCTGGCGTGCTAAGCCAACACAGGGTGTGTTGGTCACTTACTTTTTGGACGCATGGCCATAAAGGTACGGTCGATATTTCAGGACTGCCAACACAACTTCTAAGCATTCCTTTTCGGTGGCCGTGTAGTTGATTTCGGTCCGTGAGAGCATACGGCTTGCGTAGACAATGGCTCGTTCGGCACCATCTTGCCATTGGACAAGAACAGCTCCTAGCCTGACATTTCTGGCGTGAGTGTGCACCATAGTGGCTGCCTCCGCGTGAAAGTGGCGTAAAGCAGGTGGGGTTTCATGCAACGCCATAGCTCATCGAAAGCTTCTTGCTGTTCAGCGGACCAGACAAGAGTGACGTCATTACTAGTAAGGTGTGTGAGAGAGCGGCAATATGGGCGACATTATCATGGCACCGCCGATATAATCAGCAGAGGCCCAAGAAACGCCAAACGGACTTCATGTCAGCAGGTGTTTCGAAACAAGAAACACTCGTGACAGTTCCGACGTCCTTGTTTGCAGCACGTGAAATCGTCAGCCTTCGCTGGTACTGGGAGGTCTTGAGTGCTTCCGCCGTTAGTCACATGGCCTCCCAAAGTTGCCCCCTCTGCTTTCCCCGCCTCGGACTTGAAGACCGCCTCATCGGGGAGCCCCCTGTCATCGCGACGGGTGGGTGAAGAATAGCGGGCTGGAGACGGCGAACGTGACTCACGACTGTCGTCGGAAGACTGACGCTTTCCGAGGTACTCAGCAATAGCCATTGGCCGTTCGCCAAGAATAGGACGATGGGCGGTCGGTGGGAGTCTAGGAAAACCGATCTCATGGCAGGGCAACCTCGACAAATATGTCCAGACTAGCCACTCTGATAGTAAAAGAGCTGGTGGTCGTCGGTGCGGCAGACTTGTTTCTCGCGGATTTGCGGACGAGGTCCGAAATTCTTTTGTGTCGAAGAGCCAGGAGGGTGTAGAGTGGGAGTATGTCAGAAGTCGCATGGTGGGTGCGGTCTGCGCTGTGAGCATTTGACGTCGGAGAGCTGTCGCATAGTCCATTTCGGGGAGAAGCTGGTACCAAGGCTCAGGAGAGGAGATTGCTTGAAGAATTTCTTGCCGCAAAACATGCGCAACCGAGATGAGAGCTAGCTGTGACGGCGCCATTCCTATGCCGCACTTTGCCAACTCCTTACGAACAACCGAGCCTACAAGGTCGTGCAGATTGTTTTCGCCCATGGAGGCGAACAGTGATGCCTCGGACGGGCTCAGAGTGTTGATCGCCGTTCGGGCATACTCACCGCACCGCTCCTGCACAGCTCACTCGATGGCAGTCGCTCCTTACTAAATTCTGGCACAGCACGCGAAGCGTATCGCACAAGGTCTGCGAATAGCTGGTCTTTTACTCCGTGCATCAGATACCGAAGCTTTGTGGTCCCCCATATGAGGATCCGCGCGCGGGAATTGACGTATTATATATTCGACAGTGAACGCGATGCTTTATTTTGGCTTTTCGATGCGTATTTCCGAAAGGTTTTGTTCACGGTCTCGGTGGTCGCTTCGGTGGATGGTTTCGCGCAGTTCACGATGAAAGTCGTCGGAAGTCTGTAACCTTCTTTTGTTGTTTCCAACTATGTCAGCTCCGTATCTCCTAACGAGTAGACTAGTTTAAAACTGCGACGCGCTCGATTTGTTCCGGCTAGTCATCTATGTCCTCGTAATCGGCACGCCAAAGCTGTTGGGACGGAGGGACTACTGAAGCGTCAGCTGAGGTGGCACTGACAACCGACCCATTAACTCGGGTACAGAACCCTGGCGCTTTGGCGCAGTACCAAGCATGGCGCAGCGTTTGGAGTAGGACTAGCTTCTGGCTGCTGCAGGGATGTCTAGGAGTGCATATGTTGGGCGGTCTCTCAGGGCTGTCAGAGGAAGACATGCGCATCGGACTCTCCTGTACCCAGCACCTACATCAGTGTCGCGGTGCAATAACTGATCAGGGCCAGTACAACAGCGGAAAACAGGATGAATTTCAAGAAACTTGCGTCTGATGCGTTGTAGCAGTCACGCACCAAAACACGCGATCACTAAGGGCCACGTCCCCGTCTTATTTATGGCTGAGGCGGTGATGATTATGCTTTTCATCTCTGCGACGAAAATGAGGACGATGGACGCCCACGCCAGAATAGCACACACCCACTCCAAATTATTGGTGCTGCCAACAGAGAACGAGCTGTCGGCGTCAGCGTCGTCGGGTTACACACGTAACAATATCATCTTCAATATTTAAAGTTATAATTGCAATCTCCTATAAGACTGTTTTACTGAGACGAAACGAAAAACATTACGCAGTTCACATGACCAGATCGATTTATTTCTTTTGAGAATCTTGCATCGAGGGTCGCAGACTTGCATGCAGAGACGGGCAATAGCGGAAATCTGCGCTAGAAGTAATGACGACTGAGAAGAAACGTGAAGCAGCTCAAGCGAGCCGCAAAATGATGGGAGGCGATGATGATGATGTCACTAGTGCATTAACGATGATGATATGCACGGTTTTACACAGACAACTGACAAGTTGCTCGTCCCGTAAGTAGTCGAATATATTATGCAATATGTAAACGATATAAGCGCACCGAGGTGCTTTTGTTTCTTGTGCTACCCGATTGAAGCAATGTGCTCTTCCATCCCCATTTAAAAGACTTAACCGTCGCTTTGATACCACAACTGCATTCACTTTAGCAGAATTTTGTACACCTATTAGGCACCGAATTTCTTGTAAATCATTTCCCTTAATTCATATGACTTACAGTTTTGCCGCTTTCAGATAAATAGTACTAATGGTTTTCTATGCAATAACATAGGTTGCCTAATGGCCTGTGGTGTTTGTTCGATCATAAGGTCCCTAAAAATTACGTAGCAATAAAATATTTCTTTGAACAGAGCGTTGAAATCAACACCCGATTTTATGAACTTTTTCACACAGGTTGTGCTAACACCTTTGAAATACCATGAAAATGTAATAAGTTCTGATCGCAGTTTGTTTAAAGTGTAGTGTTGAAATCCGGAGGTGTTCTCCACTGACGATCCAGGGGATTTTTTCATAATGTCTCATCTTACCACAAACGTTTTTTAAATAACAGTAACTCTTTCTTTGTGCAACACCACACAAACTGCGGAACATGCACTGCTGCACAAGTAACTTATTCAAGCAAGCCAGGTTAGGGATGATATAACCAGCCTCATCCAGCTTAAGTTTTATTTCGCCGCGACTTCGAGGTAACTGCGCCGTTTATATTCGGGCATAGCGGCAAAAGCACGTCTCATTTCTATGGATGCCAGAAAAGCGTACGCGAGCTAAAAAGAATAGTGTTCACTGCCCATCCCAAATATTTTGATGGAAACCCGTCCAAGCATAGCAGGTGGTTGTGTTCAATCCTTCGTAGCCGGATGTTACCGTTCCCTAGGCTTCTTCGAAATGCGCGTACTTGCAGCGTCGGCAATGTGCATATAGCTCTACGCTGGTGCGTTTCAGAAGATAACAAAATTGGGGGCTCCTTTCACATTAAGTTATGGCGGGCGCATCGCGCTTGTAGCTACATGTCCAAATGTGCCCTGTTAATGCGTTTCGCACTAACGATGACTGGAAATCCGACGACAGGGCGTTTTTGCAGCACTAACCGACCGCCATACATGTGTGTTTTTCCTTCACCTCCGCCATCAGCGGTGATTGATACGAGCGAAACAGTGGTGAAAAGTTTTCCCTCAAAGCTAGATACAGAGTACAGTTAAAAGGGAAAGGGAAATACCACTACACCTGACTTCTCCTGCTCCCCCCGAAGTGCTGCCATCACGATTACAGGCATTATTAGAATGTTCTGTAAGATATTGATCAAACTCTTCCTTCTGCAGTGACTTTTTCTGACCTCCACGCACAGCAAGCCAGTGACATTATGTGGCTAACACGGAAACTAGGTTCACTTTGACTACATCACATCCACGTAAACACGACGTGGTACACGCCGCCAAGAAACAAATAGACATACAGGGTACAAGACTCAAAAAAGTGGTCTAATCAATTTCCCATGGGAAATTCTTTTACAGAACACAAACATTTTTGGAAGGCATAGAAACCATCCACAAACTTAATAGAAGACACATTTATATCAACCTTCTCTCCGTATTACAGTTTTTCGTCAAAAGCAGGAAAAGTGAATGTAGATTGCCTTAAGGAGCACTACTCATAATATATTAAGATATTTCCGGCCGTAATAAGACACTGCGAATAGCGTAAGTTCCTAACATGACGACATATTTCTACAAGCACCTAAAAATATTTTTAGGTCTTCAGCTACGAATTTCGCCATCATATACTGTGATACGGGGGCACAGCGCGTTGAAATTAACTGCGAGATGTGCGTCACGTGAACAAAATTGAAACACTCGAACTCACAGACCGTCTGCAACCCGCCGCTTCGCTGCAGTTATGCACTAAGGGAAACAGCTGTTTCCGACGCCTGCCTCTTCACCTCAGCACAAATCTCTTCGTTTCAATCATCTCTTCAATATCCACCTCAGCACAAATATATTCGTCGCCTTGCTTGCATTACAGCTTTTTAGAATACTTTAGGTCTTAGAAACAAGACTTGCGGTACGAGGGTCTGGCACAATATCCTAAAGGAATGACGTATACCCTCGCGTTTACCCATTATCCGGGCAAGATTGGCACATGATCTACTAGGCTCACCATGGCTTCAGCTGTGGCCAGCAAACTGCTGTTAGCATCGGCGCCACCGCCTCCACTGACACTTTCACCATTGCGACCAGTTGCCGTGAGGCGGGCGGCATTGCCGCTCTTACGGTACTGCTCTTCTGCCCTTCGCACACTAACTACTGCTCCCGCTCCTTCCGATGTTGTCCTCTTCGGCACCCTCGAAAACGTATCCTTGAACGGCGGTACATTCCGCGGTCCGTGCGCATATCTTCAAGGCGTTCGTTTACTCAGCACTGCTACACAAGGAAGAAAACCATAATGTTATTCACACCACCCACACTTCCTTCCACCTCAACTAACTAAAGAACTCTACCGAGTATAGCCGCCATCAAAGCCATACATCTCTTAATGCAACACTTGATAACGCTATCCACCCTTGTTCCTTTAACGCCACATGGAAAAACCGCCCACCCCTTTTCACCCTGTACCACATGGTGTATCAATCCTACTTAACATCTCTCCGTACAGGTACACCATTCCCGGCCTTTCCATACGTCGGTATGCCTGGCAAGTGGTAACGAAATAGACAGCTTGACCTGGCAATCGGGCCTACGTCGCCACCACGGCCAAAATAATCCCAAACCTCAGGGTCCTCGAATTGCCCGAGGACCACCAGTGAAACGATGTCACACCAGTTTTAGATGCGACGCTAACATCATCTCTTGTCGGCGACCCTGTCCTCCCTGAGTGCGTCCGTCGTCGTCGGCGTCCGCACTCTCCTCCGCTCACGCCCTCTCCTCTCCGATAGCGAACACTCTCTCGCGAGTGGCATTGGATTGGATTCGATTGGATTGGCTTGGCTTGGCTTGGCTTGGGTTGGCTCGGATTGGATTGGATTTGGATTGGATTGCATTAAAGTGGATTGTGTTGGATTGTGTTGCGTCATAGCCACGGCAGACGCACTGGAGCCGGCGCGTGCCCAGGTGAGAGCGAACACTCTCTCCCAATATCTGCGGGTGTGCGGACCAGCACGCTCTCACTCCGACGGTGGGCAGCGCTGCGCGCGGTGCTGCGCATGTGCAGTACTCTCTCTCTCCGCGGTCTCCTATTCTTAGGACGCGCTGCGCATATAACCGGTGCGCCGCTCTCTGGCGGCCTTTCGGTCGACGGTTGATCTCCGCTTGCGCTTGAACCCCCCTCAGCGTCGCATCACACCAGAGTTTCCGCGAGTGGAGGTGGGCGTGATTATTTTCACAATAATTCGTTCCTAACTCTCCGTCACTTTTTATTGCATCGAAATCTTGAAACACTGGCATCACCACGGCTAAATGATACCAGTAAGTTGGATATTACGAACCCCTAATAAAGTCCCCTGCTTGCAAGTGAGTAAAAGAATGGTGTGCATGAACCGCATACATATGTTCATTTCAACAGTCACCAAATAGCTGAACATAGCGTCCACACGTTGGGAGGGAAATTGGGGCGCACACAATTTGATTTGTTTCTAAAGAACTGTAGTCAACTGTGTAGTTTTCCGGCAAGTGTTTTCTAAATAGCGATCCCCTTTAAATTTTAGTAATTAAAAACATATAGAAATTGCGCATAATCAAGATTCGTAAATAAACCGTTTTATTTCATAATTAGTACTTAAATGTGTTTGCGTGCGTGTTGTTTTCTTTAAATATTACTCTGTGCACGTTGTGCCGCTGTTTTTTCTGCAAACCTAATTGGCGATTTTTTATTAACTTTGCCTACAACTTGAGCCACTCTACTATTATCGTAATGTGTTAATCTTACCATTGCTTAAAACATCTTAAAGTTTGAAGTTTTCCAGACCATTAGTGCTGTCACCTTGAACTGGCCTCTACATTGACATATACATCGCAATCTTATTTATTCTTGTGTTCAGGTGAGACAGTTCATCCTTGAACGTGCAATACTTTTTCAAGCTGTTTTACCCTATATACAAGGCCACTGCACTCACCGCGTATACCAGGCTCCACCTGAAGCCCGCCTCATCGTGCGGGTGCATTTACGACGTAACGCACCGGGCATTGAATTCTTTGCTTCTTCAAGGGAAGTGCGCCGTTCAATTGGCGTAGACGCGACACTGAAAAAATGACCGCTTATCAAGTCGTTATTCGGAAATGTCATCAAAGGAGGGGTTTTCTGCGTAGCGCGTCACTAAGTGCCACGTTTCTCTGACGCGGCCACCTCTCACGCTGCTCTCCCACTCTGTCGGTCCTTTGATGACCAACGCGCAGGAGTTTTACTATAGCAAACTCAATCTTGCATTGTGGGCGCTTGTGGGGTTCCTTCTGTTGAAACCATAGTTGCGCTTGTCGCCTGTTGCAACATCATCGACGTACGTGGGAGAGCGCCATTTAGCGCAAAAGCTTTTTAAGGCTAAATATTTGTGGTTGGACACTATGACACCTTGTCGAAACAGAAAGAGTTTTCCCACAGACGGGTTGGTAGATCGAAAAGCTCTGCCAATAACTGCAGACAAAGAATGCATGCTTCAAACCGAGGTTCGATTCTCTCAAAGCGGTTAACGTGAAAATACTGAGAAAAAATACGTTTCAGTGTACAACAAACGCATCTATTATGAAGAAGGATTAGGATAGAATATATTCATCCCATCAACCTGTGGGACAATCTGCTACATCCGCACCCGTAGAGTAGTGTAAATAATAAACCAACCTTGAAGCGCGCCTCATGCCACCCACCTGACGTCACGCGCGTGTCGCTGGGCAAGCATTCCTTTCAACATAGCATCACAAGCGCGATGTGCTTGCAGCTGCTTTCCGCCCGAAAGACACGACCGCACACCCAACCACCCCTCGTTCTGAAGCCGCAGCAAACCTGCTGGTTCGGCCGCTTGGTCGTCTACGAACCTTATCTAGACTTTCGACCAGCCTGCGACGTTCTCAGGCTCCGCATCATCGATACCCAACAAAAATGGTGGCGCTGTCTCGTTCCAGATCGCGGCACCTGACCCATTCACCTTCACCTCACGGTCGGACTGATCCCAATGAAAGAGAGGCTTTCTCAGCTACCGGGCTTCTTCGGGGCAAAGCTATCGACCCGAAGAATGCCAATTGGACGCACTGGTCTACCTCATTGAACCCCAGGCAGGAGACATATTGGGCACATTCATGTTGATTCCTGACGAGGAGAAAAAAATTCAACGATGTGTTAAATGGTTTCGAAGACTATTTCATACCTCGCTGAAACATCATCTCCGAGCGGACTAAATATTCAACGCCTGAGTCAAGATGGATGGTGAGTCCGTGAAAGATTTCGAAGACTTACGATGCCTACTCTGTCAGAA
Organism: Haemaphysalis longicornis; assembly: GCF_048455015.1. Classification (NCBI taxonomy): domain Eukaryota; kingdom Metazoa; phylum Arthropoda; class Arachnida; order Ixodida; family Ixodidae; genus Haemaphysalis; species Haemaphysalis longicornis. The sequence goes on along the minus strand of NW_027526445.1, from coordinate 75,767,117 downwards.
AACCCCGCGTTTTCCAGCATTAGGAGAGCGATGGAATCCGCCTGAAAAAAGGGAAACACTGGAAAACGCGGACCCGGCGGACAGCAACGCGGGTACCGCATTTTCCAGCGTTAGGAGAGCGATGCAATACGCTGGAAAAAACGTAGAGCACTGGGAAACGCCGCGCTGGACGGTATCGACTCGGGGAGGTTGCTGGAAAGCATCGCATAACACGTGAACGTAGCCTCTGTAGACTGACTGGGATTCAGATAGGGCGAATGGGACAGTACGTTCTCCCGGCGCCGCTGCTTGGCTGGACACAGCAATGCCGCGCGTCGGTTCCGTGGTCGACTGGTTGTAATCCAGCGCCGCGATCGACGCAGATGCTCCGAAAATTGGTGTTTGCGGCCCGTGCGGTGCCGCAAAATCCCACTTTTTCTAGCGTGCGTTTCGCGGAAACAATGCTCCGTACGAGCGACAATCATGTCGTTCAAGTGCATTGCAAGCGTCTGTCGTAATGAAAGTTTGTTGTATTGCAGCTATTATGATTCCGGTTGTGTTTAAAAAAATTTTGCTACAAATTTGCAGTTAACAACGCAACTTATCGCGAATCACAGTAATGTTGGAACAGCTAAGCGTAGCCGGCTAACCAAACTAATGGATAAATAAAGCACTTCATAAATTCCTGGGGTTGTTTGAGTGAATTGCAATTGCATATATGATACTGTGGACAACCTTTGATGAAAGAATCAGGCAATAAGGGTAGCCCCTTTGCAAAACGGACGCATGAAGGGCAAGCAAGACTTTCTTTTCCCTGAAATACAACATACAATTCCCTGTTTGTCAATTGAAAAAATAGAAAAAACATACAATTCCCTGTTTGTCAATTGAATAAAGAATGGGTCGTACAAGATTGATTTAGCTCATTGGCTTGAAATTACGCTCAGTCGCAACTTAGAAACAAATGTGTATTGTTTTGTGCAGTCCGTGGAGTGCGTCCAAATTCGCTGGTCATCATTTCTTACAGATTGGAAGGGTGTAATTTTTTGATAGTTGAATATTTCGACAAATCGAAAGCTCTCTAGTCTCAATTTGTAATCCTGGTCTCCATGTTTCTTGAGGGCATCCTTATCAAGTCAATCGTTGCTAAAAAACTAAGAGCAAGCCACAGGTCTCCTGAACCAAACCCCCGCGACAGACCTCAGTGATTGACAAATGAGCCAGGTGTGCGAAACAAAACAGATGCCTACGTTTTGGAAGGATGATGATGATGATGGTTGCATTTTAATGGCGCAAGGCCAACTGGGGCAAACAGCGCCAAAAAAAAGATGGTTAGCTACCACATAATAAAGTCAATACTAGAAGTGAATAGCACCAGAAGTAAAATAAATAAAGACAATGAGGATGGCTGGTGTAGAGGGCCAGGTTCTGATTATGCATGATACGATATGAGATTCAGAAATTTAACTTCTGATAGATAATTAAAAACACGTTTGATAGTAAACATTGGTTCATCGCCTAAGAAGTGCGATGGATGGAGTGGGATTTGTTGTCTGTAGATTTCTGGAAAGTGTTTGCGTCGTGTGGTGTGAAGTGCCTTGCATGTTATTAGTATGTGCACTACGGATAGGGCCTCTCCGCACCTGCCGCACTGGGGTCTAGGAGATCCTGTCAGCAGATACGAGTGAGTTGCATGCGTGTGCCCCATCCGTAGCCTAGCCAAAGCGACTTCTGTGTTTCTGTTGTGTGAGTCAGCTGTGTACCGTCCCAAGTGGGGCTTTATTACATGTAGTTTGTTGTCTGTCTGTTCATCCCAGTGTGTTTGCCATGTTCTGCAGAGGTGTTGTCTTATGTGTGGCTTGAGGTCTGTGTAGGGTATCGTTGTAATGTCTACAGTGTTCCTGAGTGCAGCAGCACCGGCCCTCTCGTCTGCCAACTCGTTCCCAGCGATCCCAGCGTGTCCTGGGACTCCGCAGAGGAGCAGCCGATGCTTCTCCGCATACACCGACATGATAGTGCTGAATACAAGTTTAACTATGTGGTTTTTGGGGGGTGTATGCGATGACAATGCGCGAACAACACTCAATGAATCTGTGTAGATGATAGACTTTGGAATTTGATTTTCAAGGATATGTCGTACAATCAGTAAAATTCCGTACGCTTCTGCTGAAAAAATTCTTGTGTGCACGCTCATGGTTCTGGCTGCATTGAAATTCGGACCATGACCAGCGCACGACACCATAGTGGATGTTTTAGAAGCGTCACTGTAGAATTCAGCACGTGGGTATTTGAACTGCAAAGAAAGAAAGTGCTGCAGTATTGCAGCATGCGGTACCCGATTTTTGTCAAGCTTTATAAAAGAAAGGTCACAGGACACAGGGCGAACTTGCCAAGGCGGTAAAACGTTTAAAGAGGATGACATGTACACGTCTAAAAACGAAGCACTCAGATCCGAGGCTCGCTCTCTCGCTCGAAGTGAAAAAGGCGGAGTAACGGACGGGCGATTTACAAACAGCACAGATGTGGATGTATCGTTAAGGACAGGATAAAAAGGATGATTATTCAGCGATGAAATTTTAAAAGCATAAAGTAAGTCCATGTACGTTCGCTGGTTCTCAAGGCTCCACTTATCACATTCAACATGCAGACTCTAGACAGGGCTAGTGCGAAAAGCACCCGACGCAAGCCGCAGCCCCAAGTGTAGTACTGGGTCAAGCATTCGTAACGCCGTTCTGTTTGCCGACCCATACACCACACTGCCATAGTCTAAACGAGGCCCAACCAAAGCAGTATACAAGCGCAGCAGGAGTTCTTTATCGGAACCATAGGATTGGTGTGAGAGAACCTTAAGGATATTCATTGTTTTAAGACATTTTTGTTTTAGTTGTTTCATATGAGGGATAAAGGAAAGTTTTTCATCAAGAATTATACCGAGGAACTTGTGTTCTTTTTTGACCGGAATCGAGACACCATTCAGTTTGATGTCTGGATCTGGCCTGATCCCACGCCTTTTGGAAAACACAACACAAGTGCTCTTGACTGGGTTCAGCTTAAAACCGTTCTGATCTGCCCAGCCTGCTAGTTTGTTGACACCAAGCTGGACTTGGCGTTCGCAGATTGACCTATTGCATGATTTAAAAGATATTTGCACATCATCGACATATATTGTACAGGAAATGGTTCGAGGCAACGCCTTTCGGAGTGAGTTCATCTTGACAATGAACAATGTGCAGCTCAAGACGCCCCCTTGAGGCACGCCGTTTTCCTGCAGGAAAACATTTGAAAGGGCAGTGCCAGCTCTCACACGAAAGGTTCGCTCCGCCAGGTAGCTACAAAGTGTATTAAACATATTTCCCGAGACACCGAAGGCTTTTAGGTCGCAAACTATCCCGTATCGCCAAGCGGTATCGTAGGCTTTCTCGAGATCAAAAAACACCGTAGCACAAAACTGTTTATGGACAAACGCATCCTTGATATACGACTCAAGGGCGACGAGTTGGTCGTTTGTGGATCGCCCCACCCTGAAGCCGGCCTGGCAGCTCTCGAGAAGACCATTGAACTCTAAGAAGTACGCAAGTCTCCTGTTGATCATCTTCTCGAGAAGCTTGCCCAGGCAGCTTGTGAGGGCAATGGGTCGATAACTGGCGGGAGAAGAAGGGTCCTTAACCTCCTTCAGGAACGCCACTACAATAGCCTCCCTCCAAGATTTTGGGATGTGCCCCGAAAGCCATATGTTGTTGTATAGGTGTAGGAGTGTTTCAAGAGTGTCCGGGTGTAGGTGTTGTATCATGGTGTATGTAATCTTATCTGCGCCGGGAGCTGAAGGTTTACACGTGCTCAGTGCAGCCCTCAACTCATAGAGTGTAAATTCAGAATTGTAACGAGATTTACCTGTTATTGTCATGTAGGGACTTCTTTTCACAAGTATTTTTATGTTTCAGGAAAGTGTTTGTGTAGTGTGCGGAGCTGGAAACGTGTTGGAAGTGTTGTGCAAGAGTGTTAGCCTTGTCTTCGAGTGTGTCCCCTGTTGTACTGACCAGAGGCAGGCTATGTGTATGTTGTCCTTTAGGTTGCGTATTCTTGTCCATACCTTATGTGCATCTGTGTATGAGTTAATGGATGTAAGGAAGGTGCGCCAACTCTCTCGTTTTGCCTCACGGCGCACACGTTTTCCGAACGCCTTGGCCCGTTTGAACAAAATGAGGTTACCCGACGTGGGGTACCGACGAAGGATACCCCACGCCTTGTTCTGGGCCTCTCGCGCCCACCTACAGTCCTCATTCCACCACGGCCTCCGCAGGTTGCTCGGGGCTCCAGAGGCGTGGGGAATGGACTTTTCGGCGGCGTCGAGCATGTGCGCCGTGAGGAGTTGGGTAGCTTCTTCAACGTGTAGGTGTCCTATGGATGAGTGGTGTAGTTTGGATGTCTGTGTAAATGTATTCCAGTTAGCTCGTGCTTCATAGAACCTATTATGGGACGATGGACTGCTTGGGCCTTTACCTAGGTATGTGACTGAGGTGTGGAAGTGGTCACTGCCATATGGGTCAGTTCCCACTCCCCCCTCGACAAGAGGAAAGAGAACTGCGGAGCCAATAGCCAAGTCAAGACATGAGTATGTGTTGTGACCTATGTTATGGTATGTAGGCTGTTTATTGTTGAAAAGGCACGCTCCAGAAGATGTAAGGAATTTTTCTATCAGGCGACCTCGGGCATCCGTTCTGGAAGAGCCCCAAAGAGAGTTGTGAGCATTAAGGTCGCCTGTAAGCATGTATGGTTCGGGCAGCTCGTCAACCAGCGCCTCGAAGTCGGAGCTCGTAAGTGAAACATCAGGAGGAATGTATATGGAGCATACCGTTATCAACCTATTAAATATTATTACGCGTATTGCTACAGCCTCAAGGATAGTGTTCAAGGTGACAGGGTGGCATGCTAAGGATTTCCGGACGATTATGGCCACACCGCCAGAAGAGTGTGTGCAGCCATCCCTGTCTTTCCTGTATACCCGGTAACTATTCAAGAAATTTGTGTGTTCAGAATTCAAATGTGTTTCCTGAACACACATTACACTTGGCTGATTGGTATGCAGAATCTCATACACGTCGTCAAGATTATTCAGAAGGCCTCTGCAGTTCCATTGAACAATATTTTCTCTTCCCATTATTTAGTGTGAGAGCTACTGGAGTGTGTATGTTTATGTGTCGTCTTTCGGGGCTGTGACTCTTGGATTGGGCTTTTTGGGCGGCCTATCTGAAGGCTTGGACGTCGGAGGCCGCTCCTTGCGCTGCGTTGCAGGCAAGAACGGCACGACGTCCATCTCGTCGTCCGATGTCCTGGGTGTGCCCGTCGAACCGGGCCCCCCGGACTTGGCCCCCCTTCGGGGGCCCTTCGTTTGAGCCGCCACCGCCGGTGGTGTCGGTGGCACCAGAAGTGGCACGGGCGGAGCGGTGGCGGTGGGAGCCGGTGCGGGGCTCGTGGTGTCCATGGCACACTCCATCGCACTGGACGATGGAGAGGCACGGACGGGAGCGGCACCGGTCCCGACGGAAGAGGTTGCCACCACAACCGCTGCTGCCTCAGCAAGCGGCGTGGTGGCGGGTTGGGCGGCCAGAGGCAACCCAGGGGGGGCGGGGGCGGGACCAAGTCCGACTCGCGGTACTGGGTCCCCGCCGAAACCAGACGCCGCTCCGCCCCCCGGCGAGCCGCGTCGGCGTACCTCCCCAGGGGGAAAGAGGCGAACCTCTTCCGCGCCTCTGGGAAGGTGATGTTTTCTGTCACTTTTAGATGGATTATTTTCTTATCCACTTGGAATTTCTCACACTTACTGGAGTAGGCCGCATGAGGGCCCCTGCAGTTTGCACATGTGAGGTTGTCAGAATTGCAATTGTCAGTGGGGTGGTCCTGCGCTGCACAATTCACACAGCTGTTTTGCCGCGGCAAGAGGTTGTGCTGTGCCCGAACCGCTGGCACTTAAAGCAGCGGCGCGGGTTCGGTATGCACGGTCGAATAGAGCATCGGATGTAGCCTGCATTTATATATTGCGGAAGTGTCGAACGGTCGAAGGTCAGGATAATGTGTTTGGTTGGGATTATCTTATCGTCCCTGCGCATCGTGATGCGCCGCACAGCTGTGACGCCCTGGTCCTTTAAACCTTCAAGAAGGTCGGAATCTGTTTCTGCAAGGAGATCCGACTCTGAAATCACACTCTGGGAGCTGTTCAGGCTCCGGTGGGGCGTGATCTTGATGTCCAGATCATGGATGCGAGTTTGGGCAAGAAGTGTGCGGGATTGTTTTTCATTGTTGAGTTCGACAAGGATTTCTCCTGTCCTGAGCTTTTTGGCTTCATACTTTTCACCTAATGTGCTTTGCAGAAATTTCGAGACAAGGAATACCGACAGTGAAGCGACGGGTCTCGTTGGGTCAGCTGACTCGATCACAAGAAAACGAGAATAGTTATTCATGTTTGTTGAAAGGACAGTTGCTGACAGAGGTGGGAATGAAACTTCGGTGCGGCCCCTTTTCGGGGGCCGATCACGTCTGGGGGGGGGTTTAGAAAATGCCATATATCATAGTATAGAAGCAGGGAGACGGGGGTACTTTCTTCCACAACCTTACCCTGATAGCTGAGGAGGTCCCGGAGCTCCCTGCCTGGTAAACAGACATGGAGCCCATCCGCCGAAGCTTGACCTGGGCTCCAACGGCCACCGTTAGAGGTTTTTACCCTTCACCTTAAAAACACATCACCACGATTGGATCCAGCTTATGTTTGGGGGCTCGGGGTCCGCGGTATCGCCAGTACCGTCACCAAGATTGCTCAAGGTGCCCCGTGCGGGGCCGTTTTGGAAGGATTAAAATAAAAAGGCATTAAAGTCAAGAGGAGAATCACCATCCGCCAGGACAATACCGTAATACCAACAAAACACATCATCTTGACTTTCAACGTATCTAAACTTCCTGAACATATCAATGCCGCTATTGTTCAGTGTCGATTACAAGTCTCCATACCTAACTCGTGCAGCTGCTCTAAGTTTGAGCGTTTGGAGCTCGCTACAAACTCTTGCCGCGGCCAAACAGCTTGTGGAAAATGCGCCCCAAGAATCACCCTAAAGACAACTTCAACTCAACCAGCTTCACATGTGCGTACGTCCGGTGATGGCACCAGCATACTGTCTGACCTGCCGGAAATTCAGACAAGGAACGTGAAATAATAAAAGTCCCAGTAAAAAAACACCTCTGTCCAGAAGCGCATGAAGACGTTTGCCTCCTACTCCTCGGGATGTGCACGCCACGCAGCTCGCCAGTAGCGGAGCGGCGCCTGGGTACGCCAATGATTGAATTCCGCGAGACAGAATTTGCTTCGCCTCCTAAGTTACCTGAGGCAGCCAAACCCGTACCGACCGCAGGGCCCCTCACCGGCTGTGGCGGCCACAAAACCATCAGGACCAACGCTGCTCCTTCCGTCTCTCCTACCGCGGCCGCTACTATTGGGGAGGAGCTTTGAGGTTGTGCCCTTAGCGCCGCCAACGCAAAACTGAATATAGAGAAAAAGCCGACGACACAGGTCTTCTCACATGGGCGACGAGGTGCCCTAAATTTCCGGAGGCCGATATTTAGCTGTTTATCCAATTCTAGGGATCCAGGTCGGTATATATTAACCTGGAAGAATTACCCCAACTGTACACATCGCCAGAGAATATTTCGCTGGCTATTTAATTTCGTTTTGTCCAAAACAAAACGTCACGCACGTGAAATTGCGCCGTCCTCACCGAGAGCAGCCGCGCTCAGGAATTCTACGATGCATATGAGAACGCGTACAACTTGTGCATGAAGAAACTTACTAAAAGAAGAAACAGAAGAGCCAAATAGCCAATGTCGTTCATTTCTCAGCGTGGGAATGAAATTTCAATTTAACCAGAAACTGCTTTCGCATCCGTGTACTGGTTGCAAAACGTGGTTTACCACACTAAACATGGTCGCACCAAGCAGCCGTAAAAGGTGATAGAGTTGAAATACCATCGAGGGCTTTTGCAGACGATGTACGCCCGGCACTGACCAGTGCACGAAAAGGTTCGCTGATCGCGCGCGGCTGTACCCGCCACTGAACTGGCCACTCGGCTTTTTCTCGGCGCGCGCTTTCTCTGTGTGCAGTCGTTCAGGAGAGGGAAACAGAAAGAGCAGTGACCACCCGCATTTTGATGTGTTTGTATGGATTCTGACATTCAAATAAGCGCAGAGTGCCGGAGAAGGAAAAGGGGAAGAGGAATAGGGATGAAGGAGGAGGCTATTTTCCCCTTCTGAACCGTTTCCTGACCCAACGTTAGCCCTAGACAAATTTAGGTAATCTCACCCTGCATGCGGGTGTGAGCAGAGGAGGAATAATTCATCTCAGTTGCATGGCGCTGCACAACAGGCTCTATCCTACCCGATTGGAAGAAAACATCGTACTACTCCATTTGTGAGGAACCAGTGCTTGCCATCCCGAGACTCCCGACATCATATATGCAAATTATGTAAATCAATCATTAAACGTGAAAACAATTGTGAACTACGCGTACAAATTTCCGCATGTGAAATCAATTAAATTAGCGCACGTTGCTGTAGAAATAGTAAACCCAGCGTTTCTGCCAGCCGTTACCAGGGATGCGCGGGGGCGCCGTCCTGAATGCTGCACCATAGGCCACGGCTGGGTCTGAAGCGGCGGACTCCGCTGCTTCAGTCCGGCCGTGCGTCGGAAGACAGGAAACGGAGAGGATGTTTTTTGGAAGGGTGAGACACCGTAACCTAGTCATCCTTATCTGCTGACCCGGGGCTGCACCGCCGCGCCGCACAAGCGCAGATACTGAAAAAATCCGGCATGTGAGCTTAGTGATTCCCATTTATACAGATTTTGCCTAGTTTCGTAAGATTTAGAATTGCGAGAAAGTAATTGTAATTGTAATTGCTCTTTATGAGAATTAATTAATGGCTTCTTCTTTTCTAATTCCTGTTAAAACACAAAATAATTGGTATTCAGCAATTTAGAAAACGCAGTCCCATTCGTTGAAAGCAATGCGCAAAAGAGGGCGTTTCTTTTGCTGCCAGATGCATTTAGGTCGTCTTCACATTTGATTTCGCGCCCTTCAAACCAATCCTTATCGTATCTTTTCTGTATGACCACTTAATTCCGTCGGGTCCAGTGCTGTCGAATAAGTTAATCAAGCCGTGCGAACTAAGCACGCAATGGGCGCGAAGCTGCGCCAAAACAGGCCCAACACCGTAGCTGAACCACACGACAAAGCCGACGGAAGGGCCCCGCCGACGCGCCCGCCATGGTGAGCACGGGGAACGCTGGGTAATACAGCCCTATCTCCGTGCCATCTACACTGTGCTCCCTGCGAGAAAAGCACTCCCCGCCTCCTCAGCGGCGTTGGGAGTTTCTTGTCCCGCTCAAACGAAAGAACCGTTGGCTGGTAGAGATCGAAAGCTTTGCTCAAAAATTGATCGCCATCTCGCCCTGTGGATTGGAGCTCCAGCAATGCGGTTGTAAACGACTACAAACGGTGATTTATCAGCGAATCAAATGTTTCTCGTCGTCTCGCTCTTGTGCAAATAGATAAGGGCTCCCATTACCCGCCACACTGTTCTCTTGTTGTTCAATGCCGGCGCTATTATCATCGGTCTCTTCGCTTGACGTGGCAGTTGTTTATGCTGCGAAGGTTCATGGGCGCCACCATTTTCTAGTTGATGCGTTTTGCTAGGTCAGCTATGGTAAGCATATCTAGTCATCCCTGCTTGTCGGCGGTGCGCTTGAATGCACCATCCCCCGCATTTTCTGACTCTGAGTCTTTGGTGACTGTTCCCAAGTAGTAAATGCCTCCCACACCTTTCCCGCTCACCTCTCATGCTGGTCCTCTTGCGTCGCGCTCCTCCCAAGGTAAACACGCTGAAGGTTCGGTCACCGGAGTTTACATTTAGCGCGTCACACGGCTCCAGGCCAGGTTCCTCGTTGGCATCGATGCGGTACGAAGGAAACGCGATAAAATCGAGGCGCCCTAGTTCAATGTTTATAGAACAGCGTTACCCTATCCCACGTGTGTTTCAAGCACACGGTGGAACCTACGTAGTGTAATCTTTTGCAACTGTTGCTACTTCATTTTTTTTAAAAAACACCAGAAGCTATAGGGGCGCGGGCGAGAGCCGGAACAGTGTTATTTTGTTATGCAGTGGATGGAGTATTTAATTTCGCAAAAATCAAGCATCTCTGACTTTTGTTATAAAAGATGGCTGCAAATTACTCTTCTGTAGATTTTGCGGTGAGTATACTTTGGCCGGGTAGCAGAATCGAATTACAGACAGACAGGCATAGAGACAGACCTACAGGCAGACCAAATTTTTGGGTTTCACTAACCCAATAAAGACTATCGTCTATAATAAAAAAGTAATGACAATCATACTGAGCTCTGCAATAAGGGCTCCACCAAGCAAATAGTCAAATATAGGATGCCCACACTAACCGGGCAACGTGGGTGTGACACCCCTTTGTTCTTGGTTAGGAGGCCCAGTTTAAACAATGTCGTTTAACCCGTGGAGTGTCGTTATTCTTGTCCCGCCGCAGCTGCGTGTAATTCTGAATGCTCTGAAAAACAATTTTAAAGCAGCGGGTTTAACCTAAAGTTTCAGTTTGTATAGTGTTAAAATATATTTATTTATTTATTGCGTTTCTGTAACAAGTAATAGGGAAATAAATAAGGCATTTTTAATTGTTTAACCACCTTGAAAACTATTGCAAAAAATACAATTTATTTTGTTAATGGCATTAGTTTTCTTAACATCCTATTTACGCTGTTTCATTAAATACTTATTCAAGGCGCTGTCTAACGCATCATTTATTGACCATTTGTGTAATGTTGCATGATAATTGCCTTGCGTAAATTCCGTGCTCCATGTAGTCGTCTCATTATTTCTTGATTCTGAGGTTACCTGAACGATCTCTCCTGTCTCTACTAGCCGAAATCACTAACCGCCTTCACATTGTTGCAGTTAGGGCGCAAAGCGGCAAGCTCGTGAAGCGGTGAGATCACACACACAATCCTAGTTCGCCGGAGCGCGGCAATCACTTGCCATCCCCCACACCATTTGACTACGGTAGGCTATGAATTTTGTTTCGGTTTAAAAAACGGTGTGCCATTTACATGAAGCAAATGTGGCGCAGGCGAAAAAAAATGTCCGCGGATCTGACCGTTCGGCTGAAATGTGGCCAAAGGACACGTGCTTTGTTTCCTTTGTTACTAAACTTTCTGTCTCCTTTTAGCCGCCCACTTCTCACGCTGCTCTCCCTTTTTCTTGGCCCTTCGAAGATGAACACTTGGGAGGTTTGCTCTAGTAAATTAATTCTTCCGCCATTCGCGTGGTGGCGTGCCTACTGTTGAAACGTTTTCTTCAGCTTGGCGCGGGGGAGTATGATCGAGGTTCGTGCGCGAACCTTCTTAAAGCGAATGATTTTGTAAGCCAGAGATTGAAGGTGCCTTATAAAAACAACGATGCATCTCACCACAGGGGGGTTGGTCGACCGAAAGCTTTGATAAGACTTCAACACAAATACAATGTGCTGGAAACCGAACTTCTGTAGAACAACAAATGGTTACTTGAATATAGCAAAAAAGGAGCGCTTTTACATACAGGATCACATGCATTGATCAAGAAGAATGATTTGCAACGTTATTCGTGACTCATAAACAAGGAGTCGTTAAACATGTGAGTTAACTCTGTGCCGGAAGAATTGCCATCGGGTTTCGTTGGTCCATTGTAGATACTTTCGCTGAGAAAATACAGTGGTTACGTTCAACGTCCGAAAGCTGATCAACCTAATAACATTGTCTGCCGAAAACGAGCGGCGAGGATGGTGGCCGGATTCAAACTGTTTTTCTTAAGTTCCACTGTGGCCAATTCGTGGCCGGTGGCCGAACATTCGCAGAACAGCCGTAGGTTGGGCCGTCAAGAAGAGGACTTGAAGGGCTGCGTGCGTAACTCGAGACCTTCTCGTAACGAACACCAAAAAACCTACTATACTTCCGGTCCAGCTGCTTGGATCATCATATAAGCTTTAAGCCCTATGCGTTTGGTTGAGCAATTTGTTGTCATTGAGCTTATAATACGTACCACGCGGACTAAAGATGCGTAGATGGTTATACACCGGATATTTTAGAAATGTTTTCTACTGAAAAATATCACGATCTCAACTCTAACTTTTTTCGTGCATAGTAAGCGCGAAACATGCTCCTTTCTGTCGTAAACTTAGTTTTCAGCACCACGTGACTATATATACGCGTGGTTTTCGTTGATATAAGCGTGAAGCGGGTTTTCAAAACCCGCATTCGCTTTCTGATACGCGTGATGCCAGATTGCATGTGTTTATACCGTGAAAAGCACGTTAGGAAAAATCTAGCGCCAGCGGTCGCGCCTCTCCTAATCACGCATATTCATATCCTGATGTTGCTGCGACTTGCATGTTACTGCGACTTGCGCTTGTTTTCTATATTTTGTGATGTAAATGGATTGAAAGGTGGCGCTCGCTTCAGTGATTTTGGCGGGGAAACGCAGTTATTCTAAGTTCGAGCCGTTGGAGGCATCGCATGCAGCAGGCGCTTTGTGGGCCGTGTCTTTCTGCCATTCACGTCTGTACTGCGTGCAGTGTTTGCTTTTTGTGGTAAAACGTGGCGAAGAACGAACAGTCTGATGAGAGATTTGACTTTATTGGGTGGTGCGGTGTGCCGTGCGGTGGGCGCGAGAAAACACCAAGTGTCGACTGGCGGGAATCCTCGCGCTACACCGCGCTGTTTGTTATACGAACTCAACTTTTCCGGCCGGATGGCGTTTTTACACTGGCAAGTCAGCTGTCATGCACGGTCGCTTGGAATATCCAGGTAAGAAAATTATTTTCAGATCTCTTTGCTGATAATATATTGAACCATTTTTAAACTAACTACGTTTTTATTTTTATTGTTTACATCTACCTTTTCACCTCAAAACTTCTCATTAGTTAGTGTCCAGCCTAGTTCTCTATGTAGATTCTGTTGGACACGGATCACGAGTTCGACCGGGAAAGTTGAGAAGAAAGAAGAAAGGGGTACGTTTCTCGCTGTGGCTGGGAGTCGTTTCTCTCGTTCGCTGTCCGGTTTCCGTCGGTCTCGGCGTATATATGGCGTTTGGCATCTTTGGCTCGTTGGCGGTAAACCTCGCGGCCGCGCTTGCGGTTCGTGTCGGTGGCCGTTCTCAGGCGAGGAGGCGCTACACTGCGGTTGATGAAGCCGCGTGCTCTTTCAGTCCTCCACAGAGCACTTAGAAAATTACGAAAATTGTTGTCTAACGCACATTCACACAGTTGACGCGTATATTACGAAGCGCTAAAAATAATGTTGCATTCTACCGAACCACCGCTTGAAGAACACATTAAAAATGTGCTCGTTTGTGCTGCACAACGCAGAAGCAGTTTGCGTGTTTTATGAGAGTGCAAAGGCATTGATTAAAGTCGCTTTTTATCTTCGCCAGGTTTCACCCGTGGACATAGTTTGACGGCGCACTTAATGAGGCGACGTGAAGCAGCTGGTGTGCGGCAGAACAGAGAGAAATCGTGAAGTTGAAACTGGACACGCCACAGGAAAAAAAACCTTGGTGCTCGGTTTGTGTTACATTAAGGATGTTACGCATCTGCATGCTTTCAGGCGAATCAGGCTGATCACGCGGTGGTCACGCACAATGCCATGCGCAATCGAATGCACGTACACGAAGCCCACCCACAGTGGTCTGTTGTTTTATTTGTGTATCCACAGGCGAGATGGTAAAATGCTCGCATGCACGGCCGCCCAGTTGTGGCTCCATTTGTCGGCAATGAGCGGCGTCTTCGCCTGGCGGGGCGGGCTTCACTTTACCTGGCATGATGGTCATCACGTTCAGGTGGTGTCACGGGCATCAGCAAAGCTTATTGCGTGCTCCTAAACCACACAACCATTCGCAAGCTTGTTTACCACGCGGTCACAGTACACCACACACACGGAGGGTCAAAATATGTTCACAGGCGGCAGACGCGCGGATATGATGGCTACTCCTCCAATAAATTCGATGTATCGCCTGCTTGACTGCATTCTCTGACCTTCGATGCTCGTCGAAAAGCATCGCAAAAGGCACATAAATCGCGAACAACACGAAAAAAGCTGTAAGTTGCACAATACACTGAGAACGCCCACAACCAGGATTGTCGGGAGCCGCCATACCTCCACAATCGTACGGAACAAGTGCCTTTCGCTCCTGCTCTAGTCGATTTGCGATGGCTACGCATTTTGTAAAAGTTGAGTGCGAAATATTGACACGAGATACACAAAAAGCCAACGGGTGTTGTAAGTGCTGGGTTGATATTTAATGTAATGTTTTGGGAATTTTTACCAACTGTTCTTAGAATAGTAATATTATAATATATTGCTACTAGCGAGACATGCGGCAATGTCGCGACGTTGGCCGTTGGCGCCGTTGACGAGAGTGGGAATACAGTGTACTAGCACAGTGGCATGTCTGGAGACAGCTTATGGGCACTGTAGCTTAGCGTGGGGGGATGACCTAGGGTCAACCGATGGCCTAGGTTCGAACCTACAAACTGTCAAACCTGCAAGGGCTGTGTAGATATCGAAATTACAGCGACCGTATTAGAGTGTTACTATCATAAAATTCAGCCTTGACCTTGCTACTCTTGCACTCCCTGGAAACAGGCTCGCCTTTGTGTGCTGCATAAAGCGTGTCACCACAACCGGGTACTTAAATCAAGTTGGTTAAAAGCTCCCATTTTCCTATCTGAACGACTCAACCATCATTGGAAAGTTCATATTCCGCGTCAAAACACCGTAACATACTCGCATTCTTTTTTACCACAAACATGCCATGCTTGGCTCAACCTGCATGCGTCATTAGAAACCATTACCAACTATGAACGCTTTCGGGAGGCACTCAAAAATATAATGGTTTAATTTGCTCAAACACAATTCTTCTTAGCTTTTGTTTTTTGTTGTTGGTTTGCCGTTTACTTGTGTAATTTTTTTTTTAACCGGTACTTTCTTTGCGCATTAGGTTGTCATTATAGTATTTTTTGTCCCTGTGTTTCCTTTTTTGATTTTCTCTTGATATTTTCTATATTCTGTAAGCATTGTCGTTTACATGCTGTTTTTGAGTGTTGTATGCTTGTGCTGAATGTGGTTTGCTTTTCATGTGCGCGTTTGTATTTCATTTGTTTTTATTTTAGTTGCCTCCTAAACCCACTCCCCCATATAATGCTGTAGGCCTAGATGGTACAATACATAAAATGAAATAAAACTCCCGGTGACCATAAAGTTCCCTCGTCGACCAGTTTTCTTCAGGTGTTATAGCAATTCACGACCGAGTGTCCAAACGCGAATGTCAAGCAATACTGCGACACGTTATGACCCTGTCATAGGCATGCCAAACTAAAGGTGCAATGCAATTCATAAGAACGCTTCAATAAACATAGTTATTTGGAACGTTGGTGCGTTATGATTGAAAAATATAGACCGACTTCGACGACGGCACAAAGAACCAAAGAAGTGACGTTGGGTCATTGTGCCGTTGTCGAAGTCGCGCGATAGTTTTAATTGTTAGAGGAAGTAAGAAAAGCTTGCAGAACACACCGGAAGTTGAGATGCCACGTAAAAACGTTGAGCAGGCACTGATAGCGAGACTTTTGCTAAATACTGGATGTTTACACGCCTCTATGGCGAATGTGGCGCGTTGTTAGGAGTATGCGCCACGACCTTATTGACCTTCACATATTCTAAGCGCAATTGTTTCCCGACAACCTTTATTGAACGATGCAGTTTTTCAACGACAAGTGTTATCGGTTACTGTGTACGAGATCAGTAATTCCGGCGCGTTACAGGCGTGTGAGTTCACAAGCGTTGCTTTCAGCTTGCCCCGCATTGGCCTTGCTTTTTTTGTTCACAGACTCGACACAGCCGTTTTATGTGCTATAAACGTCCTTCACCAGGTACACAATAAGTTGCTCATCAGGCTATTTCTCACCTGTTACACCGCTCTCCATTGCGTTTTCTAAATACCTAAAACTCAATTTGAGGATTACCACCGTACGTTCAGAGTAGAAACTTCCTAAACTGGTGTCCATCATTAAGCCTCGTAAATTACCCACCACGAAAAGATTCATTCATTTCAATTGCTTAACTTAACTGTGCTGGTCAATGCAAGGACAAAAATCGCATTTAAAAGAATGTCCATGTTGTTTGAGACGTAAATGCTGTATTTAAGGGATCTCACATGCACGAGCAGCACAATAATTCTTATCGCACCTGATTGAAAGAAAGATTCTTATACTCCAAGCCTAAGGCAGCGTTTTCCGTACCGGGACAGACGGCATCATATATTTTTTTAATATAAATTATTCCACGTAAAACAACTTCAGAAGAGACCCAAGGCAGCGATTGTTTCATTGAAAAATTATCCTGCACAATGTTGTATAGCTCAACATTTTGTTAGGGCATAGCCGAAGCCGATCTGAAAGAGCGGACGTCAGCTTTCAACACTGTTTGCAATCAGCCAGAACAGATACGAAAGTCCGTAGTTGATTTATTTGAAGCGTTTGACAAACACAGCAGAACGTGTTTCTTTTTGTGTACACACACTGATTGGATGCCCACCATCTGCTTTTGTGTAAGGCCGGCAGAGGCCTATGCTGAAATGTCTGCATAAAAGTTAACAGGTTATTAAAAAAACCATCACAACTATCAGACGCCATTGAGTGGACTAGTGGAATATTTCCCAACAAGAACTGGACCTAGCTTTAAAGTTGGGTAAAGCGAACACTAAGCACTGCGGAGGTAAATCTTTCCGGTTACTCGCGACCCCCCTCCCCCCAACTTCCGACACAGCCCGTACCCTCCGTTACCTCTAAAGTGTCAGCTTTTGTGAAAGCATGCTTCTGTCTGAGCTCCTCCATAAATACGCGAATATACCCACAACAACCGGTCTTTCTGATTTCTCTCTTACCAAGGGAACGAGATTAACAAAACTGGTCGCCATCCATCCCGACGAAAGTGCAAGTCCAGCAATGCGGTAGTGAATCCCTACAAATGATTATGAGTAAGTATATGAAATATTTCTCATCGTCTCGGCGTGCTTGTAGGTAGCGCTCGTCTGGTGCCACTATACAAGAGTAGAGAATATCGGCACTCTTTTTTACTACTGTCCTGTGCAACCGGCATGATCATTTGCCTGTTTGCATTACGGGACTGTTGTTCCCACTGTGATGGTTCATGGGCGCCGCAACTTTGTTGTTTCTGCATTTTAATCAGTCAACTGTGCTATGCGTAGCTAGTCCTCCTTGCTTTGTATGGTGCGCTTGAATTAGGTAACCCGCTACGAGTTATGACTTTTAAAGCACCACCGCCAAAGACCCCATTTGACGCACGGCCGGTCTGAAGCGGCGACCTCGGCCACGCGAGATTCCGGCCGTGGCCGACGCTGCTGCGTTCTCGACGGCCCCCCGCAAATCCATCGTAAGGGTTGGCAGAAATCTCCGATTGCACTGTTACTGGAGGCAAGTGTGTGAATTCAAGCGACTTCGCAAGTGGAATTGTTGTGGGGGTCATTCACAGCTTTGCTTTCCAGCCACCTTCACCGCGTGGATTGAAGCCAATTTTTTTACTACACCAAGTCAACCCCCCCCCCTGTCTTACACGTCCGCATGCGATGTTACTTGAATTCACACACGTGGCTTAAGAAACAGTGAAACGAGAGATTCTGCCAGCCGTTACCTCGGATTCGCGCTGGCGCCGTCCCCAACGGAGCAGTCTGGGCCACGGCCGCTGCGCCAGTGGCCGACGCCGCCGCTTAAGCCCGGCCGTGCGTCGGAGGAAAGAAAACGGGGAGGAGCGCCACTCGAAGCGTGAGACAGCGGATCCTACCCATCCTTGTGTGGTAGCTCAGGGCTTCACCAACGCGTGACACAACCGCAGATCCCGAAACGATTCAGCATGTAAGCTTAGAGATTCCTATTTATACAGATTTAAACTAAATTGCTTCGTAAGTTTGAAAACTGCGAGAAAGCTGACGCCGCCATTATAATCGCTGTTTATCAGAACCAGTTGGTCCATTCGTGATTTGTAATGCCTATTAAAGCCCGAACGCATTGGTATTGAGAAATTTAGAAAACAGCAGTCTCATTCGTGACAAGCAGTGCGCAAAAGGTGAGGTTTCTCCAGTGGCCAGATGTCCAAAACTAGTGTCCATATTTTGTTTTCCCGCCCTGCAAACAAATCGTTATCGTATCTTTGCCGTTTGACCGCTTATTTCTGCCGAGTCTGGGTTATTCATTTGGTCGTATCAAGTCATGCGAAATAAGTGCCCAATGTACGAAAAGCTGCCCCAAAACAGGCCCAACACCATCACTAAAGCAGACAACAAAGACGACGGAAAGGTCGCGCCTACGCACGCACCAAGTTGACCACGGGACCGCTGAAAAATACTGCCCTATTGCCGCGCCATCCACATTGTGCTCCGTGAGTGAACACCCCGTCCGCCTCCGCCACCGCGTTGGGAGTTTTTTGTCCCGCACGTCGCGAGAGAACTGTTGGCTGGTAGAGGTAGAAAGCTTTGCTTTTAAAAATGGTCACTGGCCCGCCCTGCGGAAGTGGAGGTCGAGCAATCCGGTTGTAAACCAGTACAACGGCGATGGATGAGTGTATCATATGTTTCTCGTCGTCTCGGCGTAGTTATTGGTTGCTGCTCCTCTAGTGTCAATAGATAGAATAGTATCCGCCCACTGTTCTCTTGTTGTTCCGTGCCGCCGCAATTATGATTGGTCTGTTCGCATGATGTTTACACTTGTTTTACACTTGTAGACACTGCGACCCTTAATGGGCGCCGCCATTTTGTAGTGTATGTGTTTTGGTAGTTCAGCTCAAGAATGCTCATCTACTCCTCCCAGCTATTCGGCGGTGCACTTGAATGACACTTTTCGCCGCAATTTCTGACTATAGCACCACCCCCATGCAAAACTGCATTCCTACAAGACATCACCGAACTTTTGCCCTAACAACAACTTCTCCCTTGTTAGAATAACGCAATTACCACTGGGAATAACTATAATCTTCCCGAAATTGTGTAATCTGCCAAACAGGTAAAATTCTTACCTTGAAAGCTCTCCAACCTTCGCGATTTTTCAGCTACATTGAACAGCTTTACCCTAGCAGTCTGAACAACAATATTAGGTCACAGTTGAAGTTCAGCAGCGTTAGTTACCCCGCAGTTTTCAGCAATTCTTTGAACATGTACCCTCATATCTCAAAGATGTGCTGGAATAAATTACCAAGAAAAATATCCCTTTCGCTTAAGAAATAATGGGGCTTTCTATAGCGTGTTACACTACGAGAGACTTAAGGGTCTCAGGAAAAGATACCGTCCTCAAAGGAGGAACAATGCGTTCAGAACTTCCTCAGCAGTCGCTCTGCCAATTTGGACCAAAGCGACCAACGTTCAGTCTACTTCCAAGCCCCACCTTGCAGCATGATCTCACTCTTGATGTTTCTGCGCTGCCCTTTTGACCCCAAGGTTAATTGCCGCTGAATAGAATCCGGGAAATAAGTAAATAACATCATTAACACGAAATTCAACGCTGGCGCGTTTTCAATTTTCTACAGCGGCAAGCAGAGCCGATGCCCAAACAGATTACCTTGTAACGAAGCCGCACTACCTGCACCTCCAACCGCTCGAGGACCACGTCGACGCTCCTAACAATTCCTGGCAGTCAGACGATACATGAAAGCAGCTATCCAGTGACTGCGGCGCACACCCCTTTGCTTTACGCATTTAGCTGCCGAATCGCCTTCCGCCCTCAAAGCAACAAACGAGTAAAGCAATGCGCCTCTCCAAGCACTACCCTCGCGCCACATCACATACGGCACGTCACCTTTAGCACAACCCACTAAAGGAAAAATTGCGGACAGGCAAACATACATTGTAATGAACACAAGAAGTGCCGGCATGAATATATTTGTATCTGTAAGGAGATGAAACAGCGGATAGAAATGAAGGCAAAGAAAAAGAGCTAGCGCAGTCACCAGGTAGGTTTCATTCCTCTATGACACGTGGGAAAGCTTTATGTTAAAATGTTCGTTCGCGCGAAGTAGGGAATGACGTTTAACTTAGGCTGGCTTGCAGTGGTGTGTGGTTCGGCAACGACTGTAAGGGAATCCTGTCAAAGGAAAGCCACTGATGCTGCAGTGCAGAACAGGGCCTCAGTGCGCCTGCGCTCTCAGAGCGGCGAAAAATAAAAAAAAAATGATAGTGATGCTTACGGGGAAAAATAACGGTCGTAGCGGCGAACAATAAGTAGTACAGCTTTCTTTTGAATTCCAGCAATTTGATTAATTTCACTTTTCAAGTTAGGGCTCCTAACTGGAGAGGCGTATTCGAGAAGAAGTCGTGGGATGGTCTTATATAACATTAATTTAGTGTGATTGGGAGTGTTCCTTACTGTACGGCGAAGGTAAAGAAATTTTAGTGAATGTTTTGCAAATGTCGTCAATTCTTAGCGACCAAGACAGGTTCAGTTAATTGGTTTATTTATTTGGAGTGGCGTGCGGGGAGTGCGGTGTCCAACATTTTCACACAGGCCATCATCACATCGCTTAATCACTTCTGGTTCCGCGGCAAAGGTCCGAAGGTAGCATGGCCAGCGGTGGACGCGTACGGCGGACGGAGCACGGGTCATCATTATTATGCGCGGCAAGCTTTTCTCTCATTTCCGCAGAGTTATTTCGCGACTTCGGCATGCTGGCGGATACCTTAAGCGGATGCGGTGGTCGCACACAGTCATGCGAAACATACACCTTCCAACACAGAACACAATTTATACAGCCATCCACAGCTCTTTACTGACCCTACCTGCCCAGCCTGCGGGGCACTCGATATAAACTACAATTCCGTCTACGAATGCCCCGCAGACCCGTACACCCCCATTCCCTCGCCTCACATCTGGGAGCAGATGTTGCGCGATCCGGGGGAGTCATGCCAAGTCCAGGGCACCTCCCATGCCCTAGAGGTCCAGGCGGCACTATGGGCCTCGTCCAGTCCCAATACCTGATCCCGAAGGAAGAAAATGATGATGGTGTTTGGAGTTTAATGGGGCAAGGCCGACTACGGGCAAAGAGCGCCAAACAATAGTGATTACATGAAAGTGGCATGGAAGTAAAAGTAGAACATTTCAGTAAAAATAAACAAAGTAAAACACAACGTAATGAAGATGACTGGTGTAAAGGGCCAGGTTGTCAACATGCATGATAAGAAATGAGATGTAAAAATTTTACGTCAGTAAGAAACTCGAAAAGAAGTATGACGGGTGTGGTGGAATATGTCGGGTGTGTAGTTGTGGGAAGTATTTGTGTCGTGTTGTGTCAAGTGCCTTACATTGTATAAGGATGTGGATCACGGATAGGGCCTCTCCGCACCTGCTGCACAGAGGTCTTGGAGACCCCGTGAGAAGGTGCGAGTGCGTTGCATGAGTGTGCCCTATCCGTAATCTAGCCAAGGCAACTTCAGTGTATCTATTACGTGTGTCGGTGGTGTATGGTCCCAAGTGTGGGTTTATTACGTGTAACTTGTTGTCTGTTTGTTCACTCCAGTATGTTTGCCATGTTTCACGAAGTTGTTGTCTGATGTGCTGTTTCACGTCGGTGTAGGGTAATGTGGTTATGTCTACTCTATTCGAGAGTGTAGCAACAGCAGCCATTCGGTCCGCTGCTTCGTTCCCGGCTATACCACAGTGGCCAGGGACCCAGCAAAGAACCAGTTCAAATTTGCGTACATACACAGACATAATACCCTTGACGATCAGATTGACAACGTGGTTTTTCGAAGGCATTGTTGACGAGAGTGCCCGCACAACACTGAGGGAATCTCTATAGATAATGGATTGTGGGATGTGGCTCTGAAGTATATGATTGAAAACAAGAAGCACACCGTAAGCCTCTGCCGTAAAGGTAGTAGTATGACTATTCAGAGTTTTGGTGACACTAAGGCCGGGCCAATGCGCCGCGCACGACACAGAGGTGGAAGTCTTAGAGGCATCCGTATAAAATTCAGAGCTCTCATACTTCTGCTGCAAATACAAGAAATGCTGCAGAATTGCACATGTGGGAGTTTGGGTTTTATCTAATTGTGTGAAAGATGTGTCGCATGATACAGGGCGAAGATGCCATGGTGCTATAAAATCCGTTAGAGAACTTTGGATTGTATCTAAAAAGGAGACAGCAAGCTCTAACTCTGTAAGAGAAGGGCGCAGAGAACGATGGTCGATTTAAAAGGAGTTCAGTCATGGACGTATCATGAAAAACTGATTTAAAAGGATGGTGAGGCATGAATGGTGAGGCATCGCTGACGTTGTAGGTTCCATTTGTTGCACTCCACATATAGACTTTCGACCGGGCTAGTGCGGACGGCGCCACACGCCAGGTGGAGCCCGAGATGGAGCACTGGGTCCAGCATTTTGAGGGATGTTTTACTTGCTGACCCATAAACAATGCTACCATAGTACAATCGTGAACCTTTCAAGCAGGTAAAACACGTAAGAGAAGTTGTTTGTCAGCACCAAAAGAAATGTGCGAGAGAACCTTCAGGATAGTCAGTGTTTTTAAGCATTTATGTTTTACTTGTTTTATATGTGGAATGAACGAGAGCTTTTCGTCAAGGACTACACCTAAAAACTTGTGTTCATTTCTGACTGCAATTGAGACACCATTGAGTTTGATGTCTGGATCCGGCCGAATGCCACGCCTTTTCGAAAAGAAAACGCAAGTACACTTCACTGGATTAAATTTAAAGCCGTTGCTATCTGCCCAGCCAGCTAGCTTGTTAACACCAAGCTGGACTTGGCGCTCGCAGATAGACAGGTTACAAGACTTAAAGGATAATTGCACGTCGTCTACATAGATTGAGCAGGAAATGGGTGGTGGCAGAGCCTTCCGAAGAGACTTCATTTTTACAATAAACAAAGTGCAACTCAAAACTCCACCTTGATGACCACCGTTTTCCTGCACATGAACTCTAGGGAGTGCAGTTCCAACTGGCACGCGAAACGTTCTGTCAGAGAGGTAACTGGCAAGCGTGTTCCAAATGTTACCCGACATACCAAAGGACTTCAAATCGCTGAGGATGCCGTACCGCCAAGCAGTGTCGTACGCCTTTTCAAGATCAAAGAATGCTGTCATACAGTACTGCTTATGGGGGAAAGCATCTTTAATATATGACTCTAACGCAACCAGTTGATCGTTCGTAGATCGCCCCGGCCTAAAGCCCGCCTGGCAGCTCTCGAGAAGACCGTTGTGCTCTAAGAAGTACACGAGTCTCCTGTTTATCATCTTCTCGAAGAGCTTAGACAGGCAGCTTGTCGGGGCTGCCTGTCGGCGATAACTGCCTGACGGCTGCCTGACGGCGATAACGGCGATAACGGCTGCCTGACGGCGATAACGGGCTGCATGACGGCGATAACTGGCTGGAGAGTAAGGGTCCTTCCCTTCCTTTAGGAAAGCCACTCTATGGCCTCTCTCCAAGAGTGTGGGAAGTGCCCCGAAAGAAATATTTTATTGTAGAGGTGAAGAAGTGTTTCAAGCGTGTCTGCATGTAAGTGTTGTATCATTGTGTATGAAATCCTGTCTGCACCTGGAGCTGAAGGTTTACAAGTACCGAGTGCGACCTTCAGCTCATGAAGTGAAAAGGGGGTGTTATTGGATAAGTTCAACTTATTGGTCTCTCGCAAGGACTTCTTCTCACATAATGCTTTGTGTTTAATGAAAGTGTTGGGGTAGTGTGCTGAGCTGGACACGTGTTCGAAGTGTTGTGAAAGCGTGTTGGCCTGGTCTTCGAGTGTGTCCCCTGTTGTGCTAACCAGGGTAAGGCTGTGTGTCTGTTGTCCTTTTAGCTGGCGTATTCGTGTCCAGACTTTGTGAGTGTCGGTGTATGAGTTGATGGAAGTGAGGAAGGCGCGCCAACTGTCCCTTTTCGCCTCACGACTCACACGCTTCCCAAGAGCCTTTGCCCGTTTAAAGGAAATGAGATTATCTGGCGTGGGGTACCGGCGAAGGACACCCCACGCCTTGTTCTGGGCCTCCCGCGCCCGCCTACAGTCCTCGTTCCACCAGGGCCTCCTTGGGGTGTGGGACGCACTGGAGGCCTGGGGCATGGACTTTTCGGTGGCGTCGAGTATGTATGCCGCGACGAGTTGGGCTGCGTCCTCCACGTGTAGGTGTTTTATGGTTGTGTGGTGTAGTTTAGATGTTTCTGTGAATGTACTCCAGTTTGCTTTTGATTCATCAAACCTGTTATGGGAAGATGGACTGCTCGGGTCTATACCTATATACGTTAGGGAAGTGGGGAAATGGTCACTAACATATGGGTCTGTGCCCACACCCCACTCAAGACATGGAAAGAGAACTGCGGAACCAATCGCCAAGTCAAGATGAGAGTATGTATTGTGTCCTAAGTTATGGTATATAGGCTGTTTTTTGTTGCATAGGCATGCTCCGGAGGATGTAAGAAACTTCTCTATCAGGCGACCTCGGGCATCCGTTCTGGAGGAGCCCCAAAGAGAGTTGTGCGCATTAAGGTCGCCTGTTAGTATGTATGGTTCGGGCAGCTGGTCGACCAGCGCCTCGAAATCAGAGCTCCAAAGTGCATGATCAGGAGGGATGTAGATGGAGCATACCGTTATCAACCTATTAAATATTATCGTACGGATCGCTACAGCCTTGAGGACAGTGTTTAAAGAGAGAGGGTGGCATGCTAATGATTTCCGGGCGATAATGGCCACACCTCCTGAAGAGTGGGTGCAGCCAACCCTGTCCTTTCTGGATACCATGTACCTATTTAAGAAATTTGTTTGTTTAGAATTGAGGTGGGTTTCCTGCAGACACATGATACTTGGCTGACTGGCATGCAGAATCTCATACACATCGTCAAGATTTTTAAGGAGGCCTCTGCAGTTCCATTGAATGATGTTTTCTGTTCCCATTATTTAAATTTAAGAATGACTGGAGTGTGTGTGTTCGTGTGTGTTCATGTGTCGTCTTTCGGGGCTGTTACTCTTGGATTAGGCTTTTTAGGCCCTTCTGCTGGCTTGGCCGTCGGAGGCCGCTCCTTGCGCTGCGTTGCAGGCAGGAACGGCCCGACATCCATCTCGTCGTCGGATGTCCGAGGGGTGCCCGACGGACCGGGCCCCCCGGGCTTGGCCCCCCTTCGGGAGCCCTTCGTTTGATCCGCCACCGCCGCAGGCGTCGGGGACGCCAAAAGTGGCACGGGCGGTGCGGTGGCGGTGGGAGCCGATGCGGGGCCCGTGGTGTCTATCACCTCGGTAACCTCGAACGCACTGGAGGACGGGAGGCGCAGGCGAGAGCGGCACCGGTCCCGACAGAAGTGGTTTGCGCCACAACCGCTGCTGCCTCAGCAAGCGGCGTGGTGCCGGGTTGGGCTGCGTGAGGTAACCCAGCGGGGGGCGGGGGTGGGACCAGGTCAGATTCGCTGAACTGGGTCCCTCTGGACACCAGACGCCGCTCCGCCCCCCGGTGAGCCGCGTCGGCGTACCTCCCCAGGGGGAAAGAGGACCTCTTTCGCGCCTCTGGGAAGGTGATGTTCCCAGTTACCTTCTAATTAATGATCGCCTTCTCCTGCTTAAACTTCTCGCACGTTCGAGTGTAGGTGGCATGGGGTCCCTGGCAGTTGGCGCAGGTGAGGGTTGACGATAGACAATTTAACTGATGGATGATCATGCTGAGCGCATTTTGCGCAGGTCAGGCGACCACGGCAGGAGTTGGTTCCGTGCCCGAACCGCTGGCACTTAAAGCAGCGGCGCGGGTTCGGATTGTAAGGACGAATGTAGCATCGGATTAACCCTGCATTGATATGGTCAGGAAGTGAGGAGCAGTTGAAGGTCAGGATAATATGTTTCGTGGAGATTACCTTATCATCTCTACGCATCGTGATGCGGCGCACGGCTGTGACACCCTGATCCTTTAGACCTTACAGAATGTCGGCATCTGTCTCGTTAAGAAGATCTGCCTCAGAGATCACACCCTGCGAGCTATTCAGGCTGCGGTTGGGTGTGACCCTGATGTCTAGATGGACCATTTTCGTCTGACCAAGAAGTGTGGTTGCCTGCTGCTGGTTTTTTACTTGAACAAGGATTTCACCTGTGCGTTGTTTTTTGGCATTATAGGTTTTCCCAATTATTCCATCAAGGTAATTTGTAATCAAAAATACTGATTGTGAAGCAAGAGGGCGGGCTGTGTCAAGAGATTTGATTACAAGGAAACGAGAGTATTTGTCTGGCTTTGGGAAGCTCATGCTTGGAAGTGGAGGGACAGATACTTCGGTGCGGCCCATTTTCAGGGACCGATCACGTTTGGAGGGGGGCTTTGCATTTTCCATACAGCATAGAAAAAAAGCAGGGGACGGGGGTACTTTCTTCTCAAACCTTACCCTGATAGCCTCAGGGGTCTCGGAGCTCCCTGCCTGGCATACAGACAGGGAGCCCATCCGCCGGAGCTTGACCTGGGCTCCGACGGCCACCGTTTGAGGATTCTACCCGTCACCTTTAAACACATCACCACGGTAGGTTACAGTTTATGTTGGGGGCTCGGGGTCCGCGGTGTCGCCAACACCATCACCATGAATACTCAAGGTGCCCCGTGTGGGGCGAAGGAAGAAAAAATGCATTCCTTCCTTCCTAGTGGTATGCACTTACTCGAAACCCAACCACGTATGTCTGGAATAATATTGGTGCATATATAGGCGGGATGATGACGATGTGCCCGCGTACAGAGATCTCGAAGTGGACGGTCGTCTAACGTTGGCGAAATTTGTCGGGATAGCCCCGTACATTCGCACCGCGCGGCAGGCTTCACTTTTCAGGGCTTGACGGGTATCAGCGCCGGTAATTGCGTGATCCTAAAGAGCTCGCCTGTTAATGTCCACCTTACCACAGCGACTTCACCACCAATACCTGTTATACCGTGCAGAAATAACTGAGCGACAACTGTTAAACGGGCTTGATTTTAACAAAACATAGCAATCAATGTCATAGACACCCTACGCTACGTTCCGACGCGACTTGGTTATGAACTCATAGAAATGCTGTGCCGATTTTGACGGGTACCTCGGCAACTATCGGAAATGTGTTTTTTCCGAGTTTCCCAGCAATATTCGCCCCCTTCCTCACAAACCCGGGGCCTTGTTTGGACCTCATTCCCGCTTACTATGAATACGTAAATTCGAATAAATACGATGTACGTTGTGTGGTCACGCACAGTATCCTAACAAACTGACATGTTCCATAGCTTCTATACATTACCAGGGCAAGAGAATAGCAGCAGCTAAAAGCTACGCGTGCCCCTACCGCCGCGAAAACGATCACTATCCACGCGGCACCACCCCTGTGATCTTGTCACCATTGTTACCCATCTAAGGAGGCGGGCTGTCGTTGCAGCGGTGCCTGTATCGCCCATTCCGCGGTTTGCATTCCAACAGCAGCTGTCTCAAATAGCTATGATTACCTCATCCGGACCGCGAAACACGCGTCCCCGAAGAATACCGCTGTTCACGCGGCTCCTGTTTGCACCCATTCCAGACGTAATCCATGCTGCATTCCGGGAATTTCAACCTTCTGATCTACCCATCCTTGCCAGTGTCGCTTCTCTAGCATGAACGTCTCACCCCCCTTCTCACACTATATTTTGACTTATCATAACACCTTCAAAGCACACATCGTGCAATGGAGCGCTAGAGCATGCCATCCACGAGTGTTCCTGCAAAACCAATTGGAAATATCGCTCATCTCATTTTAAGAGCTACCATATTGTAATTGAATGCTCCTAAACATCTACCGGTACACCGTTCCCTCCCAAGTCCATCTGGCAGCATCTCGGCCCCCTCGTACAATAATGGCCATCTTCAGCTAGTTCATCGAGCTCGAGTGTCCACCACAGCCTAAGGATTCTGATCCTGAGAGCCATTTATTGGCGTTGGGAAAACAATAAGACATTAATAGTACAGTGTCGTTTCCTAATTTTTTTTTCATGCCACCCCTCAACCTTTAATTATTGTGGGTTCGCGGAAGCGGGGCCCACTTTTCTGATGGAGAATAAAAGGAAAACACCCTTGTGGTACAGATTTAAGCGCATTATAGAGACCCCCCGCCCCCCCCCCCCCCCGGCAGACAAAATTAATACAAAGCCCTCCAGGACGCACGACCCATCGCTTGTGTCACGTGGGCGCGTAAAACCCACAATCAATAAATCTATCAATTGCCTCTCATTACCACTAAATCTTATAACGCTGCACTACCAACGTCTTAAACATTGCTGTTTGTCCTTCAAAATTACAAACGCCTATGAAACTTCTCACCTTTAGGTTGAAATAAAAAGTATTGACAATAATACTGAACTCCCAAATATGGGCTTCAGCTGGTCCACCGAGTTCGCGTATCCACCACAGCCTAAGGATTCTGATACTGAGAGGCTTTATTGGCGTGGGGACCATTAATAATGCATTATTAGTACAGTTTTGTTTCGAAATTATTTTTTTGTGCCGCCCCTCAACCAATCATTATTGTCGGTTCGAGCCACGGGGCCAGCATTTATGATGGAGGCGAAAAGGGAATACACCCGTGCGTCCGAGATTTAAGCGTCTTCAGAGACCCTCGTGAACAAATTTTATCCAAAGGCCACCGCGATGCGCGTATAAACGATTGTGTAGCGTGGGCGCGTCAAACCCACAAACAATAAACCAATGAACCGCCTTTTATTACCACAAAATCCTATAACGCTGCACTCCCGACATCTTAAAAATAGCTGTTTGTTCTTTAAAATTACAAACGCCGATGAAACGGCTCCTGTTTAGGATGGAAGAAAAGTGTTGAGATTTGTACTGAGCTCAGCAACAACCCAGGCGGCACAGAAACTGTGCCCCAAGACCGGCCCGTCTATCGCCGCTTTCTGGCATGTCCGGCCAGCCTCCAGATTATGGCAGCCACTGATCATGCGTTGAACGGCCAACATTCGACAACCAGCGCTTCGGCATTTTTCCGTCCGCCCGTGTACGGACGCACAACGGCAGCTAACCGGCTGCCAGATATTCAGTTTTCTTACGGCTGCCGATGTTGAGAAAGAGAACGGCCGAGGTACGGCCTTAGGGCATCCGTTTTCTCTTCGGGAAGCGGTAATCGGCCGAAGCACGGCAAGCGACCGGCCACAGAATATGCGTATTCTTGCGGCAGTTGGTGTTCGAAAGGAGACCGGCCGGAGCGCGGCTGCCGTGCATTCGTTGTTTCAACGGTGAACCGCGCGTCCGGCGGTAGAATATTCCTTTCCTTCGGGAAACCAGTGTTATGAAGGATACCGGCCGACGTACGGCCCCAGAATATACGTTTTTCATTCGGTTAGCTGTCCTCAGCCGAATTACGGCAAGCGAATGGCCACAGAATATTTGGCAACCGGTGTTCAAGAGGAGACCGGCCTACGTCAGGCATCTGGTTATACGTCATTTTTTCGGCAAACGGCATACAGCCGAACAACGGCACGCCCCTGGGCGCCGAGAATTCACGCACAGACGTGTTTGGAAGGAAACCGATCGGTTTTTTCCTGGGGGGAGAAAAAGCCGTTAGGGAGCCGAACGACGGGGACGCGTTTGTCATCCGCTCCGTGTTTCTACGTTTTAAATGAACAAACATCGTTTGTCAAACAGTAATGAGTGTTATCGGTGAACGGGCAAGGTGCAAGGACTCACTGGACATTAGCAGGGAACCTTTTAGGCCATCGAAATGACATTTATTGCCACAAGAAGACTGTGCAACACCGACGGGTGAGCTAAGCCTCGCCAGTTATCGCCGCTACCACGCCTCTGCCGCCGGCTGCGTCGACGCATCAGCTCGAGGCTATTCTCCCCCTCACGAAATGGACAGCATTGGAGACATCGACCCGGCAGAGATGTCCGATCCGAGATGGAGATGGTTCACCAGAATAACTGGCCTTCAAGGGCGTCGAGCAAGCGGCCACCACGCAGGAGCTAAACCGCCACCATATCAAGGACACCCCACCAAAGAAAGGCAAGTGCGAGCAAAAGCGCAAGTTATTCTGCTTACAATTAAACTGCGACAAGCAATGTTGCACTATGTTGTTGGTGATAAACGTAGAAGAGACTCGCTCGTGCATTGGCAGGATCAACTTCATGCCCTGCACTATGTTACTTCATGGGAATTTACGACTGCCTATTTAGAAAAAAAAATATTTTAAATTTGCGATAACAACAGAGCCTTGTCACTGACGAAGCCTAGCTGTTAATTTAGTTCCGATGTTTGAAGGTGAGCTTATAGCTACTCTTGAGATATGACTCATTTGGTTAAACATAATCGCCAGCATCCTAGCAAACACGGATTTTGTCAGGATTTTCTTGCTCAACGCGGATTGTTGAGATCACGCACGATTTCGATCTTGCAATAGATAAGCCTAAAGTGGTTGACTGTATATTCCTGGACTGCCAAAAAGCAAATGATGGTGTTCCATATCACCTTCTGCGTAGTACATTTCATCCTATGAACTTATTGAATCGGTTTTTGCATTGTTATTACTATTGGCCCTATAGCTTTGTTCAAAAGTACTGTGTAGTTTACCGGATTATAGCGAATGAACATGATTCCGTATACCAGCAGCTTTATTCGAATTTAATAACATCCTGGTGTGCTGATTCAGAAAAGTTTTTGGATGTTAAACAGTGTGTTAACGACACCTTTACAAGAAAAGCTTCATTCCAATTGAATACGTTTACCGTAAATTATGCTGCTGTGACAACGGCCGAGGAATATAAATACCTAGGAATTTATTTAGGGAGTGGTTAGAGGTTAAATAGGCAGGTTCACAACATAAAAGTTACGGCTGCACGTGTTTTTGGCTTTCTGAGACGAAATTTCAGTGAACCTCCATCTAACTGAAAAGAACAACCGTATTTCACTCATGTACGCTCAATCTTGGAGTACGCACGTGTTTTCGTGGATCCCTACACCAAAGAGCTGGTTGATACGCTCGAAAACATACAGAATATGTGAGTGCGATTCGTATTAGGTAATTGGCACGCGCAACTTAGCAGGAGAGAAACTAAAAGTAAACTGAAATGGAAGGACGTGAAAGATCACAGACGAAATCACACGTTGAACTTTTTTCGTAATATCTATCATTCGAAAACTGAAGTAGAAGGGGAGATGTCCAAGCGCCATTCTACATATCGCAAAGTTGGACCGCTAGCTTAAAGAAAATGATTAACTTTCCTTTTAAGGTAATGCCTTGCGCGATTCATTTTATTTTACATCAATACTGCAGTGTAATTATCTTCCACGTATGATTGCATTAACTGTTTATATTGACGATTTTCAGCGCGCTTTGTTGAATTATTTTGTCATTTTGTCTCATAGTTAATGCTTAGTGTTATGTATCTCCCTTCTGTAATGCATGCAAAGGCAAGCAGGCATCAAATAAATAAATAAATAAAACAATGAATAAAAATAAATAAATAAACTTCATTTGATTGATTGTAGGATTTAACGCGCCGACGCAACGCAGGCGATGAGGCGCGCCGTTGTGGAGGGCTCCGGATTTATTTTTACCACCCGGGGATCTTTACGGTGCGCCGAAATCTCGTACACACGGGCATTTTTGCTTTTCGCCTCCATCAGAAAAGCGACCGCCGCGGCCGGGAAATAAATAAACTTCCAGAGGCGCAAGTTCGCCTCCGACGGGTTGAGAACCCTACGCATTCAACCTTGACCAATAAAATATTTACTGCCCTATTCGTTGCAGTATGCAAGGTTTCCTGTATGCATGCTACCATTGCTATGTTATTGGTTTGAAACAAATTATGTAACTCTAATTTTACGCCTTTCCTTGCGTGAACACAGAGGGATACAACTGCAGCCACCTGAAGCAGGACGTCATTCGCAACGCGTCTAGAATTTTTTGAACGTAGTATGACATTAGAAGAAAATAAGTTCTTTTGGCCTATTAAGTTGTGTGGGCGTATACTTATGAAAACAACATTAAAATAGATTGAAAATGAAAGTACCTGTTCGCTCCTTCTTAGGATCGGCCCTGCGCAAGATCATCAGAAAAGTTGATCGAGTAGAAAATGTCTGTGCAAGAAAAATGGGCAAAAACTAAACATACTTTTTTGTGAAGGATTTTTATTAAATGCTCCTGAGTGTTTTGTTGAGAACCAAAACGCTTCGTAAAGGCATTTACGCCGGTTTTATATACAGCAAAATTGATCAAGCAACTCTTATGAAAATAGTTTATGTAGTCATAGCATGAAAGAGTTCTGGAATATTGACCTAAAAGAAATTGCCTAAAAGCGGCGCAATTTATCTCTCTAAAATTCAACCCACTAAAGTATGCGCCCTCCGCCGCCCCTCCCCCCTCCTCTTTCCCTATTTATTACAGGTAAGCCGCCCCACAGAGGATATCAGGACCTGGAAAATACATCTATTCAAGCTCTACAAAGAACTGAATATTTTCTGTGTTCGGCAGTAAAAGAGGCACAGCAATTAAAGGAACGACAATTTGTAAGCAGTGTTTAATAAATGAATTTTGCTGTCAACTGAGGCTGGTTATTAAGCAAGGCTGCGCTGAAAGCTTGACGGCTGGTGGTTGCGCGCGAGCTCACTTTCATGTGGCTGCATTGGACCAAAAATGCTGGGGTTGCGCTGCTTCTGCACTGCGCGAATGACTCATCTGCTTGCGCGACATGCAGTGACCGGCTTCAGTACAGTTAACGTACTGTGGCCGAACTCCAATACCCGTAGCACGGCCGTATTTCCGGTAGCTTTAGTCCGGCTGGAGTCCGACAACCGCATCTCGGCTGTCCTCCGGCGGCCGTACTTCGGCCGTACACGGGTGGCTTTGGAATGGCCGGAGCCCTACGGCTGGAATCTGGCCGTATGACCGTAAGCCGGTCGACTGGCCGACGGACACTGGCCGTTGGACAGCCATGGGAGTACGGCCGTATACGGCCAGAAGGCCCACATTTGGACATGGGCCGAATTGGCTGCCGGAAAACGGCCGGACAGAAAATCACCGGCCAAAATACACAGGCCTGTTCTAGGCCGAACAGTCCTGTGCTGCCTGGGAAGGGCTCCACCAAGCAAATATCCAAATATAGCATACGCACACCAACTGGGCAACGTGGGTGCAACCAAATTGTTTGTTATCTGGAGTTTATACAATCTAGTTTAACCCGTGGAGTGTCGTTATTCGATAGCCGCGCCATCTAAGTACCGTTGTGAAAATTTAAAAACAATTTTTAAAAACTAATTTTAATTTAAACTAGCATTTTGTATAGAATTCAATAACCTGTTATTATTTTTCAGCTTTTTTAAAACAACTATTCTAGAATTTGCTATAACATGTAAAAGCGTGAAAAAAGTGGCAAAATTATTTAAACAAAAACAAACAATTTTGTTAACGGCACCAGTTTTCGTAGCATGATGGCCCCAGTGCTTTATTAAATAGTTTCCCTAACCAGTCTTATGCAGCATTACCCTTCACTGCAAGGCTCCTCTTATGAAGTAAAATGTCATTACTAGATAAGTTACTGTATTAAATCAGTTTTTTTATCTCACTCTTTATTCTGAAGTTTTCCACAACATTCTCCACTCCCTCTACTAGCGGAACACACCAACCGCCTTCACATTGCTGCAATAATGCGCAAAGCGGCAAGCTCGCGAATGGGTGAGATCACACGCACAATCCTAGTTGCCGTTTACATACCCTGGCGCCTTCACATTGCGAAAGGGTATGAATTTTATTAGGGTTTAAATCACAGTTTGCCGTTTACATGAAGCAGACGTGCCAAAGGCGAAAAAAATGTCCGCGTATTTGACCGTTCGACTCAAAAGAGCCTAAAGACAAGTCTTCATTTTCTTTGCGACGTAACTCTCTGTCCCCTTTTTGCCGTCCACTTCTCACGCTGTTCTCGATGAACACTAGGGAGGCTTGCTCAAATGAATTCATTCTTCCGCCATTCGCACTGGTGGCGCTCCCGCTGTGTGGAACCTTTTACTAGGCTTGGCGCTTGTGCAGCACGACCGAGTTTCGTGCGCGAGCCCTTTTAAAGCGAAAGATATTGGAAGCCCTATAAATTGCCGCCCCATAAAAACAATAATGCGTCTCCCCACAGGCCGGTTTGCAGGCCGAAAGCTTTGATAAGACCTCAAGACACACACCGTGTGCTGGCCACCTTACTTCCGTATAGCAAATTGGGTTACTTAGAAATCGCAAAACGTAACGCTTCTACATACGGCAACCCATGCATTGATCAAGAAGAATGAGTGGGAACATTATTATTTGCTCATAAATAGCCAATCAGTAAACATGTAAACATTTCATGGGCGAGATAACTTAGTGCCAGAAGAATCGTCGCCTGGTTTCATTGGTCCTTTGTAGAAACAATCGCTGAGAATAACCTTGTACGGTTAACGTGCGGAATGTGATTAACTTAACATTGTATGCCGACAACGTGCGGAGAGGATGGTGGCCGGATTTAAACTGTTTTTCTCAAGTTCCACTGTGGCGAAATCGTTGCTGGTGGCCGAGCATTCCGAAAACAGCCGAGGTTGTCGGTCAAGAAGCGGACCTCCCTTGGTGCATGCGTCGCTGAATATCGTATCATAACGAACACCAAAAAGCCCATTATATTGCAGGACCTGCTGCTTGCATCGTCATATAAGCTTTACGCCCTAACATAGTAATGTGGGAAAGTAATAATAGCGCGCGCTGCTGTTGGTCCTGTGCGCACTATGCTCTAATAGCTACACAGCAACGCGGCGCCTCGAGGTTTGATGCGACACTGCTCAGTTGGCATAAGCGGCGTTCTCTTACGTTGCCCGGTTTGTTGGGCACACCCCATATTTCAAGAAACGATTACTTTCTACCGAAACAAAAGCAAACCAGTTGCAAATGTGGTCAAAGAACAAAGCAAACGCGGAGAGAGGTTCGCGGCAGTATGCTGGCGACATTGAGGAGGACTGGCGCGACATAAGGCTCTGCAGTTCCCTGCAGAGACTAGCGCTGAACTAACGTTCGCATGAAGATCTGTTCTTGGGATGTCACTGTAGACGACGTCTCAAATTATATATATTTACTTAAAATGATTATTTCTGAGGGAATAAATCATCGTTTGCTACCGGACAAGCACTGGGGGCACTATACACGAGAGAATATTTCGAATAAAACTAACTTCGAATTTCTATACATGGCCCCTTTAACCCTCCTAAGCAACCAATCTGCCTCTCAAGATAGGTATTCGATGCGTTATGTAACAGCATTTATCGTCACACGGCTCCCAGTCTCAAATCGACATATATTGAAAACAAGGATCCTTGAAAACGATTCTAAGATACACATGGCCACAATCTACTTTATATAAATCAGGGCCTCTGACTCCATATTTTCGCAGGGTGCAGGTGAGTAAAAATCGCGGAATGGATGTCTGTTTCCAATCTTCTCTTCCTATCAGCCATGAAGATATAGAATACTGCAATACATATTGTATTTGAAGCGCTCGACATTCACCTCCAGTCCCTGTTTTGCATACTACGCAACCCGCAATGGATCCGCTTCTGATACATCTGGACGCCCGCCGGGGCTTTTGCGCAAATGGCCACCGACATATTACTTGGTGCATAAAAAAGCATCGCCTCAGTCAGCCAGACTGAAGGAAATGGTCTAGTCAAAATTGTTTCGCCCGACAACTGACCCATTTATCTAGTGGGGCACACTAAGCGCAAGTGGTGACCGAGACTTCTGTGCGGAAAGACCATTCAGGATATAATCCCATCTGGCTAGGTACAAAATCCTTCTTTTCTACTACTCCCACCCTTGAGAATTCACCCTCACTCACGTGCGTTGCGAGAGCTCCAAAATCTCTAACCTCACACCCGTTCCCTCGACTTCCTTCAACTGGCAACATTGTATCTACTCCACGGCCAGCACTGGAGTTGAACCTGGCGCTCCTCGCCACAGCCCAAGAAACCGCGTTCTTCAGATCCATCCAACATCCGCATTTATCAATGAGACAGAATCAGTGCAGTTTTGTTCCCAGCATAGATTTTTCCCGGCTACTCTGCTACTTTTGTATACTACAAAATTTTTACCTGTAGCTTTATAAGCGGCTCCAGCAACTTGTCACTTCCAGTAGTGACTACCACGGATAAAGCACCATTTCTGTTAGAAAAAAATAAAAATAAACGTAATGGTTATACAACACATGGAGTTTACATATTTTGCCCTTCGCATTTCAATAGGCTTACAGAATATAGCCCGCGCCAAGTATGAGAGACAATGAGTGCAACTAAAACTGTTTTTTTTAAATTGCGTCACGCGTTTTAAACGTGGCAATTGCGCATTTCTGTTAGAGGAAACTCTACTTCTGTGAAATTATTTGAATTCGCTTTCTCGTGTTAATATTCTTAATAATGACTGCTGTGCACTTTTCTAATACATAAAAACTTCTTTTTGATGTGCTGCGTGCTGAAAATACAACGAAAGTCTGCTTGTGTAATTTTCCATATACAAAAAACCGGAAAACTCCTCCTTTGCTCAACTGATCATCAAAAAAAACGTATTCAGGAAATGTGGATAAATAATAAAAACATTTTGTGTTTGCCTAATTTCTTGCACGAAAACTCCGTTGATGTAGTAAATGCACACACCTCAAAGTATCAATCGCACCCCGTAGAAGCATCTTCTGCTTATGGTAGTCCGCGGACGTGGTATAGCGTTGAATATTGCTTATATTAATATTGTTGATTGTTCAGGTGTACGAACCGGCCTAATCAAGCGTCAGCTTTCAGGTGTATTGGAATTCATACCAAGCGATTCGAAGTTTCCTATTTTCCTTATTTCTTGCATAAAAAACTGCTTTTATGTAGTAAAAGTGCACACTTTAAAGTGTTTATTGCATTCCGTCGAAGAATAATCTAAATATGGTAGTTTACGGACTTCGTATCGGGTTGAATATTGCTGACTGGAATACTGGTAATTGTTCAGGTGGACACAAGCGCTTAATCAAGCGTCACCTTTCAGGGGTTTTGGAAATCATACCAAATATTTCGAAGTTTTTCTTGAAAATGCGGCTCACACGTCTCTTCCACACACCTGCAACAGAAACGCATTGCAGTCAGCTAGCCCAACAGCTGGTAACGCGCCCAAACATTCATTAGTTTCCAAACTTGTAACCCTCATTATCATCTTCCATAACGAGTTAAAGAACAAATAACAAAAGAAAATAAAGAACAAAACAAAGCTACTTTTTCCTAATGTCAGGGGATAACCCCATATTCTGCACATGGCACAGTATAAACAATTTTGTTACAACTTAAACTTTCGAACGCAATACGAAGGGGGGTTGCGTACAACGCATGACCTACAACACAGCAGAAATTTAAAGTCAGAAAAAGAAAAAAAAAGAACCGCTGGAAAAAATGCTGGAAAAAGGCTCGAGGAACTTTTCTTTTAGCTAAAGATCACACGTTTGGTACATCCCTCCGGCATTGTTCGGTGAGCCAGGATGCGTGCTTTGCTAGGAAGTGAGTAAGTCAAGCTGGCGTTCCTCGGACCCGCTTTCCTTTCATTTTCAAAGGCCACTGGAGTCCATAATGAGTTTCAGTTCCCACAAACAGATCCAATATCGCCGTAGCCCATCCGGATCTTAGCTATACAATGTGGCATGCACGGTGCAATGTTTCGTACTAGCTAACCTGCCCCGAATATGTAAAGAAAAGCGAAACAAGACGGATGAATATTTTTTGGTGGACCCAAACCATAAAAACTGATGGCGAACTGTCCGTAATTACAAGTAACAGCAACGAAATACTTAAATTACTTCAATTCAATAACATCAACCAAGAAAATCTAAGTCTGAAGAAGGACAATGAAGGACTAATGATTCTGAAGTGAACCAGAAGAACGGAAGTAACTTTCAGGAAACACTAGGATGCGCTTACATAAGCGCTGTTTATGATGCCCTAAATACATAAGCACACAGCCAGTCTATATAGCGCGGAAATAACTCCGGCCTGGCATCGGCCTGCATGCTCTCCCTGTAGAGAATTGAACGTGCGCCGTTCGTTGCGCCTTTGAGGGCAGCGGTCTTCAACGACGAGTCTCTGGTATCAACTTCAACTTAACTGACCCTCTTTCTCTCTCCAGCCCACATCTAACGCTATTCGCCCCATCTCTAGGTCCTTCCATGATGAACACCGAGAAGGTTTATTAAAATAAACTCATTCATTTGGCACCTGCACCAGTGGTGCTCCAATAATTAAAATCTGACGTGGCACCTGGTGCTCGAACCACATAGCCGGGGTTCGTCCACGGGGCCTTTTAAAGAGGAACCTTTCTCGGCGGTACGACAGGCACCCTTTAGAAGAAAACTAACATATTTTTTCCCGTAGGGCAGCTGGTCAACCGAAAACATCTGATAAAACTTGCTAGCACAAAGCAGACGCCTGAAGCGCAGGTTCCATTCTGTCAAATTGTGTACTATAAATGGCTGAAGTGGAACGCTTCTGCATGCAACACATGTACTGAGCGAGAAAAATGTGCGGGATAGTATACCTTTATTTCATAAATTGCAAATTGGTAAAAAATTGTATCTTTTTACCTGCGTTAATTGGTGGGCTAGAAATTGTCGCATAGGTTCGTTTTTCTTTTGCAATTTAGGTTTTTCAAAGTTCGATCATTGATTGAACGCACTTTAAGCTAAGGTTGGTAGTATATCCACTGAAGGTTTTCTCGCATTGCTGTCGAAGTTTATGTGAGAAGCATTTGCATTTCTCCGGACTTTCTCTAAGAAGCGATGGCAGCAACATGGCAATTACGTGCGTAAGCTTTTCACTGCATGGGGAAAAAGTTTTGAGTAAGAAATGCAGGGAAATTTTATCCCCATAATATATAGAAACCACATAAATAAAGGCATTGTAAACTAAAACTTACCAACGAAATGAAGCGTGCGACGTGCAGGAACACACACACACACACACACACACACGCACGCAAGCACGCACGCACGCACACACACACGCACAACCACACAAACACACACACACACACGCACGCACACACACACACGCGCGCACTCACGCACGCACACACACACACGCACAACCACACAAACACACACACACGCACGCATGCACGCACGCACGCACACGCACACGCACACACGCACACGCACACACATACAAACACACGCACACACACACACACACGTAGCGAATGAGAATAGGAAATGAGGAGCTCTTTGAAATTAAGACAAACAAAGATTCGGCCGTCACGAAAACATCGAAAGCAAAAAAGAGAATGTGGTAGGTCACTTAAGCAGATACATAATGTGCAAAGACAGAAAGAAACTGCAGAAAAATGCCCGCCAGGTGGGTTCCGAACCAAGGACCGGCCCGATGGTTTGAGATTAGGAAATTTTTTGGCTGTGCAGGGACAGCCAAGCTCTACGCTGATGCTGATCGGTACGTTGTGGTTCAAGTGAAGTTTTCATGCAACTGAATATAATTGCACTGTTCCAAATCACAAGAACCAAAAACCATTTCAGATGGTGAAGAATGTTGACAGACATGCTCCTGGAGTTCTTTAAACGAACGAGAGGGAGAGACCGCTTGCATGCGACGTGATAGAAAAAACCATAAGTAGATATACTCCAGGTGTATGTGCTACACCCTTTAGGACAAATGATGTGGACAGTTTTAACATGAGCTGTTGGCTCTGAAGTCTATGTTGAGAACAGCAGGCCAACCTCTGTGATAATAAATGCTTTTGTGGCTTTGCTTAAATTGGTAATTAAATACAATGTAGGTACAACGTTAGCATTCAAGAGAACGCAATTTTCCGTAAAAGGTTCGTCAGCAATACACATAATTAAGCTTTTCTTGTAACTGTATGGTCTTCTTCTTAGCTGTGGCACCTTCTACATGGTCAGGTGCCATACCATTACATGAGCATTAGGAAAGCTGTGATCGAAGACTACCTGTCCAACACCAACCGACCACCAGCCCGACTCAGCCGTTCGCCGTCGCCCTACTCGTACCAGTCGCCAAACCGCCGCAGCAGTGCTAACTTCTCACGTAGAAGGTCTCCCCGCTCACGCGGGGGAAACTAAACGCAGCAACTTCTGGAGGTAAAGTTGCAGGACCACGAAAAAATGAAAACCCTCCAAGGACGCAGCGACTCGCTGAAGACTATGATTCACGAGATGCCCTCAGCCGGACCACCCGATCTAACCCTGATGCGGCTTCCGAACACGATGACAGCAAAACGGCGCGACGCGTACCC
Organism: Haemaphysalis longicornis; assembly: GCF_048455015.1. Lineage (NCBI taxonomy): Eukaryota > Metazoa > Arthropoda > Arachnida > Ixodida > Ixodidae > Haemaphysalis > Haemaphysalis longicornis. The sequence continues at coordinate 75,726,720 of NW_027526445.1, read as the reverse complement.
GACACCACCGAACCTGCCGCTGAGAATACGGCGAAGACGACGACGCATAGTGCCCGACCGTCAACACGCACAGGCAGACGACGCCACGACGCACCCGGAACTCGAGGAAGGCGGCGTCCGACGTTCAGCTGTCCATCGACAGCCTTGATGTAGTCGCCCTCAGACACAGGAGCCGACTACTCAGTAATGAGCGGGCCATTTTCGTCTAAGCTGAAGAAAGTTATGACCAGATGGGACGGTCCGCACATACGCACAGCAGGACGCCACCTCGTGACGCCAAGTGGAACGTGCACACCACGCGTCACCATGGACGACACAACGTACCCCGCGGGGTTCATCGTTCTGCCTAACTGCTCCAGCGATGTAATTATTGGAATAGATTTTTTGATGGACAACGGTGCAATAATCGATCTGCAGACCAAGTGAATACCTTTTTCCACCCATCACTCTATGACGCCGGAACCGAACCCCGAATATCGTGTTGCTGTAAGGATTGCCGACGATCATGTCACCCTGCCACCCCGCGCAAGCTTGATGATCCCATTCTACCATGAAGATGCTGCTCCTGACGTGGAAGCTATTGTAGACAGTGATCAAAGGTTGCTTCCCGACCGTGCTGTCTCTGTCGCAAGAGGCATTGCGCGCTTCAGCTAACACCATCCCATGTTTTGGTTACTACTTTCACCGAGGAGTACCAGCATTTAAACAAGGACGCGGCAGTTGCATTCCTTGAAGAAACGCAAGAAACAAGTGACGTGATCGTGGTCGCCGACTTTGAACGCACACCCGTAGAAACCTTCAAGCTCCAGCAGCCCTCCGACGTGAATTCGGGCGCTACCGCCAGAAGAATGAAACAAAATATTGGCTTTGCTCCGTCGCTATAGCGAATGTTTTTCGTCGAGCGCAAAACTACGTGAGACGCCTCTAGCGAAGTACCGAATAATAACCGAAGACAGAGCCCGACCTACCCGACAGTCACCGTACCGCGTCTCTTCACACGAGCGCGAAGCCATCCGTACTCAAGTCGACGACATGCTCAACGACGACATTATACAGCCATCGAAAAGTCTGTGGGCTGCGCCAGTGGTACTCGTGAAGAAAAAAAGACGCCACACTTAGGTTCTGCGTTGACTACCGGCGATTGAACAAGATCACCAAAAAGGACGTGTACCCCCTGCCTCAAATCGATGACGCCGTCGACCACCTCTGCCACGCGAAGTACTTCTCATCGATGGATCTGAAGACAGGCTACTGGCAAATTGAAGTGGATGAGAGAGATCGAGAGAAGACTGCATTCATAACCCCGGACCATCTATAAGAGTTCAAGGTGATGCCGTTTGGGCTATGCACGGCACCAGTGTCATGTGGTAAGAGCCCATACCCGAAGGGGGATTGGCCCCAGAAGAAGATGTTGTCATAAAAGAGGAAAAGAAAGAAGAATCAGCATACGGGATGGTGAGAAGGATTTTGGAGTGACCAATGGAGAAGAAACACAGGGTAATCGAAGAGGAGGAGGAGGTAACTTGTTCATCGAATGGGAGTCGCACACGACAGAATGCGAGGTGAAAAGGAGGAGAACAAAGTTGGAGTAGACAGAGTGGAACGGGTTCTTTGGAGGAACGGTGACAAGTTCGGGCCGTGCCCCACAACGCACCAGCGGCATCGCTTTGTTTGGCAGCGGGCTGCCCGGAACCACTGAGAACCAGCGGCTTCGCTCTGCTGGCCTCCTACTGACCGGCGGCATCGCACCGCCGGCGACCCGTCGAGCCGTGCCCCACGACGCACCAGCGGCATCGCACCGTCTGGCAGCGGGCAGCTCCAGACCACCTACGACCAACAGCTTCGCCCTGCTGGCCTCCTGCTGATCCGCGCTGCTCAGCGAAGCCGAATCATCGCACAGCGGGCAGCTCCGGACCACGACGCACCAGCACGGGCCATCGCGACGTTCGGCGACGTTGGGTGACGCGTAACCCAACCGACCCACTGGGCCACGTCATCGGCATCGCACCGTGGTACCAGCGGTAGGATGTTTGGATTTGGAATAGACAGTTAATGGGTTATAGTGACTATCTGACTAGATTTTTGCGATAGTATGAGGTTCTGCTTGTTTTTTGTGCATTATATGACATGCTTGTGAGTTTGTTATGATCGCGTTCGGTTGAGTGGTTTTGTGCTGTAAATGTATTGTGTTGCCATTGAATGAATCAACTTGAGCCTCGTTTCTCGGCCGCGTGAGACGCGTGACAACCAGCAACGTTTCAAAGAGTTATGGACACTGTGCTAGCTGGCCTGAAGTGGCACACATGCCTCGTATACCTAGACGACGTTGTGGTATTCGCCCGGAGTTCCGACGAACACCTTGCAAGGTGGGGATCTGTACTCGAAGCCACTCGCAGGTCGGGGTAACGCTGAAATCGGAAAAGTGCCGTTTTGCGTACGAGCAGCTGACGTTTCTGGGCCACGTCGTCAACGCCGCGGGAGTACTACCTGACCCGGAAAAAACTTCAGATATTGCCAACGTCCCAAGGCAGAAAGACAAGAAGGGCGTGTGAAGATTTCTTGGACTGTGCGCATACTACGGGCGCTTCGTCACAAACTTCGCACGCATTGCAGAGCCAGTCACACGCTTGTCGAAAGATAGCACCCCTTTTAGCTGGGAAAACGACTAATAAAAAGCATTCTGCGATTTGCAAAAACGCCTGCACAGCCCGCCCGTGCTAGGTCATTCCGACGAAAACGCCGAAATGGAAATGCACACGGACGCCAGTGATATAGGCTTGGGTGCCGTCCTAGTCCAAAAACAGAGCGGTGGCGAAAAGGTAATCGCCTACGCCAGCAGTGGTCTGTCCAAGGAGGAGAAAAACTACTCTGCCTCTGAGAAAGAGTGCCTGGCAATTATATGGGCGATTTCCAATTTCGCCCATACGTGTATGGAAGACCATTCAAGGTTGTGACAGACCACCACGCGCTGTGTTGGCTCGCCAATTTGAAGGATCCCTCTGGCCATCTTGGGCGGTGGAGCTTGCGCCTGCAGGAGTTCGACGTTACAGTCGTCTATAAATCCGGCAGGAAACACTCCGACGCCGACTGCCTGCCGCGCGCCCCCGTCGACCCACCCCCACAAGACTCTGATGAAGACAGCGCGTTCTTCGGAATCGTGACTGAGAGCGACCTAGCCGCGCAGCAGCGTTCCGACCCCGACTTACGCGTCATAATCCTCTACCTCGAGGTATGCAACGTCGCTGCTCCTATGACTTTGAAACGCAGCTTACCAGCATTAAGCCTGAGAAACTCCGTCCTCGTGAAGAAGAATTTCAGCCCCAGAAGAAGAACGAATTACCTTCTTGTCATCCCCGCAGACCTTCGTGACGAAATTTTGGAAGCGTGCCACGACGACCCGTCGTCCGGACATTTCGGCACAGCCCGCACAATAGACCCTATGCGAAATTGCTTGGTGATCTAGCAACACTGATGTAAACGAGACCGTCGGCCATATTGGTACGGGCGCCGATTGGGAAGTCTCGTATTGTTTACTGTGGAAGAGCAGGTGACGGTAACGCGGTATGGCTCAAACTGGACGGCGTTTTCCGGCTCCCGATCGCGGATTGTGGACGAAGGACTTGTCTGCGCTGCCGACTGTGTCTGAAGACTCATACCACTCGGGGTGCCGCGCCAAAGACCCATCCGAGCGGCAGCGGAGCAGGGCATGCCGCCTAGCCACCGAGGCGCATTGCTCGCCTTCATCGGTGCGGACAAACACGTGCGACTCGCAGTAAGTAAATCCTTCTTTGTTTTTTACTTGACGCGAGTTAACCGGTATAAGCATTTGTATGGCAGTTTGTTTACCGTTGTTTACCATGCAAATGCGCAGCGGCGACCCTGTTGCAGTAACTCTGAAAGAGGAAAGCGACAATCGCCAGACCATACCGCTAGTGGGTGGATTAGGTATTTTCAAATGCTGTACATCGAATTTACGGGATGATTTTTGGCGAAGATGTTTACGGAAAAGTTGCGGCCGTTTTCCGTGACGGTCGTCCGCCCGCGCGTCTGCCGCAAAGCAATCGTGCTTTGCGGCGAAGTCAACTACAAAAGCGCACATATGCCTTGAATTTTCTTTTTTTGTGTGTTTTCATTATTTATTGCGCATGTTCTGCGCAAAAATCTGTTTGTGTGTCTTTCTTCTTTTTTGGCGGTGGGGTGGTTGTGTTTGTTTCTAAAGCGCATGGTTTTGGTGTGCACGAATAGATAATACAGTAAAACCTCGTTAGCCCGAACTCGCTGAACTAGAAGATTTTTTTTAATTCGATGGGTCATCGGTATAGCCCGAATGTTTACCTGTTTATCTCGAAAGATTCTGGAAGTGAGTTCCAGATAATCATATTATTGCTTGCTTAAGTTATGATGAACACGATTATGCGGGTACTGGTATCATTACCCACGCTGAGGTTTTTAAATGTTAAACTTCCTTCTCTTGAAAAATGCATTAACAAAGCATGCAGAGATACTTGCACGCTCGAACTTGACAAACAATTTTGACATCATTGCTGTTTGAGGTGTAGATTATTGCCCTTGGAACAGTGTTAAGGAAGACACAAAATCTGGTCATTTTGAGTCTGTTCCTTGCGGCCACTTCTTTCTGCTCTGTCCCTTTACCATAAACTGTAGCGGACTAGTCCTGTTCTTCACTGAGTGTTATTTACTGATACTCTCTCTGTTCTTGCAGGTTGGGCCTCATCCATGTGCTCAGCAGCTGCTTTCGCTCCCAGAAGAAAAGTGGCCGGCCCTAAGCTGTGTGCCTCACCTTTGAGACGTACAGTGGGGCGATTGGGGAGGCATCGTGCGAGTGCCCGGCGGGTTGCAGTGGAGCATGGAGTCACATCCTGGCTGCTGTGCACCTACTCGCCCTCTTGCAAGCCGAAGGTTTTAAGAGGCGCCACCAAAGCTTGCGTGCTCTGAGCTGCCACAACAGTGGGGACGTCCGAGACAGCAGGGCATCAAGCCATCGAGTGTCCAAAACATTGACTGGAGAAGCCCGCGATAAAATGGCCCCTCCCTTCCCTCGCCAATGCGTCTGTTCGATGCACGTCGAGTACAGGAGCAATGCGAGCAGCAACAAAGTGCCGTGCAGGCGCTTGGGAGAAAACTTGGTAGCCTTGGGAATGGGTTTTTTGCCCCAGTTGTGCTGGCCTCCCGCTCCTCCTCCTCCTCCTCCTCCTCCCCCCCCCCCCGCCAGTGACAGAAACAAGGACTGGCATGGCACCTGAAGGGTCACCTATGAGCTACCAGCAAGCATTCAGGAGCACGCAGAACACGCAGAGGCTGGGCAACGTCGTGTTTACTAGACCGCGACATGCACGGGTGCGCGAATGCTTCTTTTTGTTCCATTTATATCCACAGTTTGCTATACTGCAGGCGCTATAAATCAGCGAAGTAGTTTAATTTACTGGGATTTTCACTGTGGATACAAAAAACGCAAAAGCTCTCAAGCTGATGCGCGGCAGCCTGATGCTACTGTGGCCGTTTTCTTTTTGAATAAAACTTGAAAATTGTCTCAGCTACCTACATCAATGGCCAATATCATTACGTCGGAGGCATGCGTGCAGCGTGTGACAAACTAGAGGAGTGAGTGTGTATTTTAGTCGCAAAATATTCGACAGTAAATACATCGTTGCTGGAATGACAATGGGCACCAAGTTAACTTGACGTAACAACAAACCTTTCAGCCCGGAAAATCGGGAACCAAGTGCAAAAGCTCGAATTTTCCACCGCTAGATCATCATAAAACAGCGTTCGCCACTTCTGCAACGACACGCGGCTAAATGCAACGTAAAGAAACCACCAACAACACACTCCCATACCGTGCGCGCCCGCCACAGAGGAAATTTTCGACGGCGTAGTGCGGCAAGAAAAGTTTGTTTACAGCCCTAGGTAAGATAGAGGCTCGTGTAGGGGCTAAGCGGTACCATTTAACAATGAAATGAAGCGGGCGCAGAGCCACAGGGACGAGTAAAGAAACAGCCTAATTTTGGCAACGTGTGGTACTGTTTTCCCGGTCGCGCGCCGCTGTCAGTCGCGTGAAAAGGCGGCGCACGCTCAGGCTTCATTTAGAATACAAAGGCTGGACAAGAGAACTCCAACGCAGCTGTATACGGACAGCGACTACGGAACCCCGCGCTTAGCGAACCAACGACAAATATTCGCTCCAAGCGCACCGCGCCCAGCGTGTCACAAAGGTTGCTCGCGCCGGCACAGTTCGCGTCACAAAGTTCGTTCAAAATCGTGGAACTTCACGTACCTTTTCTCCATTTGAACCGGTAATTCTGCATTGCGTGCTCTGCGGCACGAAGCAATGCTCCGGCATTGTAGTCCATCACCAAGAGCGGTCAATGCCCGCCTTCTATGTTTTGCTAATTGGTTTCGGTTTCAAACGACCGTACCAAAATGGCGGACCTAGTTACCGGAGTCGACGTGAGATGGCGGGGCGCATTTTGCATAGGGTCTATTGGAAAAATCAAGGCGAAATACTACTGGCCCCGCCTTACATCCTACGTCACCCACTACGCCCGGAGCTGCCGTGACTGCCAGCGACGAAAAACGCCACCGACGAGACCCGCCGGACTTCTGGAGCCGATCGCCGTCCCATCGAGGCCCTTCCAACAGATTGAAATGTACCTACTGGGCCCGTTCCCTACGTCACGATACGAGAACAAGTGGATTGTCGTAGCAACAGACTACATGACGCGCTACGCAGAGACCGCCGCTCTTTCCAGGGGGACTGCACTGGAAGGCGCAAAATTCTTCAAAAGCCAAGTTTTGCTGCGACATGGAGCCCCGGAAGTCCTAATCAGGGACCGCGGAACGGCCTTTACTGTGGAGCTGATGCAAGGAATATTAAGCTACAGCAACACGGATCACCGAAGAACGACGGCGTACCACCCCCAAACGAACGGACTAACAGAACGTCTGAACAAGACGATTGCGAATATGCTGTACATGTACGTCGATGTTGAACTTATGACCTGTGACGAAGTGCTCCCGTATGTCACGTTTGCGTACGACACGGCTATGCAAGAAACCACGCACGATGACACCGTTCGAGCTCGTCTACGGAAGACGGCCGACTACAATGCTTGACGCCATACTGCCGGACGTAGAAGACCACGACATGAACGCCGACGTCGAAGGACGCCTTCAGCGTGCTGAGGAGGCCCGCCAGCTTGCATCGAGCTCGTATAACGGAGCAGCACCTGGTGCATGCCGGCCGCTACAACCTCTGATGCCGAGCCGCCGAGTACCACCAGGGGATTGTGTGTGGGTTTGGACTCCCATCTGACGACACGGGTTGATTCAGAAACTTCTGCGACGGTATTTCGGACCCTACAAGATTTTACGACATGTTGGCCAACTTACCTACGAAGTCATCCCCGATGGTGACTCCGGCACATCACGACGACACACGCAGTCCGAAGTCGTCCACGTGGTTCGCTTAAAACCTTTCTATGGACGATGACGAACTTATTTTTATTTGTTCGGAGTGTCGCTTATGTTAGCATCGGGTCGATGCACTCTTACAGGGGGGCTAATGTCGCGAACCATGCATTGTGTCTATTTGTGTTTTGCTTTTACCGCCCTGCGGCGCCGGTCTGTGTTATCTCTGTGCCAAGGGAAGCGCATTTTCTACTCTTTATTTCTGGGCCGCATGTGATATCTCTTCTGATAGGGAGAGCATTCTGATCTATCGTGAACAGCCCAGAATAATCTTATTGTATCTACAATGTTCTAGATGTGAATCGATGGTTCGAGAACCACGCGCGCCGATAGATAAAAAGCCTGCAGAGCAGAAGCCGGGGTATTCGACTCGCCGTAGCTCGCATGCGTACATCACTTTTTTGACTTCTGCTTCGCGCCTCCGTATTCTTTGCGTTGTTAGGGGAGCACAAGTTCGCTCCAATAAACGTGTTTTACTCGAAGATAACTGCGTCGTCTGTGGCTTCATGACAATATAAGTACAGTATATTCTTGCCGGTCTGTACTTTTTGATTATAAAAAATGTCATCGCCTCACTACGTGTTAAGATACCGGTTTCTTATTTACATTTACCATCTTTGATCAGAAAAACCTTTTTCGAAGAAATAAAGAAATTAGTGTTTACAATGTAATGGAGCACATAGCCAAATAGCCATAGCCAAATCGCAAATAGCCAAATACAGCATCCGCACGTTATGAGGGCCATATCCGCGCTTTCGTTTTGTCCCTTTGTTTCTATTGACCTTATTTCCACAATCTTGGTTTCCACAAATACGTTTTAACTGCGCAGCGGTTGTTTGTGGCCCTAAGCTTAGTTTTGCAAAAAAAAAGTACCCATGACGAACGCCAAGTGTTCGCTTAGGCGTGCATCGCGGTGACCACACAGCGCCCACGGCACGCGCAGTGGTTTTAGTAGGAAAAAGCAGAAACAGGCAAAAACTCTCAGTGCCGAGAAATGCTGAGCGTCCGAGATAGTTTGCGCCTTAATGCCCACAGAGCTTCCACGGCAGGCAAAGTCGCAGTAGTTAACAGAAACTTTTTGATACATGTTTCTAATGAGTCGATAAAAGACGAAAGTGAAATGTGCCTTCAAAGGAGCATTTACGTGTTTATTGTGCATCCATATGAACTTGCACATCGCTATTTTTATTACGTCAGTATGGCAACGTTAGCCGCATCAGCGTTAGACATTGGATTGCACGCGCCCGAACAGTGCGCAAATATTTCTGAACATTATTGCAATTCCCTTTATACCACTTGCTCAACGAAAAACTTCTGGTATTACCTGTGGACAAGCAGCCGCGCTTCAAACCAATCTTGCGTTGTGTTAAAACAATTGCTTGAAAATCGCGAAAATGGGAGCTTCTACACACGATTACAACAGTATGGGTCATAAAGGATGAGAAGAATGAAACATTAATCTATACACACTAAATATTTCGTAGATGCAATACATTCCCTGTCGTTCGCATTATTTTCCACTCGAAACATACGTCCGTTTCTTTTGTGATTAGTGACTCCGAAACGTTGACGATCAATTGATGCATTTTCAGCGGGGGTTTGCCACACTTTTACCAAATGTTTTCATGCCGTTCTGTCACAGTGTGAGTAAAAAAGCATTCCCCAGTGTCTGAAATGTGTTAATAAAGGTAATGGCAAATTAGTTTTGTATTCGGAGGTCAAACTACAGTAGTGAACGCATTTTGTTCTGTCTACAATTGCAGCAATGGTGCACATGCTCAATAATAATAAAGAACACTGCATGTGCATGTCATGTATTACTGTGTTGCTTCATCAATCCCTATTGAGTTCTCTCGCTCGACCGTGTGGCCAATACGAAGCATTTTACAAGATTATGTAGTTTGGAAGTAGTTGTGCCAATATTGTTTTTTTCTTTATGTTTGGATAAGCGGCTGAATTGGCGACAAACCGACGGACTCACCCACAAAATATTTCGTGTTTCAGTAGCTAAAGAAAGCTTGTTCTCTTTGAAATTAATTTTAGTTCGGTTCTTTTGAAGCTTTAGACTTGTTTTTATGGCTGCTACGGAAACACAACAAACCGATTTGAAAAGCAGGCACGGTGACAAGCTCTTTCGGTATAGAAGTGAATCTAAGCCTTCAGGACACTACTGTGGGCATTCTGTGCACACTACAAGAGGGACTGCAGTGTAGGCCTCCATAGCGATATTTATTCTGCTACGAACTGCGTTAAACCATTGAACGTTGGAGAAAAATGTGGCGCAGCCTAACCGCTGAATGACAAGTGAAGTTTTTGAGGAAGAAAAAGCCCTCTTTACATTGAATCTTAATACTGTAAATGTAGCAAACACACCCTCTTCGACCTTATACTGCCACAAGATGGAAAAGTGATCACGGAATACAATTTCGCCGTCATATAAAACAACCCAAGCTGGGCTAACAAAAGAGGTTAGTGGCAGCTTGGTGAAAACGCTTTAGCCCTCTTGCGCACACTCTAGTTATGGAACATATACCTTCCTCTCAAACTATTTTGCTTCCTCAATCTGATGTTGAGAGATTTTCATGTCCGACGTGTACAAACGTGGTCACATGAAAAATTAATAACGCATAGCACGCCAACGAGGAAAAGGAGTGTTCGTATTCGGCTTCGCAGACCAACGGGCGTACGTGCGCCAATGTTTTCACGTTCTCTCTTTTCTAAACCCACGCATATTTCAACTGAAATTTTGTTGCCAAACAACACTATACTTGCACCACCTTTCGTTCAATACTCTGGCTTCGGTGTTACAGTGTTTGAACATAGCTTAGCATCACTTGTCTTCTAATACTTTTTGTACTTGCACCACATTCAATTTTCTTCTAAACGCAAGAAACAATGTTGTTACATAACCTTTTGAATGAAGCATCGAAGGCGATGAAGACATGAAACTTTGGACCACGTGCCGTGTTTGCTCCTGGACGAAGACAAAGAGAACTGTTTTTGCTCGGTTGGTCCAGCAGTTTTCTTCCGCACTACCTCTCGTCATTTTACTATTTTGTGAATACGTCTACATCGTCACGCGACGTCCCAACGTGCCTTGTAACAATAATTGAATCCCCTCCGTAGGGAATGGGCAGTTGAACCCCCATCATCGTCATTCTGTAAATAGCACTGTCATCAAAGCGGAGAACCCCGCTCCTGCCAGCCACGACAACGAACCCTGCTGCCTGTCTTCTCTTGCCTTAACATTTGGTGCCGAGCAATCCGTGAAATAGAGCAGGGACTACGGAGAGAGCAGCAGGAATGCCAGTGGCTGCACGTATGTGAGACCCACAACCATTCACTCCCGACTCACCCTGATCTACCTGGAACCATGGCTCATAGTGGCCGCACACCAAACAACGATTCTCTCCAAGATACTCGGCTACTGGCCTTCCTTCCATCGGACACAAGGGTTGGATGACTAACCAGACTCGACCGGCAACGGGCGTGGCCATCCTCGGTGCACCGACAAACCGCGACCGCGACTTTTCTACCGACGCAGACAAGCCACGTGTCGTCCAGTCCAGCATACTTGCTCTTCAGTGTACCACTACAGAAGAACAGGACGGTGACCTGAACACTTTGTGTTAGTTGCGAAACAAGGCCCGTTCAGTATACATAGTTACTCTTTCCGATATTGAAGGAAGCATTACTCCATTACCTACTGTCTCCAAACTCGAAATGTGTCTCGAAAATTTGAAGAGAAACACATACACGTAAAGAAATCGGATTCGGTCATAATATACCTACGCGATGACAAACTTTAGGACGAAGTAGAGCATGCTGAATTGTGCACCGAGAGCTATCACGGCGCAAACGCCCTTCTTACTCATTGCATAAGTCGCTAAAGAAAACAGTACTGCTACAGGTAGAACGAATTATGCTAAAATACCGGATCGACAAACTTGACTGTTGTACTGCCAGTTCACGGACAAGAGTAGAAGACGTAATTTCATAAGACGCCACGAGTGCATTTCTGTATCAGCCGACGCAACACAAGCATGCTACGTGGGACAGCAAGAGCTTGCCATCTATAGCAGACCTTCGGGACACTCCAGCGGCCCATATCGAACTGACCATAGCGCAAGCTCCTGAAGAGACACGCTGTGAGCACCCTGCAGGGAATTTCGAGTAGTAATGGGATCCAGGATTCATAAAGGGCGAATCTATACTGCGAATTCCAGAAACCCGGCTAGCTTCAATCGATGAAATGAGGGAGGTTGAACCAGTGCTCCCGCCTGAGCCTCTCCAGCACATTAGGGTAGGAAAGCGTCAACACCACAGCTCTTCGCGTCTTATCACTTTGAGGAAACACCGAAGCCTGAACGACAAAACGCAGCACCGCTTTTTTCGTTGAAGGTCATCACGGAAATAACATCGTCAAAATCTGAGTCCACTGAAACCAAAACAGCAGCAAATATTCGCAGACAGAAGACCGATCAGCGAACCTCATTTAACTCTGGCAACCAGACTTACCGCACGACACCCAACCCATCGACAGCTGTTCGAAACCGTCTTCGTTATTCTTTCACGACAGAAGCTGCTCCCAAGGTCTGGTTTTGCCGCAAATCCCGTTGATGACAGTTCGCCCTGCTGAAATTAAAATGCAGGCTGAAACACCGGTGGGAATGGAAGGTATGACCACACCATACGACCGTCGCAAGGAGACACATTACTGACAGAATACCCAAGATTTAAGACTACAGACTGATTGTGTATTCCCACTCCACCTTATCATGGGAGAGAGTATAGGACGGGGCAAGACACGACCACCGATATGTTATTCAGGCTGTCTGAACAGAAGACCCCAATGTCCCGACAACTTTGAACGTGACCTAAGACGTCAGCGAAGAATCAACAGACCTCGTTTTCCACACGGTATGGCTGGCTTTGGGTGACGCAGCAGCACAAGCATCGCAGAGTCAAGCAAAACAACACCGTCGGAAGGCCGTCGACAAGAAAACTGACCCGCGTGCTTGCCGTGGACAATTACGGAACTCAAATTATCAACGTGATGGCGCGATACAATCGCAAGCATATCTGAGACAATCAAGAGCGCTGCATCAGAGCCATCCGTGACGACTCGCTTTCGCTTGGACGTTTCGAACTACTGTAGGATTGGCTGGGCTAGTCTTCCTTCAAAAAAAGCTTGCTAAGGACGTGTACTACAGCCTTTAACGACAGAACCACATGGATACGTAGCACCGACAGAGATAGAGTGTCCAGCTACGAGTAAGAGTAGCGCCGCTGTGCGTTGCAACTGTGCAGTTTTTGGCAGGCGCATACTGCAGCAGCGGATGCATGTTGAATCTCCTCCGTCAGGTATGTGCTGTTTAATCCCCTTCCTCATCATTCTGAAAGTAGCAATGTCATTAAAGCGGAGAACCCCGTTCCTGTCAACCAATGTACCGACCCTGCTGCCTGCTTTCTTTTGCCTTACTAACAACACTACTGGGGGTTTTGCGATAGCCTGCGTAGGGAAATTTAAAGGACTCAGTTGGCGGCAACTATCGAGAAACTAATGCGCAATAAACGATCGCATTACTTTGCAAGTGGGAAATTACCGCCAAAAAAAACTGTGCAGTTGTTCACAAGATTAGTGTTAGTAAAAGAAACATTCGAAATGGGTTTTGTAAGCCCAAGAATGTATGCCGAGCAGAAACATACATGTGTAACTTGCTGGTTGATTGATCGTGGGGTTTCCTGTGAAAACGTTAAAACTCCGCTATAAGTTGCGCAGTCCCTGCGGACACCTGAATAATATTGGCTACCAAGTAATCCTACATGTGCTCCCAAATCGCTAAAAACGACTCTATTCGCTTTTCGCCTCAATCAAAAAGGCTCCCATCACCGCCTGAATTAACCAGTTTCTTCGGGCTCACGAGCCCAAGGTTGAAATTGCAGGCTCTGTTCCAGCAAGTGTGTATTGTGGAAGTCAGGAGCGTCACAAATTAACCCAACGCCGAGAGCTTTATACAAAATGTTCGTATACACTTTGACAGATAACTAAGACTGTTTTAGTAATCAACAGTGATCAGGCAATTAGATGCTTACCTAAACAGTGACTAGTGCAACACTCTAGCGTATGGTTAAGAGGTCGATTACTTTCGGAAATAGACGCAATCCTTTACACTTGAGTGACACTCCACCCTTTGCACATACCAAGTATTCGCACATACAGGAGCGTCTCTCCACCCAATAATAATAGAGGAGATAGAACGGAAGAAGCTTCTAAAATTCTAATGAGAAACAGTGCACTTGCAACTAAGACCTTTTAGGCATTGTACTTGCAAATAAACTTGCAGATATTTTTGATGGGCGCGGTTTGTTGTAAGCAATGGTACATATCTTTCACATCCACGGCGAAGGCTGCACTCTGCGGACAGTTATGCTGAACAAAAATATCTGCAAGGTATTCACTAATACTATTTCGAAAAGGGTCCTATATAGTGAAAGATGCCATAGAAATATGATTTTATTCAGACACTTCAGACATTTTTTATCTGGCTGTTTAACGGTGCCTTAATTCGTTCAGTGCCCTAAATTAATAACTGCCTTAAAATATTTGTGACGCTTCACATGGTCGTACCAAAGGGTTCCAGAGTGTATGCCGCAATAACTACGGCTAGATGCCTGCTTGCCATACTCATCGAAGTGTGCGAAACCCATTTTGCACTTTTTTCATTCACAGTAACCTTGGAAAACATGGTAATTACCTTACGGACTTAAGGTCTTGCGAAGTCCTCCAAGCATTCAATATGTAGGAGTGTTTTATGACAATAGGCCTTACTGAGCCGTTGTTTCCAACGGCTTCAGATTGCTCTAACTGCAGAGCCTGGTCCTTTCGTGAAGTCTAAAAAAGTGGCTGGAACAGAAATCCCACATGTATTATTAGAATAGAGTAGACAACCCCCACGCCTGACCCTTAACTTAGGGTTTGGAGTATCGTGACAAAATATTGTGCATTGGCAATATTCTGTGGGAAAACATCTGCTGGAGACTTCTTCGCGCCTGTTGAAAAGTGTATATCTCTAGTCAAGGGTACACTAAATCGCTTATTCAACGTGAAACAGAAAACCCAATGTGTACCTGTCTTGCCGGTATTCTTGCAAGATGGTCAGATGTCTGCAAGATGGTGAGATGTCTGCAAGATGTTCAGATGAATGCAAGATGGTCAGATGTATGCAAGATGTTCAGATGTCTCGTACATCAGATTGTAAGATGCATATTCCTTTAAAAAGAAAGCGGACAGGGACATGGTCATTCGCGGTGAAATTTGTGTGTGTAAACCAGGGTTTGAGCACATGATAGTGGTGTGCAAGCACAAAACCCAGAGTGAATGTGACATCACCAATACTATTTACGTGACGCCACAACCCACTCATTTTTCTGGGTAAGCCAAGGTTGTTCCTTTTTAGGCGAACGTATCTTGTCTAGGCACTTTCCCTAGGCTTCGTAGAGAACGTTTGAAGGATGTGTGCTTGGTTCGGGAGCTGTATTGGTATTTTACTGCTTGTATTTTGGCAATTGATTCATTTCTTCGCGCTTTTGCTTGTCTCCTCTCCAGTTTTTCTACGTGATAGTGATGTCTGCAGCAATAGGAATTCGTATAACTTGACCAAGATTTGTTTTGCGAAGACTTTTTGTGGGAATCGTCCATTAAAAATATTTTCTTTTCTTTTTAGGTCAGGAGTCTCTACGGCGTAATTTCTTCTCATTCTCATCTTGCCGACACAGACAAACATGCTTACATCGCCCGCACGGGTAGCGCAAATCTTCTTCTATTTTTCTGCAGACAACTCTGAAGAGGGTCCCTGAAAACTTAGTAAATATTTTTAAGAATCATGTGGTATCTCTGAATATATCCTAGGCTTAATATTTCAGAACAACACTTTACGTAGTCTTTACTACAAATTCCCCTGAAAAAATTGCGAACGGACGCAAGCTCTACGCCTGCAAACAGCATTTAAATGCACCTATCTATTAGATTCCGTCCACACAAGAGGAGTCGAGGTAGTGATGAACGGACTTGCAATGCTGATCGTATCAAGCGGCAGTGGCCGCTTTTTAATGTTTGGAAACCCCATGGCTCTCCATTGGTTTCCCTGCTATCGGCAACCCGTCAGACACTCGGCAACACGATTGACAACCAAGCAAACGGCGACCGGAAGAGCATAACAGGGAAAACTGATCTGACGCCAAGCTTCAGCAGATCGATAAAAGTTGCAATGGCAGGGCGCTTGCCGGGATCATGACGTGTGTAAACATTACTGTCATTGTGGTGTACAGGCAACAACGCCGTAAAAACTAGTTACCTAAAAAAGCACAGTACCTTTTCACCAAATAGCGCTAGTCAAATTTAGTACAGCTCATTCAAAAGGGCTTGCGAGGTAGTGCAAGACGATTTCTAGTAAGGGGTCACATGTGCGTCGTAACGCAACGAGCGCTCGCAAACTCCCTTCTTTGTTCCCTGGCGCTTTACTTTCTCTCTGCGGTTCGGTCGGTAGACGGACGAATCCCTGCGATGGTTGCGTCTTTTTTGGGCATTGAAACAGCGCGACTACTACTCTAGGTGTCTGTGAGGTGTAGTTTGGGTGGGTAGCTGTGCTTAAAATATGGTTGACTGGTGAAGTAGCACCATTTGCGAACGGCGGTGGCTGCTGAGAATGTGAACGTGGCTCTTTCCGCCTAAACACGAGCTGTAGTTCATAAAGGTTGGCGCGCTTCAGGGTGGTTGGTTCTTGCGGAGAAATAAGTGCTGACACTAATGTGCTTCTATTCCTGTGCCGTAGTTATAACTACGCGGTTTCCGGCTTTGTGTTTCTGAACAAGCTGCTGTGCTCCCCATGCTGGTCAACGACATCGAGCTGGCACTGTTACAAGGCTCGTTTGCAGTATGCAAGTATTGGGTGTAGTAAGCTGGCATGAATAAACGATAGCTATAAATCAAGCTTCTGCTTCAATATTCACGTGAACTACGTAGAGATATTGAAACCCTATTCAAAGCCTTTCACTTGCTTAGCTTCTCAACAAGTACGCGAACGCCCCCACATCGACCAACACTCTGGTTTGCCTCTACCAGAGCCCACCATTTATACTCGCCACAGCATCCGCGACAATGACACTAATATGCCAGACTCAACCAAGCCACAATCTACCGAAGATATGTCCCTCTATGCTATATAGTCAGATTTTAACAACGAACTATGCTTCACCTAAATTAAACATGTTAAAGTTATATATTATACCAACTAGTTTGCATCACTAACCTTCAAAACATCCGACCATATAAGAATGACCTTCAACGTCGGATAGCTTGAAGAGCATCTCCTCAAAACTGATTTATCTCGCATCTAGAAAACAAAAGTTTTTCTAAGCAGAATTTAGCAATCGCCAGAAAAGGTACACTGATCGCACAAAAAAGCACGCACCAGAGCACACCAGAAAAGTGACGGCCCTTCTCGCTCTAGTCATAGAGGGCTCTTGACAGCGTGTCACATTCGACAATTATACAGGGTCTTAACAAATCCAATCGAGTTGAATCAATAGTGTCGAAAAGGGTTTCCAACTTCCACAACAGCCGCATAGCCTCCTTCGACGTTATAAAACAACGTTCAGTCACCTTCCAAGCCCCACTTTGCGGGATATACTAAAGCTCGATGTTTTCTCAGCTGCTATCCTTACCACCAGATGATAAATTTCCCTCCAACAGGAATACCATCAATACGTCATTAATACCCTAACCGCATCCTCGTAAGCGTAGGGAATTCTTAATAAAAAAACACCAAGCTGATGTCAAAACCGTTTACCCGACAGACATCACACTACATGATTCACTAAACTCAACAAGAACGAAAGTGACACCTAGAGCATTTCCCAGCAGTCAAACGATCCAGGCATAGAAACTACCCACTCATCACAGTGCTCACACTTTCGGCTTACTCCTGCAATCTGCGGTGTCACCACGCGCCGCCAAAGGATTGAACAATTTAAGTTGTGTACCTTAACAAGCATTACCACGCGCACCTTTTCTACGA
Organism: Haemaphysalis longicornis; assembly: GCF_048455015.1. Taxonomy (NCBI): domain Eukaryota; kingdom Metazoa; phylum Arthropoda; class Arachnida; order Ixodida; family Ixodidae; genus Haemaphysalis; species Haemaphysalis longicornis. Next base: position 75,709,153 of record NW_027526445.1, on the reverse strand, counting down.
ATCCAAATTGCGAAAGCCGCAATCTCTACATCATATTTCGACAAGAATAACAAATAAAGAAAAGTTCAGTCCTGTAAAAGTTGCCGAAATTGCGGTGTTGATTTCGCCACGCTGGTGGCCACCTCACTCAAACGTGGGGTCACTGACAACTGCATTCGTTGTGGTATGTACGTACGCAAAGGTGATTCGCAGAGGTTTGACGGTTTCTGGTGTATTTATGTGGAGGGGTGTATGGCGTAATCAGGTGGAGTGTTCGCTGGAGCACGGTGTGCTCCGGCGGAGATCCAAGGTTTGCGTACCGGACAGCCGTCACATCGGCTCGTGTTCACTTCTATGCTCCTTCTTGCTTCCCATAAGTGGAGAAGGTGTGGATCTACACAGGGGGCCGCCATGGTAAGGTGAATATGGTCTGTAAGGCGATTCATGTCTTCGCGAATGTGGGCTCTCCACGGCTTAAGCGTGAGGGGCTGGGTGTCTGCACCGTCAAGTCGGGCTTGCTCCCTTTGCGAAAGTTCAGTAAGTCTGTTAGCTTGGCTGCACCTAGCGGGGCAGCGTATAAATTGTTAAGTATTTTGGTGGCAATGACAGAGTGGTCGCTTCCCAGAATTTTCCCCGTATGATACCACATAGCCTTCACATTCCCTGTGGTATCGTGAGATCCGGGGACATGTCTTTGGAAACACTGTTGCCCAACCGCGTGGGAGCATGCGCGTCTGATAGCAGAATCAAGTTTTCCTCTTGGAGGATGAAGTGCAAGGTGGTCCCTCTTTTGTTAGTGTAGCTGTAGCCCCATAAGGGGTGTGGCACGTTACAATATTCCATCATAACAACTGGATGAGAGGATGCAATGCACTTTGCTTGTTTGATGAGATGAGAAATATTACTTTCTTGGGCTCTCGGGCGACAATATATGTTTAACACGTATAAGCTCTGTGCCACTTAAACTTTACTTGGTATGATTACAGTGAGTATTCCAATCTGCTCCGAGTGCTGGAGTTGGTGCTGTATGGCTGTGAGTCGTTTGCTTATTAGCGTGGAGAGAGACCTTGTGGGTCCGTCTTTATAGGTGAGGAAGACAGGAAGTTTCGCAGGGGAATTTGTTTCCTGAAGTGTAATCATATCGGGTGAATCCTCAGGGGTGGTAATGTACTGAGCTAGTGAGCTTGACTTGTTCTTGTAGCCCCTACAGTTCCATTGACATATGGTAAGCTTTGATTCCTGCTGAGAAGTGCGCCTATTCTTGGGATGGGCCATCTTTGGAGGTGGCGGCGTCGTCTGTCAGGGCTGATGGCCTGCTGTAAGGCTTGAGATCTCCGCGAGAGTGACGAGCAGTGACTGCCTGCCCCTGTCCTTCTAATTTATCTAATCGTTGTGTGATTTGTTTTAACGTGGTCATCATTTGCTTTACGGTATCGGCGATTTGGGTATTACCTTGTGCCAGCAGGAATTTTGTCATATTGGCCGGTTGGCAAGTTACATTTGAAGGGGGTATTTCAGCGGGCTCTGATGTGGCGTGTTCAGGTTTATTGCGTTTTTCTGGCGTATGGTTTATCCCTTGCCTGATTTCTGCCTTGAGTGCGAGCAGCCCATTATGGAGTTGTCGGTTTTCTTCCCGTTGTTGTTTAATCTCGGCAAGAAGCTGAGCGTTTTGACGTTTTACCTCCGCCAGCTCGTCACGTTTGGGTGGACTGGAGGTAGCGGAGGGAGGGGTCTGAGCCCATGGAGAGAGCATCTGAGCACAGCTCACCTGCACTGCCATGGCGTCTTCAGCAGATCTTCGCTTGGCGGAACGTGTTCCCCCTCGGGACATGGACCTGGATCGGGTCTTGCTTCTCCCCCTGGCGGGTCTTATGGATTTGGGCGGGACATTGACTCCCGGCTTTTGCAGTGATCCTTGCTTACCTCGGATTGCTTTTTCCTCCCAGTGACTGGTGGAAGAAAGCGTTTCGGGCACTCCTTGCTATCCGTTACGTTTCGCCACCGCAGAGTGCACACTTGGGCTGGCAGTGGTACGGAACGTCCTTTTGTCCCAGCAGGCTACAGTGCTTGCAGTTGGCGTCTGTGACAGCGTTAGGTTTGGGGCAAACATCAGCTCTGTGACCTGTTGAGTACCACAAGTGGCAGAAGGCGTGGGTCCGCTTGTACAGGAAGCACCTGGTCTCAGCTCCTCCGGTGTACACGAAAAAAGGCACTTTCTTCCCAGTACATGTGATAGTATTGTGCCCGTCTCGCCCAGTCTTGTGCACGTGAGAGGTTGACAACCAGGAGCAGGAGAACCACCATTTTTTGGTCTGCTGTGGTGTCAAGAGAGATATTGCAGGAATTCTCAGGTGAGATTCTGTAGGTGTTTACTGAAAAAATTGTGTCTTCAAACTTCAGCTGTTGAATTTTACTTAGCGGTTTCGCCACCATTGTTTACGGGGTGCTAACGACCAGTATTTTTTGAACCTCATTAGTTCTGATTTTGAGATCCGCTTCTCGCCAAGTGAGCTTTGCTTCGTGCAGAATGCAGCTGGCAAGCGTGTAAGTTCTGATTTTATGCAGTGCTAGGCGAATAACGATCTTGTAGTCGTTATCCGGAAGAGGAGGTGGCTTTGGCTTCCTGCTGGAGTTCCTGGTCGGTTTCATCGCCGGCTTCAGTGGGGTTGTGCCTGCATCTGGAGTGTTAGGACTCTGCTTCTTGGGTTGAGCAAGTCGGGTGACTTCTATCCATTGTGCAGTGTTGTTGTCTTCGTCTTCTTTAGGGCAGGACTGCTGGTCCGAGGAGTGCTGGTCCATGTCGTCTACGTCGTCAGGCAATGGTACTTGGCTTGGAACGATGAACGACGAAGCCTCTGGGGCTACCTCATGCGGTGACGTGACATCCATTGGCGACGCTGAGGCCCGCTGGCGGCGTTAGTGGTAGAGGTGCGCCACCGCATCGAAGCTTCAGAAGGCCGTAAAATGGCGTGAATTTCACTTACAGCCTAACGTATGAATATGGCGCTATCCGGTTGACTAGAAGCGCACGATGGTAACACGTTAAGGTGATACTAAGGGACATTTAACAAGTATTCCCAAGTTTTCTGTAGAGCTCTTGAGAACTGGCCAGTTGTCAAGTCGCCAACTGGCCAGAACTGGCCAGTTGGCATTATGGGGCCCTATTTTGTGCACCAATAGGGCAAGATCTCTAGCTTTACGGCGATTACCAGAAATGAAAATGCTTCAAGAAAAGCTTGAAAACTGGCTAAAAAAACTGAGAGTGTTTATCCAATAGTTTGTTCGTACATTCTGTTGAAAAAGCTGATATCTTATCAAAATATTTTCGCGGCAGCCAGCTATCTTTTATTATAAAGCCACTGACAGTTAAACGTAGCCTAAATTGAAAATGTTAGCTTCGCAAGTACGCATTCGTAGGTCAATACCTATTTTTCAATACGAACTCACGATAGCAACGTTGTAAGGCGGCTGCTAGGGATTAAGGTTGTCTTTCAGTGCATTTTCGCAACGAGTCTTGTTTCTGACTATATACGTGCGCACCACGTCACTACGTTCGGAAATGACGTGAGGACGCTCCGTTGCCTGATGATATCGGTCGATTTTTGCAAGGCACCAATCATTTTTTCCTGTTGAATTCAGTTCCATCTAGGGTGCACCCTCCACCATGTTGAAGCATCGCACGACGAACCGTCTTTTTCTTCCACCTGGCGTTTACGAGGAATATTTAGAGGGTGACGATTGCAGTAGAAGGTGCTTCATCGCCTGCATTTGGCGGCCATAAGTGCCGATGCTAAGATAACAATCGTTTACCTTGCAACGAGCACGCCCAAATAGAGCACTCGGCCATACTCTTTCCTACATTTGACAACAGGTAAGCGGTGTGCGGGAGGAGAAATCGGAACCTGAAATCTTAAAAACTTGTCACAGAATTTGCATTTTTACTTCATTTAGACTACTGTAAATATATGGAGATTTATCATACATCTAAATTTAGCATGGCACACGCTATGTTCACCTACGGGGAAGATAACCCACCCAATACTTCTCCTCGAGGATGCCTCGATAAAACAGTGAGCGGTAGAAAATGAAAGAGTAGAGCAAGCAAATGTACTGACATTACACACGATGTCATCCTTGAATCCAAAATAGTTGCGAATTAGCAATAATGATCTTCCGCAAATCATCCCTTCACAAGCGAAAAACTAGAGTTAACGCTGGCGCAGATTATACTGACATGCACTGACAAGTGGAAAGCGGCTTCACGTGGCACATCTTTGAAAAAATAAATGCGTGCGCACCACGTCACTACGTTCGGAAATGACGTGAGGACGCTCCGTTGCGGTACATTCGTGCGGTACAAATTAAAAAAAAACCGCACAATGTGTAGATCCCCACTCAGCTACCAGTCAAGTACAAACAATGCCTGCACTGCCTTTTTCCAAAAGGCAAGGGCACACGGGAAAAGCGTGCACAAATGGCGACAATCTCGCTGTATTCAACGGTTTGCAAGCTACTTGTTTGTGTTTCTGTCAAGATTGTGTTGCGTTCTTGAGATCGCTGCTTTGAGCCCACTATGGCGCAATTCGTACCGGGCATTCACCAAGGCTTTGCACGAAGGCTGCCTGCTGCTCCTCAGCGGCGTGAGAGCAGAAAGGCCGGGCGTATTGCGGGGTTCCCTGCACTGCACGTGGGTGCCTTCCTGAAATCTATTGATACACCTCAACATTTCACAACTATCGCCGTTTTTAATGACAGAAGTGGAGGAACACGTGTTATTAACGTGATCTGCTCGACAGAAAAACCGGGTAAATGCTCCACTTTGTTCGCCGCATCTCTGAGAAATCTGGCGGGGCGTCCGGATGATTTCCCGTCTCCTAGTGGACTCCATACTTTAGCCAAGGCTCGTCTACCAGGCACAGTTCCGGCACATGATACGAGGGGACTGTGACCGGATGGGGGCTACTACCAGGGCCCCATGCGCACTATTAGTGGCCTCCCCCACCTAACACCAATTGCACAGTTCCCAGCAGAAGCCCATCCTTGCAGGAAGGCGATCAGTGGTAGCAGTTCTTGATCTTTCTTCTGCTGTTCCGAAATTGTGGCTACACTGACAACTCCCATTAACAGCTCATCGTCGATGTCATCGTCATCAGTGGACGCGTTACCAACCGGCGCTGTCGAGAGAAAGACTGCACCGGAATGTCGCTTGCCAGAATTCAAGTGAATGGCCATATTACCTCTTGGCGTCTGGGACTCTAGCGCGCCAAGCCAACACAGGTTGTAATCGTCACTTACTACTTTGGACGCACGGCCATAAAGGTACGGTTGATATTTAAGGACGGCCAGCACAACGTCTAAGGATTCCTATTCGGTGGGTAAGTAATTGCTTTCGGGACGTGACAGCGTTCGGCTTGCGTAGGCAATGGCTCGTACGGCACTATCATGCCATTGGACGAGAACACTGCCTAGCCCCACATTGCTAGCATCAGTGTGCACCATAGTGGCTGTCTCCACGTCGAGTCGCGTAAAGCCGGTGGGGTTTCAAGCAATACCGTAGCTGATTGAAATCTTCTTGCTGTTCAGTGGACCTGTTAATAGTGACGTCATTACGAGTGAGGCGTCTGAGAGAGCTGCAATGCGGTTGAAATCGTCAAAGAATCGCTCATATTATCAGCAGAGGCCCAAGAAACGCCGATTGAACTTCTTGTCATTAGGTTTTTCGAAACGAGAAACAGCTGAGCGCTTGTCGGGTGTGGCGCGAATACCAGCGCTGCTAACGACGTGGCCAACAAAGACTAGCTCCTTATAGCCGAAGTGACACTTTTATGGCTTGAGCGTGAACAAATCTCTTCGTATGGCCTGGAGGTTGGTTGGCAGTTGATTTAAGTGTTGCTCGAATGTATTTGAGGACACAACGACGTCATCTAGGTACACATGACATGTTGCCACTTCAGTCCGGATAAAAGAGTGTCCATCACATGTTGAAATGTTGTGGGTGCGGACCACAACCCTAAAGAAAGAAGCTTAAAAGAAGTCCAACGGGATTTAGGAAAGTGGTCTTCTCACGATCACGCTCATCGACCTCTATTTGCCAATAATTGGTCTTCAAATCTATGGACGAAAAGTAGTGAGCTGCCGCAGTCGGTCAAGGAAGTCATCGATCCGAGGCAACAAATGTATGTCCTTTTTCGTCACATGAATGAGTTGGCGATAGTCGACGCAGAAACGCAAGGCGCAATTCGTTTTCCACAATAACAACTGGCGATGCCCAATGGCTTTTTTGAAGGCTGAATGGTGTCACCATCGCGCATCACTTGCACCTGCCGACGTATCGCTTCGCGCTCTTTGGTGACACGGGGTAGGTATGTTCGTAAACGGGTCACTCAGATTCGTCCATCATGCTGCGGTGTTTGGTAAGCGGTGTTTGCCCGATGCGTGACGTTAACCAGTAGCAGTCGCTGAAGCTGTGCAAGAGTTCTGACAGTTTTTCTCGCTATGTTTGTGGGAAGCGCGGGTCAACGTCAAGTGCAAGCTTGCTCGTCGTCTTATGGAGTCGGGTCGCTCGGAAGCAGAAAGCAATATGTCATGTCGGTGGTGCCCTCAAAAACTAACACGGTAGTTCCGTCGGCGAATAACAGAAGCTGGTAGACGAAATTCGTGAGCAGAACATGTGTAACACCGGGCGTAATGGTGAATAATCCCCACGCGAAATCAATTTTATGCTGAAATAGAAGCGCGCCCAAAGCGTCCATGAATCTGTCGCCACCGTAGATGTCGTCAAGCTTAATGCGAACGGGCATGCATGACCGTGGGGGCGCAATACTGTCGCCGATCGTGAGCAGAGGTACGCGTTGCTCATGGCTTTCCGGAGTGGTCTTATTTCTCGAAAAACTGACGAACTGTTGGCGGGTGTTTATCCCAACATCGTGCTCCTGAATAAAGTTCATGCCCAGGATCACGTCCTTACAGCACTGCGGAAGGATAGCGAAGCTCGCGACGTAATCACCATCCCCGATTCGAACTCTAGCGGTGCATTTACCCACGGGTATCATCAACTTGCCACCGGCCGTTAGAATTCGTGGCCCTTCTCATTGTGTCTTCACCTTTCTTAGCCGGTAAAGGAGGAGCTGGCTCACTATTAAATAACTTGCTCCAGTGTCCACACGTTCTGCTACCTCGTGTTCCTTGGTGGCGAATGAAAGATGAACACACGTGACAGCGCCAACGTCCATGTTTTCCGCACGTGTAATCGTCAGCCTTCGATGGTGCTGGGAGGTCTTGAGTGATTCCGCCGTTAGCCACATTGCCTCCCAATGTTTCGCCCTCTCGTGTTCCCGCCGCGGTCTTGAAGACCGCCTCGTCGGAGAGCCCCTGTCTTCGCGACGGATGGGTGAAGAATAGCGGGATGGAGACGGCGAACGTGACTCACGGCTCACGGCTCTCTTCGGAAGACTGACGCGTGGGGAGGCACTAAGCAATGGCGATTGGCCGTTCGCCAGGAAGAGTACTATGGGCGGTCGGTGCGAATCCTCGCTAACCGATGTCACGGCAGGCCAACGTCGATACATATGCCCTGCCTGGCCATTCTGATTGTACATGGGCTAATGCTCTTCGGTGCTCCGCACGTTTCTCGCGGATTTGCGGACGAGGCCGGAAATCCCTTTGTGGCGAAGAGCTACGAGGCTGTGGTCCGGAGAATGTCAGAACTGGCACAGTCGGTGAGGTCCGCGCTGTGGGCACTTGACATCGGAGAGCTGTTGCGTCGTCCATTTCGGGAATAAGCCGGTGCTGAGACTCAGGAGCGGACATTTCTTGACGAATTTTTTGCCGCACAACATCCGCAACCGAGATGAGAGCTAGCTGTCATTGCGCCATTCCTATGCTGTGCCTTGCCAAGTCTTTAGGAAAAACTGAGCGACAACTTTGTATAAGTTATTGTCGCCCGTGGAGGTGAACAGTGATGCCACACACGGGCTCGGAGTGTTGATCGCCGTTCGGGCATGCTGACGGCACCGCTCCTGCACAGCTGGCTCCAATGCAGTGTTCTCCCCCCGCCCTCCTTTTATACCACCCTCCTTTTATTCCCCGCTTTGCAGCTATCATCCACGGTAGTAAGGATTTCGTTTGATAATATGTTCACCAAAAATGCTAATTTTCTCCCGACTAACATCATCAATAACATCCCCCCGGCTCACCAGTCGAATACCCATGCCACGTGGACATTGCAACTCACCCGTCGAAAAACGACGAGAAGGTTGGGGTGGGCTTTTTCTGTCTGGACAATATTGGTCTTTTTTATTGTGATTATTAGATTTTCTTCCCATTTTTAATGCAGAATTTTTTGCCCTTCTCAATGCAATCCTGAAAATTGATTCGGCGCATTTTTTCATGATGATAATCACCCATTTCCTCTTGTGTGCATTGCTCTCGATTCAGAAACATTACATCCTCTTCTTGAAACGTTTTATTCCTTCGTCCCCATATACGTGCGGGAGATTCGGCTTGTTTGGCTGCCCGGCCACCGTGTTTTTACCCTCAATGAAACCGCGGACATATTAGCTAAAACAGCATTGATTGAGCGATTGTACAGGTTCTACCCCCGTTCTTTTGCGTGTTGTTGTCACGTTATTGCCAGTAACAGTTGCGGACACTTCAGATGAACTTGAACATCACAGGTTCCTTGTAAAGAAGTATCTTGCAAACCCGCTTGTGTGAAGTATCGCTGTCTTCTTTTCGCTGTGGTGTGCCCCCACTTAAATCGCCACCTATATAGGACAAATCTTACAACATTCCCATTGTGCCACTTTTCCAACAAATTGAATACGAAGAACATTTCTTCCCTTTTTCCCCTGGTCACCCTTTTCCACAGGTTGAAGCGGTACTGAATGTTTGTTTTCAAGCTTCATTTCTTCATGTTCATAGGTAAACGACGTCACCCATCCCTTTCACGGTACAAGACCAGCATTGTCTCTGTGGCCCCTGCGCGACCTACGGCTTTGCTTTGAACACTTTTTAATTTGTTATGCAACTGCGGAAGGGCTCCGCTCTTCTGTCTCGGTGGCCTTGTATGTACAGTCATTGGTGACAGAACGTGTGCCCACGGTTGCAGGTCCAGGAACCTTACTTTTTTTTCCAAGATTCGCGTGTTTTATTAAATTATATTTCTTTTCTCTATTCTCCGTGTTCCTCTTGTAAACAAAAGTAGTTTGGTGCCAGCTAGGTCTGTTTAAAAGACGGGTGTCGCACGCTGAAAGGGTAAGTACACTTTTACCTTGCAACAGAAATGTGGGGCTTGCACTCATTTGGGAACGGAATGTTTTGCAATGCCACTGCTTAGAGTCGGGATATGGCGTGGCAGGTGTGTACATGTAGAATTCACGCACCGCAACCTTCACGAGTCTCCCGTCACGTTCTTTTATTTAACCTGGACCGTTCCCAATAGATAGTTTAACTCATATATGTGAAGCTGGCACATTTAGAGAAGCGGTGACGCCCTGAACTAGCGAACGATTCGGAAAGAAGGTCGCAGCTCGCGCATGGGTAGTGCAGGTCGGAGCACCACAATCAATTACCTCGAGAAATGTGGCGTAGTAGAGCTTTTAAGGCGATATATTTGCGGGGCCAGATACACTGTGCACGCATATTCTTTAAAGGCAGAGCACCTGATGCAAACGGGTCGTTGCAAAGTATAAAAAAGCCATTGAAAATGCAAAGATTCATTGAAATATGAGCCCAGCAGAAATAATGGAACACGAGCGTATAGTAACCCGTATATTTATCATTTGAAAGAAATTGGTACCATCATACAGGAAATTATACAAACATTCCAAATTTTGCAATAGCCAACTCACACCTGCGACCTCACTAGAATACTGTCGCGACAGTGAGTCCTACTTGCGGGGGCAGGTGCAAACACTGAAAGAGAAAGCGGAAAAAGTGAAAGCAACTGGGCTGTCAGTGTTCGTGACAGCCGCAACTGGTAATCTTTTCTTCGTCGCAAAGCTTTGGTTCGTTTTGCAAGTGCTGCATTGTTTGCGTTTGAATGTGCAGAAGCTACATCGCACATTACCTGCTTTTGTGTGGGGGTCCACGTTGGAGAGGAGCAGTAGGACGAATTTGTTGCTCCGAATCCGTGACAGAGGATTAGGACTGACTCATCTGTTTGTACGAAAAATCGTAAACCAATTTTTGTTTCTACGCGATGTACAGGACCCTTTTCTACGCACCGTAATACAAGTTCGGTTAATGGGTGCTTTGCCAGAATTTGTGGTTTCTTCAAGTTGCATGCCAGGTGGTGTTCATGGATATTTTAAAGAAATTGTTTTGTCACCCCGATTTTTTGCAACGCGTTTCTGAATGCAATATCTAGCCAATGTAACTAGGAAAAAATTATATAAGGATGTATGTGACATAGTCTTCCAAGTGCCACTGTATAGAGCTTTTCGCAAAACTGGTCCAGCACAAGATGTGTTAAAACGGTTGAAGCGAATGGAAGTGTCAGCTGGGGCAAAGACTTTCTTTTTAAATTGCACACGGGTACACTTTCAGTCGCTACTTGGATGAAATAAAGGGGTCTCTCAGTGCCATGGGGAACCGACTGTCCTATTTGCAAACAACCCGAAACTGTGGAGCATGTTTTTGTTCATTGTTGGGCCGCAGTGTTCCTTTTGGATGTCCTCTAACCGTCACTACAGAAAGATTTTCCACTTAGCCTACACGGTATACGTTTTTGGGCATTGATAGAGAGGACGGTGTGCCATTTGACAGAGTCATGTTGTTGGGTCTGCAAAGCATTTGGCGTTCGCGCATGGCTTGTCTGCATTGTGATGTAGACGCGCGACCAACGAGACAGTATTTTAGGGAAAGTTTGTCAGTTTGTTGAAGTTCTGAAAGCAAAGAACTCTCCACCAGCGTGGATGACTAAAATTGAACTTCTAACTACGCTTAGGGAATTTTAAAAGACAACACCGGCCCTTGACGGCATCTTGGCATTACTGTGATTTTTTCTTTGTCATTGTACGTCCGAGTTGGGCAATACAGAAAAAAAAGAAGACAGAATCGAGTTACAGACAGACAGGCAGACAGACTGACATAGAGGCAGACCAAACGTTTTGGGTTTCACTAGGCCAAGAAAGACTGTCGTTTTTAATAAAAGTTTGGCAATCATACGTAGCTCAGCAATATGGACTCCACTAAGTAAATAGCCATTTGTAGAAGGCGCACACTATAGAGCAACGTGGGCGCAACCCCAGTGTTCTTCTCTCTCAGGCCCAGTTTAAACAGAGTCCTTTAACTCACTATGTGTCGTTATTCTTGTCCCGCCACAGCTGCGTGTAATTCTGAATACTCTAAAAAGCACTTTTGAAGCAGTGCTTGGAATCTAAAGTGTCAGTTTGTATACTGTTACAATTTTTTACGTTAATTGCGTTTTTGTAAGAAATAATACGGAACTTTTGAAGGCATCAGTGAATGTTTAACCATCTTGCAAAATTTGGGCGAATTGTGAAAGCAAAGTTGTAAACGGCTTTAGTTTTTTTAACATCAAAGTTACAGTGTTTTGCTGAATACCTTAGTAAAAGCGCTCTCAAACACATCCTTTCTTATTTCTTCTTTGGTCTAAAGATTTGGTTGTTATGCCAAAATACTTGCCTTGAGAAAATTGTGTGCTCCAGTGTGTGTCTCAATATTTTTTTATTCTGAGGTTACCTCAATATTCTCCACTCCCTCTATTAGCCGAAATCCCTAACCGCCTTCACATTGCTGCAGCTAGAGCGCGAAGTGGCAAGCTCGCGAAGCGGTGAGATCCCTCGCACAATGCTAGTTCGGCGGAGCGCGGCACTCACTTGCCAACACCCAACCATTTCACAAAGGTAGGCTATAAATTTTATTGCGGTTTTAATGACAGTGTGCAACATACATGAAGCAGATGCGACACAGGCAAAAAACAAAATGTCCGCGGATCTGAACATTCGGCGAAAATGTGATCCAAGGACAAATCTTCTGTTTCCTTCGAGGCGTAAACTTCTATCCCGTTTTAACCGCCCACTTCTCACGCTGCTCTCCCTTTTTCTTTGTCCTTTGAAGATGAACATTCGGGAGGTTTGCTCAAGTAAAATCATTGTTCCGCCATTTGCAATGGTGGCGCTCCTGCTGTTAAAACGTTTTCTCAAGCTTGACACTGGTGCACTATGATCGAGGTTCGTGCGTGGACCTTTTGAAGCGATAGGTTTTGGAAGGCAGAGCTTGAAGGGGCCGTATAAAAACAAGGATGCATCTCACCACAAGGCGGTTCGCCGCACAAAAGCTTTGATAAGACCTCAAGACGGATACCATCTGCTGGCAACAGAACTTTCGTATATCAAATTCTGTTACTTTAAAATCGCAAAAAAGGAACGCTTCTACGCACGACAACACATGCATTGATCAATAAGAATGAGTTGGAACGTTATTATTGGCTCATTAACAACGAATCGTTAAACATGTAAAACTTCCATAAATGAGTTTACTTAGTGCCAGATAAATGTTCCCCTGGTTTTGTTCGTCCTTTGTAGAAGCGCTCGCCGAGAAAAAAACATGTTTACGGTCAATGTGCGAAAGGTAATCAATTTAACAATATTGCATGCGGACAGCAAGCGGAGAGTATGGTGGGAGGGATTCAAACGGTTTTTCTCAAATTCCACTCTGGGCAATTCTTTGCCGGTGGCCGAACATTCCCGAAAAGCCGTAGGTTGGCCAGACAAGAAGCGGAATTGAAGTGCTGCGTGCGTAACTCGAGACCTTCTCATAACGAACCCCAAAAAGCATACTATACTTCAGGCCCAGCTGCTTGCATCATCCTATACGCTTTAGGCCCTATGAGTGGGCTTGTGCCAGTTGCTTACATTGGGCTTATAATACGTACCACCCATACTAAAGATGCATAGATGGTTATACACCACAACTTTGAGAAATGATTTGTACTGACAAAGATCGAGGTCTCCACTCTAAATTTTTTCGCGCGTACTAAGCGTCAAACACGCTCCTTTGCACCGTAAACTTAGTTTTGAGCACCACGTGACTCTAATACGCGTGGTTTTAGTTGGTATCAGCGTGGAGCGGATTGGGAAAACCCGCATTCGCTTTATTATACCCGTGATGCAGGAATACATGCGTGTAAACCGTAAAAATCACGCTAAGAAGACTCTACCGCCAGCGATCACGCCTTTCCTAATAGCACATATACTGTGGTACCGGGGTTCTTGCACCCGGCTGCGGTTCGCCCAGAAGGACACTGAGCCCCCTCGATCACACCTTTACTTGGAGTCCCGCTACGCCAAGGTACACCGCTCAGCCGATCCGGCTGCACACACGTCGCCCAGCCGAGTCCGCCATGTCCCATCCTCGCTCCTCTCGCGCCACCTCCTCATCCTCAGCCGGCACATGTCCATCGCGTGGGATTGTCCACCGCCACTATTGCCGGATTACCACACTCTCCCCCCCTCCGAAGAAAAGGCCGACGCTGGCTGCCCTCGGCTGCAGTCGTCGGCACTCTCGAGGGACTCCCACGGCTCAACCCGGATGGCAGTAGACCGGTGCCACAGGTGGCCTCCTAAGACCCGGGGGTCCTTGCAGAAGGTCCAAACGTGGCAAGGTCCTGTCCGCGGGCCTTGCTCCGCGGGTAGCGTCGGCACTCTCGAGGGACTCCCACGGCTCAGCCCGGATGGCCGTAGACCGGTGCCACAGGTGGCCTCCTAAGACCCGGGGGTCCATGCAGAAGGTCCAAACGTGGCAAGGTCCCGTCCGCGGGCCTTGATCCGCGGGGGTGGTGTCCGGCGCAGTCGTCAGCAGCTGTCCGCCTCGAGCTCCTGCTTCATCTTGGCGAACTCCTCCTTGGTCATGGAGCCATCGCCCTCGCCGAGCTTCTGGAGCTTCTCCCGCGAGGCGTCGAAGTCCGGCCGCGGAGGGGCCGGGGGAATGATCATCCCGGCGTAGTCCTCGCTCTCCTCCAGGGCGTCATGGAGCCAGATGAACTCCTCGTGCTGCCGAAGCACAGAGAACTCCGGCTTCTGGAAGTCCGACAGCGTCGTCTTGGTGTGGACAGTGAACTTGACCTTGTCCCTCTCGCTGAGGGCATCCGAGATGTCCACCACCAGAGACTGGTCCGCCAGGTCGATCGTGTCTGACCGCATCTTCAGCGAGCTGTCGGTCCCATTTGCCGCGGAACACCAAAACGAGGAAGAAGACCACAATGGCCTTCCCAGGAACCACGGCCGGCCCCACGTTCAGGGCGCCAGATGTGGTACCGGGGTCTTAGCGCCCGGCCGCGGTTCTCCAGAAGGACACTGAGCCCCCTCGATCACACCTTTACTTGGAGTCCCGCTACGCCAAGGTACACCGCTCAGCCGATCCGGCTGCACACACGTCGCCCAGCCGAGTCCGCCATGTCCCATCCTCGCTCCTCTCGCGCCACCTCCTCATCCCACGTTGGGCGCCAAATGTGGTACCGGGGTTCTTGCACCCGGCCGCGGTTCCCCAGAAAGGACACTGAGCCCCCTCGATCACACCTTTACTTGGAGTCCCGCTACGCCAAGGTACACCGCTCAGCCGATCCGGCTGCACACACGTCGCCCAGCCGAGTCCGCCATGTCCCATCCTCGCTCCTCTCGCGCCACCTCCTCATCCTCAGCCGGCACATGTCCATCGCGCGGGATTGTCCACCGCCACTATTGCCGGATTACCACAATACATATCCTGATACATATCCACAACGATGCCGTGGAGCACACTGCTGCATGTTCCTGCGACTTGCGCGTCTTTTCTTTATTTTTTTCATGCAAATGGATTGAAAGGTGGCGCTACTTCAGCGATTTTGGCGGGGAAACGGAGTTAGACTGTTAGAGCCATTGGAGGTATCGCCTGGATCAGGCGCTTTGTGCGCCGTGTCTTTCAGCCATTCACGCCTGTACTGCGCGGAATGATCGCTTTCTGTGGTAAAAAGTGGCAAAGAAAGAACAGTCTGATGCGAGCTTTGACCTTCATCGGGCGGTGTGGTGTGCCGTGCGGTTCGCACGAGATAACACCAAGTGTCGACTGCCGGGAATTCTCGCGCTACAAGGCGCCGTCTTTTCCCAACGGATGACGTTTTTACAGTGGTGAGTCAGCTGTCATGCACGGTCGCTTGGAAAATCCAGGCAAGCAAATTGTTTTCAAATGTCTTTGCTGATAATATATTGAACCATTTTCTGAATAACGACGTTTTAGTGCGTTGTATAGATCTAACTATTGACCTCGAAACCAAACTTCTCATTAGAGTAAGGCCTAGTTCTGTATCTAGCTTCTGTTGGACACAGATCACGAGGTCGACCGGGAAAGTTGAGAAGAAAGGAGGAAGGGGTACGTTGCTCGTTGTGGCTGGGAGTCATTTCTCTCGTTCGCTGTCCGGTTTCCATCGGTCTAGACGTATATTTGGCGTTCGGCATCTTTGGCATGTTGGCGGTAAACTTCGCGGCCGCGCTTGCGGTTAGCGTCAGTGGCCGTTCTCAGGCGAGGAGGTGCTACACCGCGGTTGATGGAGCCGCGTGCTCTTTCGGTCCTCCACAGAGCACTTCGAAAATTAAGAAACTTGTTATCGAACCCAAATTCACACAGTTGACGATGACATTACGAAGCGCTGCAAATAATGTTGCATTCTACAGAACCACCGCTTTATGACCACATTAAAAATGTGCTCGTTTGTGCTGCACAAGGCGGAAGCAGTTTGCGTGTTGTATGAGAGTGCAAAGACATTGATTGAAGCCGCTTTTTATCTTCGCCAGGTTTCACCCGTGGACATCGTTTGCTGGCGCACTTAATTAGGCGACGTGAAGCGGCTGGTATGCGGCAGAACACAGAGAAATCGTGAAGTTGCAACTGGACACGCCACTGGAAAAAAAAACGTTGGTGCTCTGCTTGTGTTACATCAAGGACGTTGCGTATCTGTATGCTTTCAGGCAGATCAGGCTGATCACGCGGCGGTCACGCACAAAGCCATGCACAATAGAATGCACGTACACGAAGCCCACCCACAGTGGTCTGCTGTTTTATTTGTGTATCAACAGGCGAGATGGTAAAATGCCCGCGTGCACGAGCGCTCAGTGGTAGCTCCATCTGTCGGCAATGAGCGGCTTCTTCGCCTGGCGCAGCGGGCTTCACTTTACCTGGCGTGATGGCCATCACGTTCAAATCACGTCACGGGAATCAGCGAAGCTCATTGCGTGCTCCTAAACCACACAACACTTCGCAAGCTTGTTTACCACTCGGTCACAGTACACCACACATGGAGGATCAAAATCTTTTCACAGGCGGCAGACGCGCGGATATGACAGTTACTCCTTCAATAAATTCGATGTATCGCCTGCTTGACGGCATTCTCTGACCTTCGATGCTCGTCGAAAAGCATCGCAGAAGGCACATAAATCGCGAACAACACGAAAAAAAGCTGCAAGTCGCACAAAACACTGACAATGCCCACAACGAAGATTGTCAGGAGCCGACATACCACCAGAATCGTAGAGAACAAGATACTTTGGTTCCAGCTCAAGTCGATTTGCGATGGCTATGCATTTTTGTAAAAGTTGAACCCGGAATAATTGCCACGAAATACACAAAAAGCCAACGGGTGTTGTAAGTCCTGAGTTGATAGTTACCATAATGTTTTGAAAATTATTAATAACTCTTCTAAGAATAGGAATATTTTAATATATTGCTAGCAGCGAGACATGCGGCCATGTAGTGAGGTTGGCCGTTGGCGCCATGGACTGCAGTGGCAATACAGTGTACTAGCTTAGGGGCAAGTCTGGCGACAGCGCATAAGCACTGTAACTTAGCGTAGAGGGATTACCTAGGCAACCTAACCTAAGGTCAACCAACGACCTAGGGTCAAGCCTACAAACTGTCAAACCTGCAAGGGCTGTATAGATAGAAATTACCGCGACAGTGTTAGAGTGTTACTATCATAAAATTCAGCTTTGACCTTGATACTCTAGCCACTCACCGGAAACTGGGTCGCCGTTGTGTGCTGCATAGAGCGTATCACAACAACCCGGTACCTAAATCACGTTGGCTAAAACCTCCCTTTTTCCTATCTGAACGCCTCAACCATCATTACAAAGTTCATATTCCACGCCAAAACACCGTAACCTACTCGCATTCTTTTTTACCACAAAAATGCCATGATTGGCACAACCTGCCTGCGTATAAGAAACCACTACCAACTATGAACGCTTTCGGGAGGCACTCAAAAATATAGTGGGTTAATTTGCTCAAACACATTTCTTCTTATTTTTTTGTTTTTTGTTGTTCCTTTGCCGTATCACAGAAATTTTATGCCATTTTTTTAACACGTACTTTTATTGCACATTAGGTTGTCATTGTGGTATTTTTTGTCGCTGTGGTTCCTTTTTTTATTCTCTCTTGATGTTTTCTATATGCTGTAAGCATTGTCGGTTACATGCTGTTACATACCGTTCCCTCGTAGACCATTTCGTCAGGTGCCATACCGAACGTGAATGTCAAGCAATACTGCGACACGTTATGACCCTGTCTTAGGTATGCCAAACTAAAGGCGCGATGCAATTCATAACAACGCTTCAATAAACACAGTTGTTTGGAAAGTTGGAGCGTTGTGATTGAAAAATATAGCCTGAATTCGACAACAGCACAAAGAACCAACGAAGTGAGATTGGGTCGTTGAGCCGTTGTCGAAGTCGCGCGATAGTTTTAATTGTTAGATGAAGTAAGAAACGCTCGCAGAACACACCGGAAGTTGAGATGCCACGTAGAAAAGTTGAGCAGGCACTGATAGCGGGATTTTTGCTAAATATGGTATAGTTGCACACCTCTATCGCGAATGTGTTTTACCGCAGCTTCGGTGTTTTACCGCAGCTTCGCGTCCATTGCACACTTACTTCGCACGGCCTGATTACCTTGTTCGACAGCGCCTGCGCTGTAACCCGGACGCGCGGGAATTAGAAGCTTGTAAGGCAAAGATACGTTAAGTATTGACTTGCAGGGCAGAAAAACAAAATGTTGATATCTTTTACAGACATTCGATTGCAAGAGAAGCGCCCACTGATCTCCACTTAGTTGCTGGATGGCGCTTCGCCGCTGTCGCGGCCGGGAGCGCGCACGGCCACCGGAAGTTCAACGGCTCGTCCCGGAAGTCGGGCGTCTGCTATGCTTCTCAACCGCTGATAAGCGTCCCGATTGGCGGATTTTGGCATTTTGTTCTCACTTTATTGCATTTTGGCTATACACATTGCGTTCAGATCGCAACATATGCTATACCGAAATATGCGACGTTAATATGAAGCAGAATTTAATTGCAAAGGAGAACGAAAATGTCACTTGGGTCTTGGTGTGAGAGACGACGCAGCTCTAACGGGATTTATGCTAGAAATGTATGCTAGGGATTTATGCTAGAAAGAAAACAACGTGGGCACGGCGATAGGCTGTAGCTGAGTTCGTGCGCCCGTTCTGTCAAAACAGTTGTCAGCAAAGTGGTCATTGCAGAGCCTGCTGCTGGGGATGGAGAGCTTGTTAAACGGGCACAGTTAACCACGGTTAAGCAAACCGCGGTTAGACAAAACCGCAGTTTGCTGCGTTACACGACAGACGAAACTGCGGTTACGTCGCTAACCATGGTTAGCGCAAACTGAGCTTGGCACCTCAGTTCGGTCACGCTAACCGCACTTCCTGCAGCCGCAGTGCTCAAAATCGCACAATTGAGTTCGGACGCAAGTTGCGGCGCATCAGCGGAGGCGAAAAAAAATCACCTGGCGTTCGGAAGAGGCAAAGGTTCTCAAATAGCGGGTGCCCAAAAGCTGTCCCCAAGACGCGCTTACGTTCTTTGCATCGCTCTCGCAATCAGCGCGACTGCCCGTCAGCAGCGGCTCGTTTCCCGATCCGCCCGATCAACTACGACAAACGCCGTGCTAAATTTGTAAATTCCGCGCGTCGTCCGCCAGAAATGGATATAGCAGGCAATCTTGAAGCGTTTTCAGCACACGGAAACGATCGGCGCGCGCGTCGGCCGTGCCTGTAAACACGCCGGCACGCCTGCCCGCACGGCACTGCTTGCGGCCCGAACCGTCCCAGACCACGGCAGCAACAGCTTATCGCATCGCCGCTCTTCGAAATCAATCTAATCGCGGAAATGAACTTCCGCATTCGATAAAATGGATGTTAGTGCGGTGAAAAATTGCGCTATGGATTGTAATTCGCAGTTGTAGAGATAGCGGTGGTCAAATATCTACAGCGATGCTAAGATGAAAGTTCCCAACACCGAACAGACCTAAGCAAACCAAGTCGGTTGCGAGCTGTTGCGGAATCCCCTCTTCTCGCCGCGCACGAGTGCGTTGCGTTTGCGTCAGAAGCGAATGCTTTAACGATATTTCTTTTTGTCTACACTGCTTCTCTTTTTTTTATCGTGAAGTTAAAAGTGTGGTAATTTATTTTTGTTGCGCTCATAATCAAGTGACTGCGGTTACCAAACTTGCAATTTCGCGTGCAACATCCAAAACCGCAGTTGGAACTTAACTGCGGTTACTTTCGCCGTGTAACTAGGGTATAAGTTTGCCACCCAACGCAGGTATAAATTCGGCTTAGAGCGAGGAAATCTGCGTAACAAGAGCCCCAGCTTAAAAACGACACTGATATGACATTTTCGTTTCGCTGCGTATCACACACGTCGTTCAGAATATTGTAATACTTCCAAGTAGAACGTCTTCCCAGACGACTTCTCCGGTCTGCTTGCGCAGTTTACGGCGCAACAAGCAGGCATTTTTGGCGGAATGCGTGCGAAACCAGCCCATGCGTAGCATGCGCTATGCTGGAACGGCCCAACTTCCGGGACGAGCGCTCGAACGTTTGGCGGCCGTGCGCCGGAGAGCTCGAAGCGCCATCCAGCAACTCTGGTGGAGATCAGTGGAAGCGCCACCTTTTTCGCAGTGGTTGTCAGGAATGGAAATGCGTTTTTAAATTGCTGAATACGAATTCGGTTGTTTGAACAGCTATTATAAAAGGCGAATGGAACTACTGGATCTGAGAAATACTGATGACAAATGTTCCGTCAGCTTTGTCGCAATTTGTAAAAATTAGAAATACGTGGTTAAAATCTGTCTAAGTGGGTATCACTAAGCTCACATGCCGTATTGTTTCGGTGTCTGCCCTTGTGTCGCGCGGTGGTGTAGCTCCCTGCTATCACATATAGGTTCCGCTCTCTTCCCCTTCGAAACACGCTCCTCTCCGTTTTCTTTCTTCCGAAGCACGGCCGGGCAGAAGCGGCGGCCTCCCCCGCGCAAGATTCCGGTGGTTGCCGACGCAACGGCGTTCGAGATGGCACCCCCGCGAATCCCAACAATCTGTTAGCAGGAATCTCCGGTTTCACTGTTTCTAGAGGCAAGTGTGTGAATTTAAGTTACTTCGCAAGTGTAATTGTTGTGGGGGTCGTTCACAGCTTTGCTTTCCAGCCAACCTCGCAGCGTGGATTGGAGCGAATTTTTTTTACAACACCAACTCAATGGGTGCGCACCATATACTTCTGTGGAAGCCCTGCAGGGGCGTATGCAGAAATGGCGGCATAAAGTTAACGGGTGTCTAAGAACAGGTCAAACCTATCACACAAAATTTATGGGACTAGCGAAAACATTTCCCCAAAACAGCTGCACCCAGATCTCTGATTTGGTAAAGCGCACGCTAGGCACAATGGCGGCGAAGAATACCATTCTTTCCAGCAGCGTGCAAAACCCCCCATACCAACACAGCTCGTACCCTCCGTCACCTCTCAAACGTGAAATTTGGTGAAAGCCAGATGCTTCCTGAGCTTTTAGACCAATACGCGAATATA
The DNA here is from genome assembly GCF_048455015.1 of Haemaphysalis longicornis. Classification (NCBI taxonomy): domain Eukaryota; kingdom Metazoa; phylum Arthropoda; class Arachnida; order Ixodida; family Ixodidae; genus Haemaphysalis; species Haemaphysalis longicornis. The sequence continues at coordinate 75,688,311 of NW_027526445.1, read as the reverse complement.
CCCACAACCAAGGGCCGCTCCCGTTTATATCTTACACAGGGAACGAGATAAGAATTTGGCTTCAATCCACGCTGTGAAGGTGGTTGGAAAGCAAAGCTGTGAGCAATACCACCTCTCCTACAATTCCGTATGCGACGTCACTTGAATTCACACATCTGGCACTGGCTCAAGAAACAGTGAAACCAGAGATTCTGCCAGACGTTACTCAGGATTCGCGCGGGCGCCGTCCCCAACGAAGCAGTGTGGGTCAAGGCCACGCCGCAAGCAGCAGCCGCCGCTGCTTAAGCCTGGCAGGGCGTCGGAAGAAAGAAAACAGAGAGGAGCGTCATTCGAAGCGTGAGATAGTGGAACCTAGCCATCCCTATGTGGTAGCTCAGGGCTCAGGGCTCAGGACTCGGAAACAATCCGGAATGTGAGCTTAGTGATTACTAATTATACAGATTTAAACGGAACGGTTTCGTAAGTTTCAAAATTGCGAGAAAGCTGGCGCACCCATTATAATCGCTGTTTATCAGAATCAGTTCCTCCATTCGTAGTTTGTAATGTCCATTAAAACCCAAACAAATTGGTATCCAGAAGTTTAGAAAACAGCAGACCCATTCGTTACAAGCAGTGCGCAAAAAGTGAGGTTTCTCTAGCGGCCAGATGTCCGAAAGTAGTGTCCCTATTTTGTTTTTCCCGCCCAGCAAACAAATCGTTATCGTATCTTTGCCCTGTGACCGCTTAATTCTGCCGAGTCTGGGTTATTCAGGCGGTGGTATCAAGCCGTGCGAAATGAGTGCCCACTGTACGAAAAGCTGACCAAAAACAGGTTCAACACCGTCCCTAAAGCAGACGACAAAGCTGACGGAAAGGTCCTACGCACCCAACAAGGTGAGCAAGGGAACGCTCAGTAATAGATTGCCGCGCCATCTACATTGTGCTCCGTAAGTAAACGTGCCCTACGCCTCTGCAGCTACATTTGGAGTTTTTTGTCCCGCACGTCACGAAAGAAACGTTTGCTGCTAGAGGTAAACAGCTTTCTTTTTAAAAAAAAGGTCACGAGCCAGCCCGCCCTGCTGAAGTGGAGGTCCAGCAATGCGGTTTGAAACCACTACAACGGCGATGGATGCGTGTATCATATGTTTCTCGTCGTCTCGGCGTACTTGTTGGTTGCTGCTCCTCTAGGGTAAATAGATAAGGGCACACAGTATCCTCCCACTGTTCTCTTTTGGTTCCGTGCCGCCGCTATTATAATTGGTCTGTTCGCATGACGTTTACACTTGTTTTACAATTGTTGACACTGCGAAGCTTTGCGCGCGCCGCCATTTTGTAGTGTATGTGTTTTTGTAGTTCAGCTCACGAATGCTCATCAACTCCTCCCAGCTATTCGGCGGTGCACTTGAATGACACTATCCGCTGCAATTTCTGATTAAACACCACCACCGGGCAAGACTACATTACTACAAGACATCACCAAAACATTAAGCTAACGAAAACTTCTCCCTATTTAGAATACCGCAATCACCGACGTCAATAACTACAAACATGCCGAGATTGTGCATTCTGCCAAACAGGTAGAATTCTTTCCTTCAAAACTCCAACCTTCATGATTTATCATCTGCATTCAACAGCTTTACCCTGACAGTCTGAACAACAATATTAGCTCACACTTGAAGTAAAAGAACGTTTGTTTCGACGCAGTTTTCACCAATTCCTTGAACATGTACCCTCATAGCTCAAATATGTGCTGGAAATAAGTTACCAAGAAAAATGTGCCTTTCGCCTCAGAAATAACGGGGCTGTCTATATCGTGTTACACTACAAGAGACTTAAGGGTCTCAGGACAAGGGACCTAACTCAAAGGTGGAACAATGCAATCACAACTTCCTCAGCCGTCGCTCTGCCGGTTTGTTCCATAGTGACCAATGTTCAGTCTATTTCCATGCCCCACCTTGCAGCATGCTCTAAATCTTGATATTTTTTCCGCTGCTATTTCGACACCAAGGTTAATTGCCGCGGAAAAAATCGCTGAAATAGGTAAAATCCATCATTAACACGTAATTCAACGCTGGCCGGTCTCAAATTTTCTACAGCGGCATGCAGGACCGATGACCAAACACAGTAACAGATAACGAAGCCACACTACGTGTGCATTGAACCGCTCGAGGACCCCATCGAAGTTCTTAACAATATCTGGCCGTCAGGCGATACATGAAGTAAACTACCCACCGACTGTGGTGCACACCACTTTGTCTTACGCATTCTAGCTGCCGAATCGCCCTCCGCCCTCAAAGCAATAAATGGGCAACGCAGTGCGCCTCTCCAAGCAGTACCCTTCCGCCACATCACATACGGCACGTCACCTTTAACACAACCAATATCGAAAGCTTTAAAATCGTGATCATAAAGAAAACACACTAAAGGAAAAATAGCGAACACCTCAAACATACATGATAATGAACACAAGTGGTGTCGGCAAGAATATATTGGTTTCGGTTAAGGGGAAGAAACAGCGGATAGAAATTAAGGCAAGAAAGGGAGCTGGTAAAGTTAGCAAGTAGGAGTAGAAGCGGAGACACCGACCAAAAGAAACTTCAAAACTTCAAAACAACAACAAGACATTTCGGCTTGGTTACTGAAGCCTGGTTCACATTTAGGCGAATAAATGTTCATGCACGCTTATTTTTCTTGAGCATGTGACGTAGGCAGTTAGCAAGTAGGTTTCATTCCTCTATGGAACGTGGAAAAATCTGATTTTCAAAGTGTTCGTGCGCGCAAAGTAGGGAATGAGGTTTAACATGGACTCGCTTGTATTGCTGTGTGGTTCGGCAAAGGCTGTAAGGAAATCCGGAGGAAGGAAAGCCACTTAGGCTGCAGTGCAGAACAGGGTCCCAGTTCGCCTGCGCTCTGAGAGCGGTGCGAAATCCAAAACAAGGTACTCCTGAGGACGGGGAAAAATAACGCTCGTACCAGCGAAAAAAAATTGTACAGCTTTCCTTTGAATCTTGTCAATTTGAATAATTTCAGTATTAATGTTAGGGCTCCAAACTGGACAGGCGTATTCGAGAAGCAGTCGAAGGAGGGTCTTATATATTATTTCTTTAGTGTGCTTGGAAGTGTTCCTTATTGTACTGCAGAGGTTAAGCAACTTTTTATTGTTTTTGGCAAATGTAGTCAACGTGCAATGACGAAGACAGGTAAAGTTAATTTGTTTATTTATTTGGAGTGCCAGTGCGGGGAGTGCGGTGTCCCACGATCCAACATTTGCACAAATTACGTCATCACATCGCTTAGAAACACTTCTGGGTCCGCGGCAAAGGTCCGAAGGTAGCAAGGCCGGCGGTGGACGCGTACGGTAGAAGGATCACGGGTCCTCATGATCGTGCACGGCAAGCTTTTCGTTCATTTCCGCAGTGTTATTTGGCGACTTCGACGTGCTGGCGGATACCCTCAGCGGATGTGGCGGTCGCACACAGTGTCTTGCGGAACACAAATCATCCCACACACAACGCCATTTATACACAGTCATCCACAGTTCTTTACTGACCCTACCTGTCCAGCCTGCGGGGCACACGACAATCACTACCATTCCCTCTGCGAATGCCCCGCCGACCTGTACACCCTCGTTCCCTCCTCTCACATCTGGGAGCCGATATTGCGCGACCCGGGGGAGTCACGCCAAGTCCAGACCGCCTCCCAGGCCCTGGATATCGCGGCGGCCATGTGGGCCCCCTCCAGTCCCAATACCTGATCCCGATGGACGCAAAAATGTATTCCATCCTTCCTTATGGAATGCACTTTCTCGAAACCCACCCACGTAGGTCTGGTATTATATTGGTGCATATATAGGCGGGATGGCGAATTGTCCGCGTACCGAGATCTCGTTGTGGACGCACGTATGACGTTGGCGCCATTTTTCGGCATAGCCCCGTAGCTTCGCACCGCGCGGAAGGCGTCACTTTGCCGGGCGTGACGGGCATCAGCGCCAGTCATTGCGTGCCCCTAAACAGCTCGGCTTTTAATGTCCACCTTACCACAACGCCTTCACCACCAATACCTGTTATACCGTACACAAATAACTGAGGAACAACTGTTAAACGTGCTTGATGTTAACAAAACGTACGCAATCTATGTAATACACACCCTATGCTACATGCCTGAGCGACTTGGTTATGAGCTGATTGAAATGCTGCACCAATTGGGCGGGTCCCTCGGTAACTACCACAAATGCATTTTCGGCGAGTTTCCCAGCAATATGGCCCCCTCCCTCACAAACCTGGGCTCGTTTGGACCTCATACCCGCTCCCTATGAGTACGTAAATTCAAATAAATACGACGTACGTTGTGCGGTCACGCACAGTGTCCTAACTAACTGACATGTACCATCGCTTCGACCCATTACCAGGGCAAGGGAATAGCAACAGTTATAAGCCACGCGTGCCCCTATCGGCGCGAAGACCCTCAATATCCACACCGCCAATAGCCCTGTGTTCGTGTCACCATTGTAACCCATTTAAGGAGGCGGGCTGTCGTTGCAGCGGTGCCTGTATCGCCCATTCTGCGGTTTGCATTCCAAGGGCAGCTCTCTCTAATACCTATGATTACCTTATCCGGACTGTGGAACACGCGTCCCCACACGGGTCCTGTGGGAACACATTACTGACGTACTCCATGCCGCATTCCGTGAATTTCAACCATCTGGTCTACCCCTCCTCGCCACTATCGCTCCTTCAGCATAGACATCTGACCCCCCTTCTCACAATACATTTTGACTTATCATGGCAGCTTCAAAGCTTACATTTTGTAATGGAGCGCTAGAGCACGCCATCAACCAGTGTTCCTGCAACACCAATTGGAAATATCGCCCATCTCATTTTCAGAGCGACCATGTGGTAATTGAATTCTCCTAAACACCTACCAGTACACCGTTCCCTCCAAAGCCCGCCTGGCAGCATCTCGGCCACCTCGTACCATAATGGCCATCTTCAGCTAGTCCACTGAGCTTGCGTATTCGCCACAGCCTAAGGATTCTGATCCTGAGAGCCATTTATTGGCGTTGGGAAACCAATAAGACATCAATAGTACATTTTCGTTTCCTAATTATTTTTTCGTGCCACCCCTCAACCTTTCTTTATTGTCGGTTCGCCGCAGGGGGCCCGCTTTTCTGATGGAGACCAAAAGGAAAAGCACCCGTGTGTTACAGATTTAACCGCATTTTACAGACCCGCTCTCCCCCGTTGGAAAAAATTATTCCAAAGCCCTCCACAACATCGCTTGTGCCGCGTGGGCGCGTAAAACACACAATCAATAAATCAATCAACCGCCTCTCATTACCACGAAATCTTATAACGCTGGACTCCCGACGTCTTAAAAATTGCTGTTTGTCCAATAAAATTACAAACGCCGATGAAACGCCTCCTCTTTAGGAAGAAATAAAAATTATTGACTATCATACTGAGCTCAGCAACATGAGCTCCACCAGGTAAGTAACCAAATATAGCATGCGCACACCAATGGGGCAACGTGGGCGCAACCACTTTGTTTTCAATTAGGAGATATAATTTGTGCAATATCATTTCAGCCGTGGAGTGTGGTTATTCCTAAGCCGCGGCAACTGTACGTAATTCTAAAAATTTTAAAAAAACATTTTAAAGCAATATTTTCAATATAAACTTGCGTTTTGTATAAGAATAAAATAAACCTTTTTTTATATATTGTTTTTTTTTCAACAACTATAAAAACGTTTCTATGCGTTTTAAATCGCTGAATCAATTAAAAAAAATTTAACTAAAAAAATATTAAATTAATTATTCCTACCATCTTTCTTAGCATTATAGCTCCACTGCGTTTTCAAATACGAACTGAAATATCTTGCGGTAGCAATCTCTTGATATTTTTCCAACTGGTTCTTTGGAGTATAATGCAACTGGTTGACTAGTTAGTACGATGCACAATGGTTTAATCTCAATCTCTATTGTTTCTGAAGTTTTCCAAAACATTCTCCACTCTCTCTAATAGCTGAACTCTTTAACCGCATTCACATTGCTGCAGTTAATGCGCAACGCGTCAAGCTCGCGTAGCGGTGGGATCATACGCACCACACTAGTTAGGCGGAGCTAGGCACTCACGTGCTCACCCCCCCAACCCTCATTTGACAACGGTATCGTAGGAATTGTATTGCGGTTTAAATCACAGGGTGCCGTTTGCATGAAGAAGATGCGACACAGGCGGAAAAAATGTCCGCGGATCTGACCGTTCACCTAAAATGAACTCAAAGGACAAGCCTTCTGTTAACTTTGTGAGGTAACGTTTTGTGCCCTTTTAGCCGTCCTTTTCTCAATCTGCTCTCCCTTTTTCTCGGTCCTTCGAAGGTAAACATTTGAGAGATTTGCTCAAGTAAATTCATTCTTCCGCCATTCGCACGGGTGGCGCTCCTACTGTTGAAACCTTTTCTTAAGCTAGGCGCTTGTGCAGCATGATAGTTTCGTGCGAGAGCCTTTTTAAAGCTAAAGATTCTGGAAGCCAGTGCTTGATGGCGTCCTATAAAAACAATAATGCATCTCCCTACAAGCCGCATCGTCGACTAAAAGCTTTGATATGACCTCAAGACACACACCGTGTGGTGGCAACCTAACTTCTGTACAGCAAATTGGGTGACTTGGAAATCGCAAAAAAGTAACGCTTCTACATGCGGCAACGCATGCATTGATCAAGTAGAAAGATTTGGAACGTTATTCTTGGCTCATAAACAACGAATCGGTAAACATGTAAACCTTGATAACAATAAAACTGCGCAAAAGGACGGGACGGAAGAAGAGGACAACAAACCAGGCGCAAGTAAACCTTCGAATCGGTAAACAACGAATCGGTAAACATGTAAACCTTGATAACAATAAAACTGCGCAAAAGGACGGGACGGAAGAAGAGGACAACAAACCAGGCGCATGTAAACCTTCTATAGATGAGATAACCTAGTGCCAGAAGAATGGTCACCGGGTTTTGTTTGTCCTTTGTAAAAACTTTCGCTGAAAAAAAAACCGGGTTTACGGTTAACTTGCGCAATCTGATCAAACTTAAAAACATTGTATGGCTACAACGTGCGGAGATTATGGTGGCCAGATTCAAACTGATTTTCTTAAGTTCCACTGTGGCGGAATCACTGCCGGCGGCCGAGCATTCATAGAACTTCTGTATGTTGTCCACTCAAGAAACGGAGCTGCCGTGCTGCGTGCGTAGCTGGAGACCTTATCGTGATAAACACCAAAAAGCACATTTTAATGCAGTACGCGCTAATTGCGTCATCATATATACTTTACGCCCTATAAGTTTGGTTATGCAATTTGCTGACATTTTGTTTATGACACGTACCACCCAGCCTAAGGATGCATAAATGGTTTCTTACTGGAAGTTTAATTTTTTTCACTGACAAAGACTGAAGCCTGGTTACTAGCAAAAACTGGCGCTGTTTGCGACGTTGCGGCGTCCCCTGCCGCATTGGAACTACAAAATGGGAGGAATGGGGATGTTGGGCGATACCGTCTGATGTGGTTCCTCTGTGGGTACCCCTGATTTTTTTTGCGGGGGGGGGGGTGCTGTCGGGGCGCCTACTAATGGTAAGTACCTATAAGTGTGATATATCTCTTGAGTTAACATATCGTTGTAAATACCACTCGAATGGGCTGTGACAAAACACATTTTATATACAAATAACCGGCTCCTGTAACCTACATACTTCAATAAAACCAAATTCAGAACGACGACGATCGCGCAGTAACAAGAATGAAGGTATTCCTGCAGAGCCATAAGCCTCGGCTCCGCTTTGCCTGATTTACACGATCCGGAAGCGTGCGTCCCAACGGCCTTTGGGTTTTCGGGGCACATCCAAAAGTCTTATAAGGGGCGCATTTTATTTGCTTTTCTGAAATAGGGAAGACAACCTCCCTCTCCCGTGAGCTATCCCCCCATAGCCCTCAAAATATGCCTCTTTTAGTGTCGCCAGAAGATGATCAACAGGATACCTATGTGCTTTTCAGAGTACAATTGCCTTTTCGAGAGCTGCCTCGCATGATTCCGGGCAGGCTGGATTAACAAATGATCAACTAGTTGCTTTGTAATGCTGCATAGAGATGCATAGATACACAAGCAATATTGCATGACGGAATTTTCGGACACTGAAAATAGATATGATACTGCATGGCGCTGCGGCTTTCTATTTCATATACCATGGTGCAGAGCCTTTTGCAGTAACACGTTTAGGCAAACATTTGTGTCATAGTTCGGTCGGCAGTAGTGAACATTTCCGTGCAGGAAGATGGCGTGTCTCAAAGTGGCGTCTTGAGCTGCACATTGTTTAACATTAAGATGAACTCACTTCGAAAACTGCCGCCCTCCATTTCCTGCCCCAGATATATAGATAAAGGTGTCAATTTTTGCCAATTCGTTGCTTACTCCATTAAACTCGACCCTCCTTTCATTCCCCGCTTTGCAGCACCCATCCACACTAGTAAGGATTTTCTTTGATAATATTTTCACGAAAAATGCTAATTTTCACCCTACTAACATCATCAATAACATTCTCCTGGCTCACCAGCCAGAATACCCATCCCACGTGGTCATTGCAAGTGGCGCGTCGAAAAAAGACGACAAGATTGGGGTTGGCCTTTGCTGTCTGCCAAAAATTTGTCTTTTTTATTTTGATTTCCAGATGTCCTCCCCATTTTTATTGCAGAATTTCTTTCCCTTCTCCTTGCAATCCTGAAGCTTGGTTCTGCGTATTTTTCCGTGATGATAATCACCCACTTCCTCTCGTGTGCATTGCTCTCGATTCAGAAACTTTACATCCTCTCTCTGAAAAGTTTTATTCCTTCGTCCCCATATACCTGCGGGAGATTCGGCTTGTTTGCCTGCCCGGCAATTGTATTTTAACCCTCAATAAAACCTCTGACATATTAGCTAAAACAGCTTTTGGTGAGCGATTATACAGGTTCTTCCCCCCTTTTCTTGGGTGTTGTTGGCACGTTATCGCCAATAACTGTTGATAACACTTCCACTTAACTGGAACATCTCAGTTTCCTCCGTAAAAGAAGTATCTCCCAAACTCGCTGTTGCGAGGTATCGCTGTCTTCTTTTCGCTGTGGTGTGCCTCTACCTAACTCGCCAGCTATATAAAACAAATCTGAGAACCTCCCCATTGTGCTACTTTTCCATCCAAGAAATAGAATCCGAAGAACATTTCTTCCTTTTTTTCCACCGATTTTCTAACCATCGGAGATGGCTGCTGGAGATTACCCTTTGACTGCACTTGTGCTTTTATTGTTCTGGGGCACTAGGCTGGGTCGGTGCGGTAGGGACGTGTGCAACACAATCCACTCCTTCATTTCAGAGGCAGCTCGTCGCAGTGTTAAAATATTCCGAATTGGCTGACTTTTATCTAGTTTTCCTACTCTTATCTCTGTTGCTTTTTCGTGTTTTTTCTCAGACTCTTGAACTCAGAAAAAATTCTTTCTTTGTCTCTATCATTTTGCATGGCATGATTGATTAGAATGGAAAAAGATCTCTTCTTTGCCAATCGTCCTAATTACTTATGGGTTATTTTTCGGGCCATCACTACCACCAGGAAAAACTTGGAACGAGACACAAGATGTACGGAACCGGGCACGGCCCTGTCCAACAGCGCGGCAAGGTCGCCGCCAGCCACCGCCACTCTTCCGAGCCAGCTAAATCGGCAGCGCTATGGGCTATCGGGATCCGCAGTGTCCACCGGCGCGTGACCTGGCGCGAGGCGGAACCAAGCAATTTGATTGACCCGAATGAGCTTCTCTCCGGCGTAGCAAACTGTGGCAACGCATCAACACCGACTGCAACAGCATCGCTGCGATGACGACGTCGGTGACCCGCTTCCAGTTCCGATTTATAGTGTGGGCGTTCTATTCCAGAGAAGTTTACGGGGACTTTCACGCACCTTGTAGTTGTAGGCATTTTAGCGAACCGCTTGGGTTTTTTCCTATAGCCTAACTTTCCCAAATGTCCATAGGGTGTAACGTTTCGGTTTGGGTCCAAAGCTGTGTTCCGTAATATTGTTTACATACACTGTGTCCTCGTCTGCACAATGACTATTACCTGAGTCCCGCGGCGGCATCCCAGGCCCAATCATTAAAACACTTTATCCTCAAGTGCGATTGGCGCTGTGACAAGGAGCTGAAGCGGTGCGCTGGACGTTTCCGCTCTCGTCGTTTGCCGAGTATGTGGCGTTTCCGCCCGGATGCTTGTTTGCGGCAGAAGGCCCTGTGTGTTGTGGAAGCTGCTCAGGTTCCATTGAGAATATTCAGTGCGGAGAAAGGTGCCATTTGGCTTCAAGGTCTTTGGGAGATCACGCTGATCCAAGAGCTCATCGATCATCTCGTTCCTTCTTCCTGCGACGTCCCATGCCCCTCTCCATGTTGTGCGAACAGCGCATACCACCCGTGTTCCCTATTCCCAGCAGACGCCGCGGAGGCAGGACAGGGGGTATACTCCTTCTACTTAGATATTCTTTTTCTTCCTTTTCGTTGATTCCTGTTTGTCTGTGCGCTGCTTGCCGTCAGTGCTCAGCTTCTTCCTACCTTCGATCGCTTCGCGGTTCCTGGCTGCGGGAATACGCCCCCCCCCCCCCCTCCGCCTCTTACCCTTCATAAAATACTCAGTGGGGTAAGCTTTGGATAAAAGGCACCCAGGAAGAAAAATTCGTGAGTGTGCAAGAAGATTTTTTCAGTTACAGCATGAGTCGTGTTTCGAGTGGTCGTTCAGGGAAGCCGCCTATAAGCAGCACGGCACCCTATTCTGAAAGCCGCGACAAGGGAGCCCCAATGTGGGCAGCGCGTCAAGTGAGAACCCGAGCTTAAGACTTGCATGTCTGGAATCGAAACAGAGAAAACCAGCGCAGGTCTCACCGGCAGCTAATGCGCTGCCGCTGTTTAGGTTAACAGGCGCGCCACTGCCATTGCCGCTCCTGGGCATTTACAACCCGCGTCTGGCTTCTTGACTTCTCACGCTGCAACTCTAGCAGCTGCTTCTCCACCACCACGCGTAAGCGCAGCTCTGCGCTGTGTACACGCAGCTCTGCGCTGTGTACACGCAACGCGGGCGGCTACGCCCCACAGGCGTCAACGCTGCACTACCATGAACGTCTCGGGTTCCCGTGGACTACCATCAGTTGAAGACGATCTTACTTCTATTGTATTACCTATATGACTGCTCCCATATAACGTTTCCGTGGCCTAAGACCTTTCCGTATGAACTTTGTTAACTATCGCGAATATCATTTCGTGTTTGCAAGCACCCGCCTGTGTGTCCACTAAGCCGAAACCTTTCTTTCGAGGTTCTGAAATGTATCACCAATGCTGCCATTTCTTTAGCTTTTACACACTTAAGGAAAACGCCGTTTTGTAAAACGAAGGCGTAATTGTGAAGTACGCAGTATAGACGTAAACATGTAGGTATTGCTCTTTTCTGAGGTCGCGCATGCAGTCGACGAACTTGTGTATTAAAAAAGCATGTTATTTTATGATTGGACATGCTGCATAAATTCTACAGTTGCTCTAAGCCCGCCCGACCTTTAATTCGAGGAATACCTGCATGTTTGCGTCAGTGCCGCGTCACGTCGATATCACGGTCGCAGTTTCAGAAATTTGAGAAACTATTTTATTTCTTGAGCTACATCGTGAGTGGATGCAGTGTAATCTATTAGTGAAGTGCGAGACGTGTATGCGTTACGCCTTACTAAGTCAAGGGCGAAGCGAAACAGCACAAAACAGAAATGGCCAATCTCGCTGAATCCCACGCATTCCAAACTACTTGACTGCATGCTTCTATTCAGATTCTCCTGAGCACTTGAGCAGGGCGGACGCGCATAAATAGTATGACGGAGGAGCCAGGGCATAGATCTTTCACAAGTGGCATTGCAGCACACCTGCTGCTCCTCCATGACTCAACCGACAGCGCGAGCATGCGTGGAGCAACTTTATCCTCCCTGGAAGTGGCAGTGAACCTCGTGAAGAACTTCGACGCAGTCACGACTGAGCCATTACCTACGCTACTAAGGCCAGCAGGGCGAGCACGCGTTTGATCAAGGTTAATAACCTTTTTTAATCGGACGATACACCGCTGATTTTGTTTGCACGCGAATATCGGAGGGTGCACCGAAAAACATTTTGCCAATGTTTAGTCAAATTGAGCCGCGATGTGAACGAAAACCAACAAGGCCGCCGGCGTCTATAGAAGTGAAAGACCGTCCTCCACAATTTTTGCAAACCAATACAGGATGTTAAGAGCCTTCTATGGGACTTTGGTTTTCTTTTATGCAGACAAGTGTATGGTTGTGCGTCATTTTTGCGTCATCCCCATGCACTATGACCTCTTCCATATACTTTGACACCACCATACGTCCAAATAACTGACGACGTCTGTTATTTTGCGCGCGTTAAAGCAATGCATTTCCCATAGACCTCTTCCCACGATATCATCCTTCTTCTTCCAAGGCCAACTAAAACGACCCACCTATGTTTACACCGCACCATCTCTCTAGTTTGCCCATTTAGCCTTGAGAGCTACCCCGCGTGCCAGACGATACGACCTCACCACCCCCCCCCCCCAGCTACAGATAGTCGACCTGGCATGTCTGGCTGCACCAACAATGTTACTCCTTGTCCTGAGAATCCTACCACGCCCGGCGAATATCCAAGAAAAGAATTTAGTACAAGTTTTTCGTATTAAAATTCATCCTGCCGCTTTCGTGCAGTTTCATTGTAAAACGAAAAATTTCTTCTGCTTTAAACACTCTCCTGCCGCTTTCGTGCAGTTTCATTGTAAAACTAAAAATTTCTTCTGCTTTAAACACTCTCCGAATGGTTTAGCTGCAGTTATCATTAATAACGAACCAATATTCTTTAAATGAAAGAAAGAAAACAATATTGAGTTAACCACACGGAGTACAGAAACTTTCCCATTTGGACCACCGAAAAGTAGTCACACCTGTTAAATAAAATATATAGTTGTTACGGGCGCATCCGTAGTAAAATATTTGGCGAGTTGCCCATACTATCGAATGCATTCTAAAGCCGTAGTTAAGGATGGTTAGGAGTGCATACGATATATCCTCTTGCCATATATTCGAATGTATCCTTGAACCGTCGTTAGGGGTAGTTTAGAGTGCATACGATACATTTTCTTGCAATAAGTTTCGAAATACATATTTCACTATTTCTGTGTATAATTTATTCGCTAATTTTATATTTGATTATTTATGAGTTACATATAAACTAAAGTATGTTAACATACCATATGCCCACTTTAGCAGTCTTTTTTTTTCATTTCAATTTGTTTTTTTTTGCATCCAATGTTGTCCAAATTCATACAAGTTATATGTGTTTAACTTGAAAAAGATTTTTTAACATTCCTTTAATATTGTGCGCCACGATCAGTTCTCTTAAATATTGTTGTGCAGCTACATGAAAAGTATGTTCTCCTGTGGAAAGGTATTCTCGAGGAAGTAACAACAGCGGTCGTACTATGTTTCTTAACTTTTTCGACAGTTTGTTCAAAACCCCCTGGTCAACCGGGTTGACGCGAATGTAACCATACGTCACCGCATCCACGTACGCAGAGCCGACATATGGCGATGAGACCTACTCCATCAATCACTTGTGTCCATCTTGCAGTGGGTGGTGCGGTTCACATTACGTCATGGGGCTGAAAGTTGAATACACCCCAAAACTGCTTCTAGAGGCCTACTACGGACAAGCATTCCTCGGACAACATCGGAGAAAATGGATTCCCCTAAATTGTTAGAACACCCTCGAATGGATTGTGCAAAATGGCGGCAGTAACAGAGAAGGCCCCTGAAAACACAAATCAAGTTGATAACACTGCATGGAATGAACTAAACAAAAACTGTTGACATCCCAAAAGGGCAAGCAACTGTGCTGCAGAGAACCTTTAACACGTAGTCCGCGTGCAGTATATTCCGCTCCATGTAAGGCGGCAAAACCATTTTTAGAAATGGGTACCGACTGCTTCGTCGTGGCGCTACACTAAGGTAAAAACAGTTTTTTGCCCCGCATAAAAGTTAATATGGGGCGCTGACACAAGACATAGGCAGCTCCCGTGATGGAACAACCCACAAACTGGCTGCCGCGCCGCCACTCAGGGCGATGGAGTCACGGTTGAAGGCGTTTGGAAACAGGGTACCAACTTTTCGAGGCATAATCGAGCAAGCGCTCTGTAAACGGTGGCCATCTGGTGTACGCCATTCATTCCTTGTTCCTCCATCGCAGCATGCACTGGCTTCAGAACAACCAGCACGAGACAAGTGGAATATGCTGTGTATGTGTGTACTTGCCGGGGCAGTCTCCAACCCAGTGAACGACTACTCGCGGTTGGGAAGTCTTGGCATTTATGCACGCGTTTATTCAGGCAGAGGACAGAGTGTATTCGGGCTCTGCGGGGAATTTCTTTCTGCCCGGTAAAGTAACGTCAGCACGCCAGGGTGCTGCTACCTGTACCATGGGCTTTCTCTTCTCTTCATGTATAATACAACCTAAATTTTGCTTTGACTTTTCCGAGGCCGAACACAGGCAAATCTTTGGGAAGCTCCTCGCAAACCACGCTGCATCGGAAGAACTGAGCCGCACTTGTATGCCTTTGCCGTTGTATAAATTGGTGCCAGCGGTTTAGAACAGACACAGAAATGAAACGCTGCCTCGGTCTTTGCAGAATAGACGGGAATTGTATTCGTTTATCATGGGCGTAGTAAATGGGCAGGGTGACCTCTCATGACACTTTATTCGAAGAAACGGTTTCCACTCCTTCGCCGTGAAGTCGTTCTCATTTTCGATAACAACCCACAGGAAAATTTGCCACAAAACTGCAAACAGGCGGGAGGATATATGTGGCAGAATTGCGTCAGCAAAACAGGGCATATTTGTTATAAGTCAGGTATGGGAAGGCTGACAATCCCGGACATCTCCATACAAAATAAAGATGAATTCTGTTCCGCCTCACAGACACTCATTGTAGCTCCCGTTTCGAGTATATGCTCGTTCGTTCAACCCATCCAGATAGTCTCGATTACAACTTGAGGTCACTCTAGTTTCACCAATAAACCTTACCAGCCACCACTTTCCGGATGCCGTAAATGGCCTGTATTGCCTAATGTCACCATTGTTCCTGTTGCCAATGCTTTCGCCGGTGTCCCCAGCATTCAGTCGCCAATGTATACAGATGCCATTACCCAATATTGCACTCATGTGTCTCCTTACGTGGTAGAACTAAATTTGCAGACTCGCTTTTACCTTATTTCTTGATCATTTTACTGCTCAAGTTTGCAAGCAGGTCACGCGAACTATGGGCTGCTCCTGCGTTCTCCTACTGTATACCAACGATCTCTTAAGCCACGATACTCGCTTACAATCGATGGTACCTCCATCACCCATGCTTCAGCTAGCCTGGCTCTACCCGTTGTCCTCCAAGAATACTCCCTCAACCTTCTCAAGAAGTACAAGATAACAAAATGCTACCAAGTTACTCAGTTCGTCTGACGGATCGTGAAGCGGTGGTCGGACCTGATTAAATCAAGGCCAGTTACTGGTAACATCCTTCACCCTAAACAAACTGTTGCATAGGGACGTACGGTACATCAACACAGACGCAAATGCGAATTGTTCAATCTTTTCTCCACACACTTTACAACACTGCCCCTCCGGCCCTAGCAACCCCCTTATCTAAGTACTTATTCCTCACACGTTTCATTGTTATCTTTCTGATCTTTTGCGCTGCCAAAGGGATAGATATGTAGCCCGTATGTACGGCTATGTGCATGGCATTTGGCTGCTGTGAAAGGGCGGGAACCGGCCACTGTGTCTGGCCCCACTGCCTCCCCTATTACCGCCTTATTAGGCCGTAATTATTTCTTACTATACCCTTTGCCTCCAAAGCGGCAGAGACAGTTCCCGCGACTATACAACTAACTTTCTTTTCTATTTCTTCAAGCCATTGCATGTCTTCGCGACTATTTGGACTCTTCGCGACATCTTATTGCCATAACATCTATATGACGACGTCTGTGAAACTCTCTCGCTCCGCTCATCGGTATCGTTAACGGTGGTGTTAATGCTAGGCCACTGAGGAATCATTTGTAATCAGCTGGCTTACCAGCTGGCCCGAGTAATCACTAGACCCTCTCTGGAAATCTCTTTTCCTTCATCGTCTAGTGCTGAGGAGGCATCGCACTCGAAGAATGCGGTGAACCACCAATATTAACACCTCCAACACCTTCTAAACCGTTCTGCCACAGCACTCTTCCCAATTCACTCCGCAGTGGATAGGGACGAAAGTGATAGGGACCTTATAACACGCTTCGGGTAATCAAGCTGTACACCTTCATTGTTCAGGCGCCTCTCCGGATATCACTTATACCTATCCTGTCACAACTGCTCCTCTGTGCACACAAATGTTCAGCACTTCCTACCTCCTGTCCAGATGTCCACCAGTCACTTCAGTATGCTAACGTTATTCCGCTCAAGGGGAGGTCGTGGTTGCCGTCCGCGGTCAAGGTTGAGCAGCTCGCCATTGTTGTTCGTCCGGAGAATACCAATAGGCTTTATTTTCACCGCAAATGATGTCTTTTTCCCCACACTATTGACCCTCAGCTGCCAAAAGCCAGTCTTAGCAAAATGTGTTGAGCGAAGGCACTAGCCCCAATCGCCATACGCTGAATTCAATCAGCGTTGCTGCTTCGCAGGGAGAGAGGTATAGGGTCTCTTAGAGAGCATGGTTAGAGGCAAGCGCACAAAGTAATGTCACGACAACAAAAGAGCGACGTCACATTACGCTGCTAATGCAATGCCCGCAGTGTGGCATGCCCCGACTTATTTTGCCTCCGAGCGTACAGGAGATGCGTCCTTTGCCAAAAGCAGAGCAGAAAAATCAACATGGAGGAAAGTCGAGGATGCGTTCTTTCTATGGATGAAATCCTTTCAGTGAGAACGCACCAATTTGTGTTCGAAAGTGAAAAACTGTCAATAAGAACACAAACGCAATTGAAGTCCGGTGCTTCCGCGTGAGCGATAGTTCTCAAAATGTCATAGTCCAAAATGCGAGTAATATAGGCGACGACACCAATATTTGAGTGATGAGAGCGGAAAAAGTGCGTTGAGGTCCGCGGGACAGGACTGCACTGGATGTATGTTCAGAACGCCGCCAGGCCTTGACCGATGGCTGGGCGCTCTATCTTTGTCACAGAATAGTTCATCCACCGAAGAATATGATGCCGAGGTTGTGAAAGCCTCGTGCTCTTATCAGTTGTTCTGAAACCCGAGGTGAAGCAGCATTTCATGCAAAATAGGGCACATAGTGCCAGCTGACTGGACGTTTCTCACTTTAGCTATACTTACTAACCTCCTTAACCTCAAACTTCATTTTTTTGTTACTTAAGGTTGCATGCGATGTCCCAGCGTGCGAACTTGGTAATTAAAGCAAAAGGCTCATCCGGAATAAAATCGGCCGGTTACACCGCAGGCTGCGAGGAATAATATAGTTGCTTTTATATCTTGCTTTTATGTCCAGAAAAAATGTTAACCAGTACAGTTTGGGAGGGAGGAGGGTCGAAATATTTCTTGTAATCTCGTCGGGCTTGTCGGCTCCGCTCGGCTACTGTCCCTAGATAAGGGCGCAAAGTATCGGCAGTCTTTTCTCCTATTGCTCCGAGCCACGAGCATGATCATTGGTCAGTGCGCAATACGGACATTTGTTTACATTGCAACCATTCATAGACACCACCACTTTGCTGTATATGCTTTTTAATCGGTGAAGTCTTGTAGTCCAATCTTGTCCTCTCTTCCTGCGGCTTAGAGTGTCTGATGTCGCTCTGAATGCGAATCAAAGATAACGCGTGTAACAGCATTTGAGCAGCATAAGTGTGTCAACAATGCGGCAAATAGAGGGTCCTGCTTAACCGGCCGCATGCTTTTGACGTCTTGGGCAAGAAATGCTTCATTTAGTAGCACAGTCATGCCAATCTTTCAAAGACAATCTTCAAACATATTCTTTACCAGGAAAACATGGCGGGGGTCGCATTGTTCGTAGGTGGCTGATGAGTCACAAAGCGGTTTCGATGTTTGCTTTGTGGATTCCTTAAACAAATTCTGAGCAGTATACTGTCTACCTGATCAATCTGATGAATGTGCTCGGCGTATTAGGTATTGCTGCTTTGGCAGTTTTGCCCAAGCAGATCTTTTTGGTCGGGTGCAATAAAACGGCTGGTGGGTAGAGCTATACAGCTTGGCTGAAAAAATTCCATTTCCCGAAAGGATACATATCAGATTAGGTGCCAGATATCGGGGCATTTATATTGTGGTTTTTACCGCACTACCTGTAAAAACTCGCAGTAGCGGAGGGCTTCAGATTAGTTCTCACACCTGGATACTTTTAACATGCGCCCCGTGTCGACACACGGGCGCTCTCCCTTTTTACTTCCATACGAACGCCTCCCGCAGTGGGCGGGATCCATTCCAGGTGGAATACAAGAACGTTGAATACTTCGTGACAGTTTGTGCGTTTACATATCAGAAACAAAATTTTAATTGACGCAAACAACTTTCATTAGTGTTTTGATATGTATAGTGGGAGAAATCTCTAAACCAAGGGGACCGTAAAAGGTGTTTAAAAATGCCCCAATTCTTAGAGCTCCATTTATGCATTATCAAATTGCAAAGGCAATCATTATTGGGCGAATGTATGAATGGGTGGGGCTTGGTGTTCCAGTTATAATTATTTAGTATGGCTAAGTCATGTAGCGCGTAAGGAAATGGAGCGATAATTTACTTGATGATGAACAAAATCGTTATAGTGTAAGAGCAGGATGTAAATTTTTTCCCTTCAGGCAGTTCACGGCGATGAATGCTACACCGACGCATTTCTCTTGTACACCGTTTTTAGGAGCACGGATCGAAATGCCTGCGAGGATTTTGTAATTTCGGTTTTTTGGCTTGTCATCAGCCAATTATCTGTTATCTGTTATTTTGGCCCTTTTATATCTGATTTTTGAATAATTGGGACCTTCTACTGGCACTAGGAACGAGTAGTTTCTATTAGGGATCTTCTAAGAAACGAGGTGGAAGGCTGATGAAGTTCCCAGCGCCGTACAATAAATAAAGTAAACTTTTCAGCAGGTATTATATCTGAATATATAGGCAATAACCCTATACTTTCAATCAGCAAGATCTTTATCGAATATATTCGCAATAGCCATTTTCAAGATACAAAGCAATGTCACTTCTTATTTTCGAAACCATGGACTCTACAGAGAAAGTAGCAAACGGTTCATTAAAGAAAGTTTTCCGGAATGTTCTTCGTAAGAGTTCTTTTTTTGCGCTTATACTATATTTTTCAAATGCCTACGAGCACCAATAAGTCATAATGATTGCGTATTACTAAAATCTTCTTGTACAAACTTTTAAGGGTTTTTTCTAATAAATATATTAGCTTGTCTAGTGCACCCTACGTTGCTTCATGCCTACTGATGGCTGTTCATTTACATAAAGGCCCTAATTATTCTCGTCCGCAAAGTACGACCCGCATTTGTATCGCACTAATAATAGCACTGCCCAAATATGTGCCTGAAGCTGTGGTTTTTATATATCGTTTGATGCTAAAAGCATTTGACACTTCTGACTTTACGATACATGAACCTGCCAGAATATCGATTTTTGTGTCCTTTTGAGACCTAGGCGTATATACTTAAACCACTGTCTCTTACGTTATAAAACATTTCTCGGCCGGTTTGCTTCCCATTGGGCAAAATTCCTCGATGCAAGACTGTACGTGGTTTGAGTAGAAATTGTAAGCGTTTTTTTATTAAACTAACAAACAGCACCAACGTCTAAATTATAACGTCCAGATAGCACCTAAACAACGGAGTGCACCAAGCGGGTGAATGGTTTCAGCCATATGTTAGTCGTCTTTTAAATAGAATAATTTATGTTTCCTGCGTCTTGTGAACTCGTTTTGAGGACACTATTTCAAATTGGGTGACATCTTTTAAACATTTTCCAATAAAACTTGGCGTAGCAGTGTATGTTTTATATAACTTGACTATAAATGGTTGATGTGGCTTTTACTCTCTCCTAAATATTTCTAATATGCACTGATGTTTCAATTTTTGCCGCAAATGTTTTACGTATACCTTTTAAATACTTTTTTTGCATAGGCGCGCGTAAAGCTAATTTGTTTACCATTTTCGACAAACGCCATTTTCAAGGTTTCCTGTTCTAAAAAGTTTTAACCTGTTGTTTCGTTCGTCTTCTATAAACCTTTTAAAGAATGGAAACATGCTATCTATTGCATGCAGTGGCAATAGGCCACCCCGACGTCAGACGTTTGACCTAAGGTCGTTTAATAGGAACGCTTAAATTGGAGAATGTTGCATCTTCTTTTCGGCGTATTGAATTTTGAAACGATTTTATGGCTTTGCGTTGAAATCCTGAATATCCATCTAACTGCTGTTGAGCAGTTTGTTAGCACACAAGAACAAATCAATGTTGTTACAGGATGGTTGCTTTACTATTTCGACAACAGTTGCCCACGAGTGAGCCTCATAGCCTTCAAGCCAGCGTAGGAGGTATTTCTGGTACTAGCAGCGCATCCGCTCCTTGTGAGCATAAGGAAACATTAGTGGGTTGTATAAGTGCCACAGCAACGGCACCGACGTATTCGCCTTAGAAGCGCTATAAGTGTTATGAGAACAACGCCAGGAGGCGCCGAGGAAAGAAGGAAAGATCAATTTCTCGCCCTCTCATGGCCTCTGATTCTCCCCGCCCTCCCCTCCCTACCTGGCTGGCCACCGCCGCATCCATTGGGCCCGACCGGTGCGCAGGTTCGCGCTAACCGCGTGAACTCGCCGTGTGGAGAAAAACACTGGTGCACAATAGAAAATACATAAAGTTGTGAAGCTTGGCGCCGCACGCCACAAGTCCTATTCTTCATCTCAGCTTCACGGCCTGCGAAAAAGTTTCTCACCTTTCGCTACTACAATGAAAAACGACTACGTGTTGCATTTTACCGTGGTGCACTCGCGCCTTTTTGTTTTATCCGAGTTGTCCTAGAAAGGAAACAAAATCTCGAACAACGTGAGTCACGTGCCTGTCTTTCGTTACGGGAGCAAAGGCAGCGGTGACCGTTATCGGCTAGGAGGATAGTTATCCCGCATTCGCTTAAGGTTTCGAGCAGGGAGAGGCAGAGAGACAAAAGTGATGTAAGGAGTGTTTTCCAGGGGCTTCTCCGCTTAGGAGCGTTATATTAAACCCCAAAATAAAAAAGTAGCATCGGCCACAGTAGCATCGGCCCACAAACACCCGGAAGGAAACGTCCCATAGCATGGCATAATTGCGCAGCCGATCATGATTTCAAGGGTTGACTGCACACCCCCTCTCCACAGCATTAGTTCCCCACAGTCAGAACAATGGTTATTCTTCAGAAAAAATATTTGCGATTGGAGGAATCCAGCGTTTCCACATTGGAAACACACACCATGCAATATAGGACCCACTGCTATAAGATGTTCAAGTAAAACTATGTTGCAATTATCTCAGCCACATACACCGCAGAGTACGAGAAACTAGCGCTGTTTGGGCCGCGCACACGTGTGAATTGGCACTTGTTTGATTAGTGCAAGTTTCCTATTTTTCAATCATTGGTTATCTTCAATATACAGTAGACTCTCAATAAACGGAACTTCAAAGGACCGAAAAAATTAGTTCCATTTAACAGGAGTTCCGTTTACAGAGATAGATGTGCAAATGTGTAAATTTAGGTGCGTGCTCACTCTTAAGGGCATTTCATGAAACTCTAAGCACTAGAAGGTGAATGTAGCGGGTAGGTTTTCAGAACGCAAGAAAACTACAAGAGGCTTAGGCGGAGCATTCCCAAAGTTGGTTTGGCAACAATGACTCGTTGTGCACAACAACATGCATCAATTATTTTTGTTATTTTCCTTGCAACTGCATTTGTACGGAGGCTAGAGGCCGGAACTTCTCGTGTGCTTACGATCCGCCGAATTTAGAAGACGACAACGTCGTAATGAAGCGCGAATAGCACCACGATGCCACGAACGAGGCGGGAGGAGCTGAGGCCTGTAACCTCCGCGTCTTGAATCTATACCGAACGACTGGAACAAGAACTGGGATGTTGCATTCATTGCGCTAACACGGCTAACCACTTACGAGACGAGGCTTACGAGGGCAACGAGGCTAAAAAAACACGGAGGAAGAAAAAACAAAAAACGAGACAGCCGGAACCGTAAAAAGCTGATTCTCATGCCGAGGGGTATCACAAGAAGTTCCGATTCTAGTTCCGTTTACACGGTGATGCAGAAATTTTAGTTCCGATTACCGGAAGTTTTTTTACGTTATCTGAATACAAAACCAACCAACTTACCGGCTACTGTTCCGTTTAAGCGGCAATTCCGTTTAAGCAATTTTCGTTTATCGAGATTCTACTGTACTCATTTATTTTTGTTGGCTCTAGCACGGCAATTGCAGACTTTCGATATGCGGTCAAATGAGAAACGAGTGACAGTGGCTAAAATTTCTTCCGTGTGTAAGATAACGTGAATAATTGGAATAAACTTGTTTTATACATTATTTACAATTAATCGGCCTCACGGAAATAGTTTGAAGCACATGAATGCGGCGGAATACTACTCTGATTAGGCATACGCTTTCTCAAACCGAAGGCACTTCGCTAAGGTGATTATCGGGCGGTCTTTCTGCATTATACCCCGTCAAAAGTACCCCTTATCGAAATTACCTAGGTACTTTAAAAAATTTAGTTGGTTTCCCTGTGGTCATCCTACTCTCTCAGTTATGGGTCTTCTGGCCGGCTTACGTGTGTAAATAAAGGAATTCAGGCACAATGTTATGCAACAGTCAGGGGTCCTTTAGTGAGTTTTGGAGAAATATCGATGGATGTTTAAAAATTTTCCAGCCCTGTATAATCAATCAAATAATTTTTAGGCCCTACGTTTTGAGATATGGCCATTAAACCCATCTCTGCAATTACCATGGCGGCAACGCTAAATAATGTCTTTCCTGTAAGCAATTGTTATGAGGCGTTTTCACGAAGTGCCATTTTCAAGATTGCGGGAAAAGTTAGTCAGTTTGGGGCGAACACCTAAACATTCTTAAAATATTGTGAAAGGTCGCCTGAAAAAAAAAGGCTGTTGGTAAGCCGATCGAGACAGTCTTTTTGTTTCACTTAAGCCATATGTTTGTAGAGTTAACCAATACTTATCGGTAAAATATTGGCTTCTTAGTTCAATCTTCTCGTACAGCTTTTTCGCAACCATTGAAATAAAAATCCAAGGCCTCTCCAAAAACACCACGCAAATTGTGAGCTACCAATAGGTGGTCGTTCGGATTAAGGCAGTAATTCTCGACGTATAGAAAGTACAGCATGTTTGTTTCGCATTGGAAAGGCCCAACCCAAATGCTTACTCAAAACTCTGCATTTTCGGTTGCTTTTAATTTTAAAATTTCTGACACTTTAGGTTGACCTGGCAATAAACGAACTCTCCAGAATTTGGTGCGTACTGTCGTTTTGGGACATTGTGCGTAAATTCTTTAAAATGTGGTCTGTTTTGTTGACAGGAGCCACATAACTATTTTCACTGCCGGTTTGCATCCTTTCGGGGAGCAATCATCGATAAAAAGGAGTAAACGTTCCAAAAGAAATTTGGAAAATAACGGGCCCCGTCTTAGCAACAGCAATAATTACGCATTGCAACGTCGGGTAATACCAAATCCTTAGCGTGCACTTTGCGGGAGAATTCTGGCAGTGTGGTTATTCATTCCTGTGGCGTGAATAAAACACTTTCGTTTCTCCGGCTTGTATAGCTTCTTCTGTGGTCACTTTAGCGAATGAGGTAACTATCTTTGAGACAATTTAAGGGAGTGAACGTTCCAAAAGAAATTTGGAAAACAACGGGCTCCGTCTTAGCATAAGCATTAATTATGCATTGCAACGTCCGGTAATACCAAATCCTTAGCGTGCACTTTGCGGGAGTATTCGGGCAGCGTGTGGTTATTCATTCCTGTCGCGTGAATAAAACACTTTCGTTTCTGCTGCTTGTATAGCTTCTTCTGTGGTCACTTTAGCGAATGAGGTAACTATCTTTGAGACATTTTAAATTTTTCGGCGTGTCAAAGATTGGTTTTAAATTATCTATATGGTGTACGGCATGTTTACTCAAAGCCATATCTATATGGCTTTAAAAAATCTTTCCTATAAAAGCCGTGTTTATTCCCCTCCAATGCATAGCTGAAATTATGCTTAAAATTTGCTGGATACAAAAAACGTAAGAGATCACGTTTTGACGTTTCTCAATATTGGGCTATAAACTGCTGATTCTTAAAGTTATTGTGAATGTTGTGTTCCCCGTGGTGCATGAATAAAGTTATATCTAAAGAGATTCCGAACATGTAGCATCTACTGAGTCACTGTTGCGATAGAACTGAGACAAGCGGTAACTGCAGAAGGAACGTTTAGTCAATTAAATGCTGTTAAATGTAGCTCTGACAAAGCCCTTTCGGTCAAACACATTTCTCGCCCGAACACCCCAATGCCGTCATCTAGAAACTCTGGGTTTTCCTTAAATTGCATTTCACTACACATTGACCATTCCGTTTCTTTGCGCTGTTTTTTGCCTTCACTATGAACCAACTTGCCCATCTTCACACTTTAGTAACTGACTACAGTAGCAGTCATGCCAGTCATAGTGGAGGGGGTGATAATATTGTCTGGGTACGGACGGGCCCCCTCTGGAACATGATACTGGTACCATTTAACGCACGATTTCTGTATAGCGAGGGAATCTTAGCTGTACTATTAGACGAGCTCGTGCATTAAGAGGAATATAGAAGTCTTAAGCGCAGTTAGAGAAACAGGAGAATGCGCCATACAACTAACTAGCGGACAACTTTGGTACTGCGGACATCAAAAGAAGATAGAGCAGGGGCTGGGACGCTTAGTCCACTGGAAAATAGTAGGAAACGGCGGGAGAGTCTGTTTTAATAACGAAAGATTTGCCGAATTTCTATTTCAACTATTTCAAGCTGATGAAGCGATAGAAGCAAAATATAGGGCAGGCCTACCCTCCCACGGCTAGCTATGATGAGGAGCATGGGGTCAGCTACAGAGAAAAAATTAGCGACTCTACATATCATCGAATT
The DNA here is from genome assembly GCF_048455015.1 of Haemaphysalis longicornis. Lineage (NCBI taxonomy): Eukaryota > Metazoa > Arthropoda > Arachnida > Ixodida > Ixodidae > Haemaphysalis > Haemaphysalis longicornis. Next base: position 75,663,073 of record NW_027526445.1, on the reverse strand, counting down.
ACAGAAATATAAAAGAAATTTCAGCTATTTTCTACACTGTTTTTAAAGTATTAGCGGCAACACGGTGATGGCAGATACCCGTCAAGGAGAATAGCCACGCATTTTAGGCTAGAAGGAATAAGATCCGAAGACAACGGGGTGCTTCCCTTCAAATCGAAGTTTGGTGGATTGAAAGAAGGGGTGCTGCACGAGGCATGGCAGAGGGGACGAGAAAAAGCTTCGAACGAGACGCAAGGCGTATGGACCGGGGCACGGCCCTGTCCAAGAGCGAGGCAAGGTTTCAGCCAACCACCGCCAAGGTTCGGAGCGCCGTCGCCAATGCTCTGGGCGTCGTCGCCAGCCCTTCCAGCTCACGGGGTATACAGTACCAAACACGCGCGACCCGGCACAAGGCGGAGCCAAGCGCCTTGATTTACCTGACTGAGCTCCTCTCCGCCATCGCAACCTGTGCCAAACGCGTCAACGCCGACTGCATGAGCATTGCTACGAGGGCTTCGTCGGTTACCCACGTCTACATCCGACTTACCGTTTGTGCGTTGTTTTCCCGGGACGTTTACGGGGACTTTCGCGGACCTTGTAGTTGTAGGCATTTCAGCGCAACGCTTGGGTTATTTCAAGCAGCCCAAGTTTTCTTCAATGTTCGTTGGGGGTCACATTTCGTTTTTGGTCCAAAGTTTTGCTCCGTGTAGTTGTTTATTACACTGTGTCCTCTTCTGCACAACGACCATTACCTCAGTGTCGTCGCGTGATCCCAGGCCGAGTCATTAAAAACACTTGACCCTCACGTGCGATTGCTGTTGTGACGGGGCGCTGAAGCAGTGCGCTGGCCGTTTCCGCTGTCGTCGTTAGCAGAGTCTTCGGCGTTTCAACCGGATGCTTGCTTGGGGAAATAGGCCCTGTGCTACGCGGAAACTGCGCAGGCGCAATTGAGAATATGCAAAGCAAGGAAAAGGGTGTCGTTCGGCATCGCGGTTTGGTGGGAGTTCACGTGTATTGAACAGCTCATCGGTCACCTCGTTCCTTCCAACTCCGACGTGCCACGTTCCCATCCACGTTGTGCGAACAGCAGATACCGGCTATGTTCCCTATTCCTCGCGGGCGCCGCAGAGGCAAGAGACGTTGGATACTCCTACCAGTTATATATTCTGTTTCTTCGTTTTCGTTGCTTTCTTTTTGTCTGTGGGCTGCTCGCCGTCAGCACTCTGCTTCTTCGTACCTTCGATCAATTCGCAACTGCTGGTTTTATGAAAAATCCCGCCTTACCTTAAACCCCTCTTACCCTACTTACCCTTGGGGTATCCATTATATAAAAGGGCCCAAGGAAGGGAAAGTCGGGACATGCAAGAATAATTTCGCGGTGGCAGCGTGAGCCGCGCTTCGACAGGTCATACCGGGAAGCCGGCCCTGTGCCGCACGGCACCCTATCCTGACGCCCAAGAAAAGGCGAAGTAGTTCCCAATGCGAGCAACCCTTCAGGTGGAAACCTTAGCTTATGACTTGCAAAAAAGCAGCATAGACTTCTCACCGGGCACTACCGCCGTTTGAGTTAACGAGTGCGCCTTTGCAAACGCCCATCCTGGGCATTCAAAACCCACGTTCAGCTTCTTGACTTCTCACGGTGTAACTCCACTAGCTGGTTATCCATCACACACGTGCGCGCACCTCTGCGCACTCTGCACGCAACATCAGCGTCTACGATAAACGGCATCAAAGCTGCACTACCATGAACGTCGCCGCCTCTTAATGACTACCATCAGTTTACGACGCTCTTAATACTCTTGTATGAACTATCTCACTGCTACCGTATAATGTCAACTTCCCCTAATACCTTTTCGTTTGTGCATTGTTAACTACGGCACCTGCCCTTTTGGGTTTTCAAACACTCACCCGTGCCTCCGCAAAGTCGAAATCTTTGTTTGGAGGCTATAAAATGTATCTATCACGTTGCCACTGCTTCCACTTTTACTCGTTCAAATAAATTGCCGGAAACCGAGTTCTGTAAAACTAAGACCATGATTTGAAATGGCGCTTTGCTGACGTACATTTGAAGGTATTGCTTAGGTCGGAGGTCATGCATGCAGTACAGGAACCTTTGTAATCGAAAAGCGTGTGATGTTTCCGATGATTGCGCATTATGCATAACTTCTACAATTGCTCTGCAGCCCGCCCGACCTTCAAACCTTGGGAAACCTGCATGTTCCCGCGAGTATCGCTTCACATCGAAACCACGGCTGTTGCTTCAGAGATTGGGTCCCAGAAAAAAAACTTTTTTTTTTTCTCAAACCGACCATGTGTGGATGCTGGGTTATCTATGAGTGAAGTGCGGACACTCTATGTGTTACGTATTTCCATTCCAAGGGCGAAGCGAAACAGCATAAAACAAAGTTCGTCAATCTTGCTGATTCGCACGCTTTTCAAAATACTTCACTGCTAGCTCCTATTGAGATTTTCCTGCGCGCTTGAGCAGGGCGGGTGAACATAGATAATATGACTGAGGAATGAGGACACACCTCCTTTCGGGAGCCGCGTTGCAGCATGACATCTGCTTCTCTTCCCTGTTTTAACCTCCCTCTCGAGCTTGCGTGGAGAAACTTTGTCCTCACTGGAAGTGCCAGTGAACCTCATGAATGCCTTTGACATCGTCACAACTGAGCCATTACATATGCTACAAAGGACAGTAGTGCGGTCACGCGTGTTGTCAAGGCTAATAACTCGCTTTACTCCGACTCTACGGCTCTAATTTCGTTTGCACGTGAAAATCGGACCGTGTCCCCAAAAACATCTTGCCGGTATTTAGTCGAATTGAGCAGCAGTGGCACGAACACCAACCAGCACTGACCGGCGGCACCTATAGAACTCCACCACAATATTTTCATACCGCTAAAGGATGTTATAAACCCCTATTAGATCGTTTTATGAAGACGAGTGCACTGTGGTGCGCCTTTATAGCGTGGTTCCCGTGCACCGTCATCCTTCCAAATATATTGACACCACCATACGTCCCACTAACTGAAGACGTTTCTTGTTCCCATAGATCTCTTTCTGCGCCCATACCTTCATCTTTGGAGGCCACCTGAAACACCCCACATGTTTGCACAGCACCATCTCTCTAGTTGGCTCCCCTAGCCTAGAGAGCTACCCCGGCATGCCAGACGGTTCGAACTCACCTGCCCAGCTCCAGATAGTTAACCGGGCCAGCCCGGCTTCCCCAGCCCCCTTACTCACAATGCAAACAATCGTACCACGCACGAAGACAACCGAAAAACAATTTAGTGCGTTGCTCCCATTAAAATCCATCCCGCCGCTTTCGCCCCATTTTATTGTGACGCCAAAAACTTCCGCTGCTTTATATATTCTCCCATAATTTCAAGAGCAGTTGTAATGAATTATCAACTGATATCTTTAGAAAAGAAAGAAAACATTTTTCAGATAACCGGACCTAGTGCATAACTCTACCGTTGGCCCCATCAAAAATAGCCGAACCTTTTATGTAATAACTAGTATGGGCGCATGCGCAACATTTCTTTTTTTCTTGGAGATACTCATAAAACAATGTATTCTTCACTCGTCATTCGGGATATTTAGTATCCACCTCGCTACATGTTCTTGCAATCAGTTTTGATTTATGTTCTTTTATTTTTTATGGTCCTTTATTTTTTTTTATTTTACATCATTATTTATCTGAGGGTTTACTGCTTTCTAATAAAATAGTTATAAAGAAACCTGTATGCCCACTCTAGCTTCCTTGACCACGACAATCTAGGGTACCAGTTTTTTTTACAAGTTTGTTGAGATAAATATAAAACTTCAAAAAACGTCGTCCATATCAGGAACTATCTAGGTTTTTAAATAATCCTTCATAAACTTTACACTAGCCATTGCACATTACCTGTAGACCTTCCAAAAAGCGTTTGTGTGCCACGATAGGCGACTTGGAGAGGTATTTCATCCCGCTGCGAGAACCTTGCCGAAGCCTCTACAGCGGTCGTATTCTTGTGTTAAGCTATTTCAGCAGTCCGTTCAAAGCCCCCAGATTTCACGCACGGACACTGATATAACAGCACGTAACCGCATCCAGGTAATCAGAGGAAGGATATCACAATGGCGCCTACTGCATTTATCACTTCTGTAGATCTTGCAGTACGTCGTGCCTTTCACATTATGTTGACATGACAAAACCGGATTCGTGGCGCTTGTTTTTTTAGTTTTGCCGCATCCATTCGTGATAATCTCTCACGAATGGATGTGGCAATCTCAAGAACCAAGCTTCCGATTAGTGGACAATTCCGGGCACGTTGATATTTTTTTCGGAGACTTACTTGGAAGAGACGTAATGTAATCTCAAGATCCAAGTTTCCGGTTAGTCGATAATTTCGGGTAGGTTGTTTTTTTTTCGGAGACTTGCTTAGAGGAAACGTAATTAAAAAAAAACAAAATAAAGAGTAAGATAAAAATAATCCCACCGAATTAAATATGTAACCATCTACAATAAGAAGAAGTTGTTGCAAATTTGTTATCCGCATTCGATTAGTGCTTTCAAACCGTTTCGTTCTAACAAGACGAGCACAGACTCACTACTTCGCAAAAGACTTTTTCAAATATTTGGAAACCACATTCTGCTGAATATTGTCGTAAAGTAATAGAACAGAGGCGTTTTCGGAAGCACTTTTCAACCAAAGCGGCGCTTGATTTGTTGTACTTGACCGTCGTATCGTGTGTTGCTTAGTATAGGCACCGGACACCGCCCTGAGGGGGACACGGACCGTGCGACAGCAATCGCCACCTTCGGCAGATACGCGCCATATTAGTCAGTCCCAGATCGCCAACACGTTTGGTTCTCGGGTGCGTTACTCTTGTTGCATCGTGGATGAAGCACTGTAGTAGCCCCTTTTGAGTTACAAACGAAGTAATAGATTGTATAGCAATTATGTGAGACAGTGCAGGTGAGTGACGGTGGATTTATCTGGTAGAACTCGCGTTTGGAAAGGCAGATAAAGGCCATATGAGAGTCACGCCCACAAGAAAAACGCGTTTACAGCCAATCTGCGGGTGCGCCTTTCCCAACATAGCCATGTTTTGCTTCAAAACAAATCGTAATTTATATTTCTCAAGTGCATGAAAGAACACGATGTGTTTCGAAATATATCAGCTGGTGCACGATGCTTCGCGCGGGGCATTCCATTCATGTGAGTAAACTCGCAACTGCAGAATTACTAACTGGACCCGATATCGGTCTGGACCTCATATTTGGTTCACATACCACACCCGCTCGGATTATGCATCTTGTTTTTAATATCATTATCCGCAGTGAAACTGATTGAACGAGTAAAGCCATCCACCTCAACAAGCATTACGCGTAACCCCATCGCTAACGGCACGCGATTTTTAACACAGCACAGTGCGAAAGCAAGTACTCGACATCATTGCTAGACACGAGTGACATAACAGAACATTGTAGAAAGGGCGGACTCATGGGTGGCTTTGGAATTGATGAAAGTTTTTTGGGCGGGTCAAGAAACATAGTGTACATTTAGTGGTCAATTCCTGATGAGTGCACGAAGTCCAAAGCAGTGTCAGCCGTGTGCTGGCGGCTTGCAGAAACGCTCTGGCGTCTTGAAATAGCTGTTTCTACCGGAGGGGGATACTTTAATCCCTACACACACCAACATGTCTGTGTCCCAGCAACATTGCCATCTGTGCAGTAGGAACCCGGCGCTAACACGCACGGTATTGACCCCTTCGCTACCTCCTTAACACATATCGACCCAAGCAGTTCACCTTCTTGTACGAGGTTCATAGAAGCCTGAGCGAACTGGAGTAAATTCAGAGAGACATCTAACCTAACCCACACATCCGTTACACGTTGAAGAAGCAGCTAAACTCATCACGTCGCAGGTCTTCGAGGACGACGGAAATTTCAGTCAGCAGTCCCCCGGTACACTGCCCAACGCGAAGAGGCCCTTGCTAGATAAGGACTTTACACGAGGGTGATTGGCTTCGAAGTTGCCCCTCGTCGAATAACCTCGTATATTTCAAACAAGCAAAGGCTCTTGCCAACAGTGTGCGCCGTGAGGCAAATAGGGAGTTTTGGCACCCATTCCTTACATCCATTATCTCACACACAGCTACCCACAAGGTATGAACGAGAATACGAGAATATATTACAACATACACATAGCCTGAGCCTAGTCACCAGAACAGGGGGCACATAGGAAGCCATGGCTAAAACACTTGCACAACACTTTCAACACGTGTACAGTTCTGTACACTGCCCAAACACTATACTGAAGCATCAAATCTCCTGTGAAAAGACGTGTATACGTGGCAACAACGTCAGACGTCTGACAACTCTGTTTTCTCTACATGAGCAGAGGGCTACTCTGAGCACGTGTAACCATTCAGCTCCTGGCGAAATTTGCATGCGCTAAGATACAATACTTACACACACACACACTTGAAACACTCCTATACTTAAATAAACAACTGTGGCTTTCGTGGCACATCTCGAATTCTTTGCTGGAGGCCATTGTAGTGGCTTTCCAGAAATATGGAAAATACCTTCCTTTCCCGTAAGCTATTGCCTCATAACCCTCACAATCTGCCGGTGCAAGTGCATCAAAAGATGCTCTACAGGATACCATTGTACTTTTGAAACACCATGGTATTCTCGAGAGCTGCCAGGCAGGATTTAGTGGCGCGCAGTTTACAAATGATGAAAAAGTGGCTTTTCAATGCTACATGCAAGATGCAAAATACGTAAGCAATACTGCATGACGGAATTTTTGTATATTGAAAAGTGATATGATACCGCATGGCGCTGCCGCATTCCATTTCAGGTACTATGGGGAAGAGCATTTGTAGTTACAGGTTTGAACAACAATTTGTGTCAGAGTTGGGTCGGCACTAGCAAATATTCTCGTGCAGGAAGATGGTGTGCCTCAACCTTGTATCTTGACCTGGACATTGTTTACATTAAGATGAACTCGTTTCGAAAAACACGGCCGCCCTCTATTTTCTGACTCACATATGTAGATGACGTTCAACATACATTTGAAAGGGTCCACATGCAAACGTATAGTCCAGCTCGGGGTAAAAAAACAGCTCCGGGTAAACAGACGAAAATGCTTTCAAAATTACCCAGCTAAATCTACCTGTTTTGTATTCCTAAACTGCCGTAAAATCCGGCCAGATCCGAACATATGACTCAATGGAGATCCAATTCGAGTAAAAAAGGAACACAAGTTTGTACGTGTGGCGTTGGTCGAGAAACTTGAATTTTTTCCTCGGTTAAACCAACGTAAAAAAAAGTTTGCAAACAACGAATATTTTGAAATTCCCATCCGTCTTATCTTACGGTGCAAACAAGCTCCTGCTGCGCCTTGATACACCTTCGGTAGAGTATCAATTGAAGTACGCAAGCATTTTCTATGCGTCATCCTGAAAGAAGTCGCTAAAAATGCCCGAGTCAATTCTGCACTTGTAGCTTCGCCTTCTGTGAGGTGATTCCAAATCAGTTTTGTCCAGGGTCTTTACGCAGAGTGCGACAAATGGTGCTTAGCACACCAGCGAAACTATGCTGACCTTTTGTATGCCTTCAAAATATATTCTTTGGGTAACCATGAATCGGGACCTGTTTTTTTATCATATGGCCAACACCCACCTCTCATTGAATCACTCACCCATCATCCACAGAAAAACGACCAGGGTGCGAAATTTTTCAGCCCTGCATCGGAAACTTCCGTCAAGGTGTCTTTTGCAGCGCATGGACGCAGCTTTGATAAATGGGCTAGCATGCATGCAGATGCGAGCATGTTGACGGTGGAAGCGTATGGTACTTTTTGTTGAAAGTAAACACGCTGTTTAATATCATATTCCCAAGGCCATTGTCTATCGGTTTCAACCAGCATCGAATGTGCATAATCAATACAAAACCCTTCCAAAAGACGCCATTATTCCATTTTATGAGACTTTAGTTTTAGCGAACGAATAAATATCGAAGTGATTACGAGTTGCGTACGAGGTCACCATGGCATTGCAGGAAATAAGGTCGGCTACCAAATTGCTGCTGCTTCTGTACACATGAATACCGTGAACATAACAATACCCTACACCGACCTCCAGTAACACAACAGACAACACATTCGCGGAACATAAAACAAGGATAGATAACGCGGACAGGCAACACACCACACGTAATAAAACATCACTTGCGACCACACACCGTTGACATCACAACTGATTATTAAAAGTCGCCTTGGGCAGATTGCGTATCAGCCAAAGACATCTAATACCATCCAACTTGCTCACTGCGTAACCAAGACACATCTGTAGCGGGTGTGATGAAGGCCAATTTGCGATGCACAACTACACAGGAAGCCCATTCTATTCCACCGACCGCGCTTGAAGTGTATTCTTGAGTTGTCGCAATAATACGCACAAAGTGAAAGTACGCATTTTGGAGACTTTATTTTACCGTTTCGGCCTGAGTCAGGTCTACGTCAGGATAGAAAGCTTTGGGAAAAAATCATACCGGCTCCGGGTGAGGGAGGCGCCCCGAAATACGAGCCGCATGGGAAACAAACGCAAAAAAAACCACACACACGGTACAAAGCTTATCCTGCTAAAGGATACCACAAAGGGTCGAAAAACGAACAAACAAACAAAAAGGGTAGGGAAGGCGAAGAGGAGCACAGAACATCCTGCAGAAACGCGAATGGTGGGAACGGTAGTAAAGGCGACAAGTTCATTGGCGGCGAAAGCTCCAAAAACATCCGGTGCCTCTAAGAGGGAAAAAGCAACAAAGCATATGCCGCCACGAGCAATGACAGTGCATGCGCGCCGTCGGTGAAAAGGAGTGACTACCGACCCTCTTCATCGCCATGGTCGACAATGTAAGCGGTGCCCTTTACTGTATTTCGACCCCAGCCAGCTTGTGCGACTTTGGGGGGTCCCACAACAGCTCATGGGCGAGCCCATTTAAGGTGACTCCTTCCCCGATTTCGCCTCCCTCTGTACACGAAGTCGCGCTGTGTCTCGCAAGCTCATGCACGGGTCGGGGGATAATGTTGTCGGACGTGAAGGCACCGCATTCGGCTTGCGTTCGAACGAAAGTCGTCATCCCTGAAGCAGATTTTTAAAAATTTATGTGCCTGGGAATAAGGGATGGCCGTACTTTAATGACGTTGATGGCAGCTGTTGAAGGGCAGGTACGGTTGGAGGTCTGTCGGTTTCCTGTACACACTCGTCTCCATTTATCCAGCCCACACATGAACCTGAACGTCCAAGAGACTAATTTCGGTGCGAGAGTATTCGTGCGTGAATGAAATATTCGGATGACCTGTGTTCTATAAAGGCAATAACTCGTTGCTCAATGCCTGTCCAGATGATGCAAATGTCGTGAAGGAATCCCTTGTACAGTGGCGGTGAACTGTCTGAAGTAGACAGGAATTTTGTTACAATATTGTGCATAAATATGGTGGCATAATTGGGTGCCATTTTTCTTCTAATCGCAGGGCGACTTGTTTGTAGAAATATTTTTTTTCAAACTCAAAACTGTTGAGTTTTTATACGCGACGCGTTATTACTTGAATAACTCTCGGGAAAGGAGAGAGCCGGCTTCGCTGTGTTCGTTGTACGACTGAATGAGTTCATTGATGCCATCGCTGTGCTAATTGTTGGTATAAAGGATGGCCACAATAAATGTTGAGAGAAATACAACGCAAGGAGGAGCCATGCCATTTATTTTATGGAGAAAGTGGTTTGCGTCCCGTAAGTGTGACGGAAACTGAGGAGGTATTTCGGAAAGAAGAGAATCTATATAACTTGAAACTCGCTGTGTGATTGCGCATATTTCCGATATAATTTGCCCTGCACCCACAAGATGCATCCACAAGAGGCAGACTCTGTTGTTGTCTGATGCCCCTCACACACTACCCACCATGCCCTGGAAGGTTATCGATTCGGGTTTTTGAAATTTGTTTTGACTCCAACAGTTTTTTGGCCTCAAAAAATTCATGTCCTTGATTTTCGGCACTTAAAGTACGGCATTTTCCGGCACTCGATGTTCCTCCTCCGCGAGTGACGTTAAGCTTTTTTCGAAGGATTCTATTGGGACCTGGAGTAGCGGTATTTAGTATTCTATTCCATTTTCCCAAATTCAAGTGAAATTGGTTCTTAATTGAATGAGGCTGGGAAATACGAAGCCCAATTGGTACAATTCCTTGTAGCTTATACGTTTAAAGGGTACGGACTGGAAGGTCATGGCGTACGCACTTGTCCCCAATTTTCCTCACTTTCATTAATTCTTTTGATTTTAGTGTTACGTCACCTGAGGAGGAGCAAGTCGGCTTGGGTTCGAAGCCAACACGTCAAGCACTCTGCACTCGGCGGTGCGATCTAGGGCATTTCATAAGATGGTACCTTGGAGCTGGAGCTTTGACAGCGTCCTCCCTGTCACCTGTGGAGAGTTTGTGCAGCCCGACGCGAAATTGCTATGCTATCCTCGACAGTGGTTGCTGCGGTGTTATCTGGAGGGTGCTCGCGGTGGTAAACTAGGGTGGCATGAATGTATTAAATATATATATATATATATATATATATATATAGGAAAGTGAGGGACTCGAAAAATAACAAAGAAATAAGGGTTGGCAGTCAAGAAAACCTCGGAAAGCAAAGGGGAGGTTGTTTGTGGCAGGTCACTGAAACAGATAAAGAATTTGGAAAGAAAGAAAGAACGGCATTTTTCTCCGCTTTCTTTCTTTCTTTCCAAATTCTTTATCTGTTTCAATAACCTACCACAACCTCCCCATTGCATTCCGAAGTTTTTTTGACTGCCAACTTTATTTCTGTGTTATTTGTACGAGCCCCTCATTTTCCTATTCTGATTCGCTACATGCATAGCGAGGGCTTCTGTTCTGGCAGTCTTGGTGCCATAGGGAGCTTAAGAGGGTTCAACGCTGGTTGACCACTCTCGAGATGTCATAGACACTCGAGCCGTGGCGCGGGGATCAAAAAGAAGGTCCCCTTCAACCCGAGACGTCAGAGTGGCGCTGGCTACCACCCCCAAGCACAGAGAAAAATTACATTGATATAAATACCCCAGAAAGCGGGGTGGGTGGGGGGGAAATCGCCCCGCCGGTAGCGTAGTGGTTATCGCACCAGAACGGTATTCTGGAGGTCGTTGGTTCGGATCCCACCTGGCGGGCATTTTTTCTCTGCTTTCTTTCTTTCTTTCCAAATTCTTTATCTGTTTCAATGACCTACCACCACCTCCCCTTTGCTTTCCGAGGTTTTCTTGACTGCCAACCCTTATTTCTATATATATATATATATATATATATTGTAACGGAGATAGTCGGCGTAGCAGTAGAAGGCTGGACTTGTTTATTCACGAACGAGGCGTCGATGCAGACGGGGTGAGCCGAAACGACCAGCTTTTCGCGAGACTGACCCTGAACGAGCGCGTCCTCTTCCTCAAGCCGCATCAGGCACAGCATATCCACGTAGGAGGATTTGCCCGTTGTGGCTGATGCTCATCACAGTTCTCATGGGCGCAACATGCTTACTACAATACCCCCGGCGGAAAGAGGAGCCATCCTGGTGACCTACGGGTAACACAAGACGAGCTGTTCATAGTATGACTTCAGCCTCTGGACGTGAACCGTCTCGCGACCACGACGTGGGCGGTCCGAGGTAGACGTTACGGGTTCAAACACATAGTTCACAGGTGATGTTTGTTCCAGTACTCGGTAAGGCTGTTGGTATTGAGAAAAAAATTTCGACGAAAGACCGGGAGCCGGGAACGGTAGTGAAAGCATGACCAGTGATCCTTTCGTAAATATTGGAACTTTAATGGAGTCATCGCGACGCGCCTTTTGGCGTTGCTGCTCTTCCGATGTAAATCGTCGGGCTAGCTGGCGACATTTGTCGGCGTGTCGAGCGATATCAGACAGTGGTGCGTACTCGGAGGCCTCAGGTCGGTATGGAAGTACTGTATCCAGGCATGCAGGAGGGCTCACGACCATAGAGTAAAAAGAAGGGCGAGAATCCTGTGGTCGCCTGCGTGGCTGTATTATAAGCATACATCACGAAAGGAAGAACGAGGTCCCAGTTAGAGTGGTCCGAGGAGACGTACATGGTGATCATATCGCCAAGTGTGCGGTTAAACCTTTCGGTCAGGCCAATAGCCTGGGGGTGGTAGGAGGTGCTCTTACAGTGCACCACGTGGCAATGGGCTAGAAGGGCCTCCACCACTCCGGATAGAAGCGGCCTCTGTCGCTCAGTAGTTCGCGAGGAGCACCGTGCCGAAGAACAAAGCGGCGTAGAAGGAAAGACGCAACGTCCCGAGCCGAGGCGGCCGGTAGCGCAGCTGTTTCGGCATACCACGTTAAGTGATCAGCGGTGACGATAATCCACCGGTTACCGGCGGCTGTGCTTTGTAGTGGGCCGTAGAAATAGATGCCTACCCGGTCGAAAGGCCGCGCTGGGCAGGGAAGCGGCTGGAGTGGGCCACTGACGGAGTGGGCCACTGATGGATGTGGTTATCTCAAGAACCAAATTTAAATTCGGTAATTCACAACATATTAGCACGTTCCTTTTTTTACGGATACATACTTGCTTTGAAGAAACGTAATAAAAAAACAGAACTAGACAAAAAAATAACCCCTCCAACTTCGCAACCAAAGTGTCTCTAATAAAAAAAGTTGTGCCAATATTTTTATCCGCTTTCGAGTCCTGCTTTCAAACCATTGCGTTCTAACACAACAGGCCGAAACACAGTACATCGCAAAAACTTTTATAAATAGTTCGGAAGCGAAGTAATAATGCTGCTTATGGGCGTGAAGCTATAGGGCAGCGACGTTTTAGGAAGCCCGTTTCACCCCAAAGGCACCTAAATTGTTGTACGTGACCGTGGTTTCCTGAGATACTTTGTATAGGCACCAGACACCGGCCTGAGGGACACAGGACACCGGTATTGTATAAGCAAGATGGCCAACTACGATGGTTTATGCCTACGTTCCGCATGTAGGAGACGACCTCAACGTCAACATCGGAGGATACCTTCAGCGGGCAGAACAGGCCCGCCAGATCACACGAGTTAGTACAATGAACCAGTAGCTGGCGGATGCCAAAAGCTACAACCTCCGACGCGGAGACGCCAAGTACCACCCAGGGGATCGTGTGTGGGTTTGCACCCCCATCTGAGGATGCTGGCTCCGTGAGAATGTTCTGCGACGATATTTCCGATTCTACAATGTCGTGGCCAACTTACCCACGAAGTGATCCCCCGCGGTAATTCCGGAACATCACGACGACGCACTCGGCAGAAGTTGTCCGTGTGGTTCATCTAAAACCTTACTACACAAGAACATATTTTTTATGTTGTTTATTCTGTCCACCGTTTTATTTTATCATCGGTCGATGCCCTCTTAGACGGGGGGGGGGGGGGGGGGGTTGGGGTGATATGGCCAACCATGGATTGGGTTTGTATACTTAGGTTTTGCCTTTTCCGCCCGGCTGTGCCGGTCTGCGTAATCGGTGTGCCACATGTGGCACATATTATATCTTCAGATAGGAACAGCGTTTCATACTAACGTCAACCGCCCAGAATAATCATTCATCTATAGTGTTCTGCACGCAATTTAACCGTTCGAAAAACACTCGTGCCCAAACGTAAATGCCGGCGGAGCCGACGGCGCAGTATTACATGCACTGACACTGCCCCATGCACATTAACTTTGTTGAGTGCTACTACGTCACCTCTGTATTCTTTGAGTTGTAAGGGGAGCAAGTGCGCTCCATTAAACTTATTCTTCCTTCAAGACAACAGCGTCATCTTTGCCTTTATGACAATATCCACATCAATACCCGGCTATCCATGGGTGCCACGTTAGGCGAGAAGACTGCAGTTATGCTCAGAGTAGCCACCTCCACTCACACTTTCGCCATTGTATGTAGCTCACAGGGGGCGGAGTGCCATTGCCACCCCGATGGCATCGCTGATCTGCCATTCCCACAGCAAGGGCCGCTTCCGCTCCTTTCGACGTTGGCCTCTTCTGAACCCCAGGAACCCGCGTCCTCCAGCACAAACAAGGCGGTACATTCCGCGGCCCCTGCTCATATTTTTCAGGCATTCGTCTACTCCGCCCTGCTAACAGAGAAAAATAATCTTGCTATTACACAGCCCACCCAGATTTCCTGCCAACCTAACTCACAAAGACGTCTACACAGTATAGCCGCTTTTCTAGCCATACATCTCGCCATTCAACACTTGATCACGCAATTCACCCTTGTTCCTACAACGCCACATGCAAATACTGCCCACCGCATTGCACCGTCTACCACATCCGTACACATTAACCGTTCCCTCCCCACCCTTCTGGAGGTATGCTTGCCAAGTCGTAACAAAATGGCAAGCTCGAACTGGCCAATCGGGCTGCCTAACTTTGGCGATCAAAGTAATCCCATACATCAGAGCCCTCTAATGGCCCGAGCACAACCAGTAAGACAATGTTAGTACCGTTTTTGGGAACGTTAAGGACACATTTTTTCCTATTGCTCTCTCAGTGTTAATTGACATGAAATATTGAAACACTAGTTTGACCAGAGCTCCACTACACCAGTATTTTTTACTATTATGAACACGTATAAAATACCACTCTTTGCAAGGAAATAAAAGAATAGTTAAAATGAAGCTGTATATATATGCTAATTTGCGCACTATGCAAATGGCTGAAAGTAGCTTCCACAAATTTTGCGCGCAAGATAGACGACATATAATGTTTTCCTTCCGGAGATTAGGAATAAACATGACAGTTTCCCGACAAAGTTTTCGTTGACGGGCTATCTACTTTACCTGAGGTAAATTTACAAAGTTTTGAAGGCTGCATAATAAATTCTCGGGTAAAAGTGTATGTTTGTAAACATTATTTAAAATTATCTTGCAAATATGACGTTCTAAATACAGTTATGCGAAACTTTTGTTGTTGTGTTTAAGTTTGGGATTTTTTGTGCACATTGAGGAATTCGTTTTCAAAACATTTGAAATTCTTTGCTGGTTTTTGAATTTTGTAGTCTTAACATTGCTTTAAAATATAAAAAAAAATGTCTCATCATAAAACATTCTCTTTACAGCCCTCGCTTAACTAAAATTAAGAAAAACAATATAAAGTTATGTGGGTATGTTCGTCGTATAGCTAACTAAAATTATTCCTCGGTCGTGCGATCTTTCTAACCATTGTTAACCCCCTATCCAAGGCCACCACACTGACCAAGGTTACATGGCTCCAGCTGAAGCGCGTCTCAGCGTGCGTGCAAATTTGCGATATCACGCGCAAAGGTACACCTGAGGCTTTGAATTCATTGCGTCTTCGAGGGCAGTGCACCATTCGATTGGCGCAGACGCGACACAGAAATAAATGCCCGCATATCAGCTGGCACGACTGTAATGTCGTCAAACGAAGAGTATTCTCCGTCGCCTGTCACGTATTCGCCGCCTCTCTCTTCCACGCCCGGTAACATCAATAACAGTGTGTTGAGAATGTTTGCACGGTAATCTCTCTTAATCGATTTAGAGGGAAAGTTAAGGATTTATTAATATGCGCAGATCTTCAAAGTACACCTGTGTATACACTTACCACAGTTACCCAGAAACGCCGAAATATACCGTCTCTCAAGTTCTCTTCGCAAAGCGCATCGCAAAGCCAAACTCTCAACCTAAAAATCATTTCCCGAAACCCTTCTCCTAACAACAATTACCAGCAAAATACACTAGAAATAGAAATTGCTCCTAGAGGCCTACTGTGGACAAACATACTTTAGAGAACACCGGACAAAATGGATTCCTTTCAATTGTTGGAACGCCCTCGAAGGGAGTGGGGAATATGGCAGCAGTAACAGAATCGGCTCCTGAAAAAACAAATCACGTTAATAACACTGCATGTAGGGAACTAAAGAAAAACCGTTGGCACACATAAACGGGCAAGCAACTGTTCTGCTGAGCACCCTAAACAAGAAGTCCACGTGCGTCATATTCCGCTGCAAGTTAGGCGGCAAACCCGTCTTTACAAATCAGTACGAACTGCTTCGTCGTGGCGCCACGCTAGGGTCAGACCAGTTGTTCGCATCGCAAAAAAGTGAAGGTGTGGAGCTGATCGAAGTCATAAGTAGCTCCCATGATGGAACAACCCAAAGACTGGCTGCCGTGCCGCCACTCAGGGCCATAGAGCCACGGTTTCAGCCGTTTGGAAACCGCGTACAATCTGTTTGAGGCATATTCGAGCAAGCGCTCTCTAAACGGCAGCCATCTGGTGGACTCCATGCATTCCACGTTCCTCCACCGCAGCATGCACTGGCTTGAGAACAACCAGAAGATGATAAGTGGAATGTGCGGTCGGCGTCTGTGTTTGCTAGTGCTCTCCCGAATACAGTGAATGACTACTTATGGTCGGGAATTCTTAGCATTTATGCTCGCATGTATGCAGGCAGAGGACAGAGGGTATTCGGGCTCGGCGGTGAAGGTCTTCCTCCCCGTTACAGTTATGTCTTAAGCACCCCAGTGTGCTAATACCAATAACGTTGGTTTCCTCTTCTCTTGTATAAAAGAAGCTAAATTTTGCATTAGCTTTTCCACAGCTGAAAACAGGCAAATCTTTTGGAAGCGGCTCGCAAAGCACGCGGCATGGACTGAACGTTGCTGCACTTGTACACCTTTGTCCTTGTATACATTGGTGCCAGCGGGGCAGAACGAACAAAGCATTCAACGCTGCCTCGGTCTTTGCAGAATGAACGGGGATTGTGTTCGTTGGTCGTGTGCATACTAAATCTGCAAGGTGAACTCTCACGACACAGTTTGCTACAAAACTTCGAATAGGCGGGGGTATATATGTGGCAGAATTATGTCAGCAAGACGTGGCATGTGTGTTATAGGTCAGATATGGGAGGCGGGGAATCCCCGACATCGCCATTCGAAATAAATGTCCGCGTCATAGACACTCATTGTGGCTCACGTTCCGAGTACTATGCTAATTCGTTCAACAACTCCCGATAGTCTCGATTATGAACTGACGCCACTCTATTCTCACCAATAAAGATTGCCAGCCGCAACCATGAGGATGCCGTAATATCGCCTGTATTGCTTAATGTCACCAGTGTTTCTGTTGCGAATGCTTTGGCCGGGGTCCCCAGCCTTCCGTAGCCAATGTACGCTGATGCCACTACTCAATTATGCACTCATGTGCCTCCTAAGACGGTGGACCTAATTTTTTAGACTCGCTTTAAACCAACTTCTCGATCATTTGACCACTCAAGCCTGTAAGCAAGTCACGAGAAATATGCGGTGCTCCGACCGTGTTTTTCGTTCGCTCCTGCGCAGGCGGGGCGGTTTCGCGATTGTCCCGACCACGCGTCGCGAGCCATGGGTGTCTCTTCGGGCGGTGGCTGCTCTGCTGTGTCGGGCAGTCTAGCGCCTGCTCCCGCTCGCCAGTACCAGCTCGTCTGCCTGAATTTTACCCAATAAGCTTCCCTCACTTCTGACCGCCGCTGACACGCCATCGCAGCACAGCCGCGCTTATACGCTTGACCGCTCCAGTCGAGAACGTCTCCCGGACGCAGCATGACGCCAGGACGTGTTTTTGTGATGTATGTTGCGCTCGGTGGCCTCAATGACAGTGGGAACTCTTCTCTTTTCTCTCTTTGCCTATCTAGTTTTTCTCTACCTTATCCTTTTCACCCCCATCTATATTCCCAACCCCCCGTTCTGCGTTGTATGCAGGTGAGCCCCAAGATGGGCTAAAAATTATCCCCAGTCCTGTTCTTTTCGTTTTTCAAACAAACAACAACAACAACTACTACTACTACTACTACTACTACTACTGCTGCTACTACTACTACTACTACTACAACTACTACTACTACTACTACTACTACTACTACTACTACTACTACTACTACTACTACTACTACTACTGCTATCCTCTATGTCTATCAAGGATCTCTGAAACCACAATTCTCGCTTATAATAGATGGTACCTCCATCACCCATGCCTCAGCTTGCCTGGCTCGGCATTGTCCTCCAAGACCACTCCATCAGCCTTCTCACAAAGTACAAGATAACAAAATGCTACCAAGAGACTCAGTTCTTCTGATGACTGGTGAAGCCGTGTTTGGGCCTCGACGAAAGCAGGCAATTACAGGTAACATCCTTCACCCTAAGCAAACTGTTGCATAGTGCCGTACGCTACATCAACACAGACACAACTGCAAAGTGTCCCATCTTTTCTTCACACACGTTACAGCACTACCCTGCCTCTCTAAACACCCCCCTCAACTAGGAAATTATTCCTCACACGTCTTTTTGTTATCTTCGTGGTCTCTTGCGGTGCCAAAGGGATAGAGATCTGGGCCGTATGTCCGGCTGTGTGCATGGCCATTGGCTGCTGTGAAAGGGCGGAAAACCAGCCCATTTGAAGGAGGAATATCTCTGAAGCCACAGGATCATTGTGAGCACAAACGTAATAAGCCGTGAGAAGCCATTTGTACATAAAACCCATCGACTCCTGTGAGATGCGCAGTTCAAAAAAAGCAAATTAGGCCCAAATACGATTGCGGGTTAACAAAAAAGCGTCTTCTTGCTGAGCAATGAATCTGCACCATGCTTTCCTTGTCATTAAAGACACCAGAACCACGCATTCACCTGTGCATGAGCTGATAATCAATATTTGCCTGTGTTCACGATTTAAATTGATAATCAATTTAAATCCTGTAACCTGTCAATTTGCGGACGTGAAGTACAGCTCGGTGTTAAGAAGCTTGCTGGATGGGCGGAACTTAACGGTTTTAAACTGAACCCGGGCGAAAGTACTTGTGTTCTGTTCTCCCTCAACCTCGGGCTTAATGCGGACCCTGAGATTGCTCTTGGCCGTGCATCTATTCCTGTTAAAAGGGAGCACAAGTTTTTAGGTGTCATATTTGATGACAAGCTCACGTTCATACCTCACGTGAAAGCACTTAAACATAAATGCCTCAACACACTAAACATTCTCAAGGTCCTCTCCCAGCAATCCTAAGGTGCAGACAAAGAACTACTTCTCTGGGTCTTTACCGCCATAGTCGGGTCGTGGTTAGACTACGGCAGCGTCGTGTATGGATAGGCATCAAAAACCGCACTAAAAATGCTTGACCTAGTACTCCACTTGGGCCTCCGCCTTGCGTCGGGTGCGTTCCGCACTAGCGCGGCAGAGAGTCTATACGTTGAATGTAAGAAATGGTGCCTTGAGGACCAACGACCGTACATGGACTTGCTCTACGCTTTCAAAATTTCATCGATGAATAACCATCCTTTTAAACCTGTTTTTAATGATGCATCCACATCACCAGTGTTTGTAACTCGCCCGTCCGTTCCTTTGCCATTCTCACTTAGAGTGAGACAGGAAGCTTCGGATTTCAACATCTCCTTTTTAGACATTTACACATCTTCTTTTACTGACGTTTTACCACCTTGGCAGCTTCAATCTGTGTGTTGTGATTTGTCTTTCATGAATATTGATAAAACCACGCTACCACAAACTGAAATTTTGCAGCACTTCTTGTTCCTGCAGTACAAGTATCAATGTGCAGAGTTTTATAGAGACGCATCAAAAACTGCAACCATAGTGTCTTGCGCTGCTCATGGACCAAACTTTGATTCATGCAGAACCATGAGCACATACACCACAATTTACTCAGCTGAAGCATATGGCATCTTACTCATTGCACAACACATTCTTAAACACAAAATCTCGAAGTCCATCATATATACAGATTCCTTGAGCGTAGTGCGCGCATTGGCATCATACAAGTCATGCAAAAACAGAATTGTCCATATGGTTTTAAACACTATCATGGCTATATATGCCCAAAAACTTGTTCTGGTGTTGTGCTGGGATCCAGGCCATGCTGGAATTGCTGGCAATGAGGTTGCGGATCAGAAGGCCGCAGTTGCTGTACTCAGGAACACAGTAGATATAACAATATTACCACAGAGTGACCTTAAGCCACAAATTCGACAATACCTTCGTAAGAAATGGCAATCACAGTGGAATGAACGGACAGATCACAAACTACACGTAATAAAGCCACACTTGGGACGATACACAACTGACTCACACTACAGACACACGGAAGTCGTCTTGGGTAGGCTGCGGATAGGGCACACCCATGCAACGCACTTGTATCTGCTGACGGGATCTTCTAGACCCCAGTGCAACAGATGCGGAGAGGCCCTATCCGTAGAGCATATACTACTCACATGCAAGGCACTTCACACAGCACGACACAAACATTTCAGAGAACTCTACAGACAACCTATCCCACTACATCCATCGCATGTTTCTAGGTGACGATGCCATGGTTTCCGTGAAACGTGTGTTTGAGTATTTGTCAGACGTTAAGTTTTTAAACCTCATTTCCTATCACGCATATTCAAATCTGGCCCTATACACCAGCCATCACCATTACAGTTAATTGATTTTATTGTTATTCTGGCTTTAGTAGCCACTATTTTCGTTTAGATACTTTTGTTTTGCGCTCTTTGCCCCAGCTGGTCTTGCGCCAAAAAACTCCAACTATCATTATCATCAATTTTGGCTGTCGATTTCCTAACTCAGCTCCGACACCTATCTATTATGGAGACAATTATAAGCGTGTGGCATCATCAACGCCTGCTTAGCCCACGACTTCGTGGAAGCAGAAAGAGTTCTCGTGTTGCAATTTTGTTGAACAAAAAAATAGCTTCAAATAGCAGAGAAGAACGTGAGATTTATTAAGAAAGATCTAAAAGCAGGAGTACATCTTTGTGTGAAAAAGAAATAAGGAAAACCCCAACGTGTTAAAGGATAGAGATATATTCTATATTCTCTCTAATTATTCTACTACTGACATAAAAATAATTTTTCCATTGTATCTGTTTCGGCGTCTCGATGTTGTTGCGCCGGATATGCCTCAATATCGACTATCTCTGGCGCTCCCGAGCCGATTTTGAGTCAGAGTGGAAAACGCGTTCTGCTGCATAGATTTTTCGAAGGGCGCCCCAGTCAACCAGTCAAAGCGTTCTTCCAAATATACGCGTAACGGCACAGGAAACGCTTGTGATAGCTACGATGTAATGGTCGCTACCAAGCTTTTCTTTCGTGATAAGGCACGTGGGCTCTATCATCATATTTTTAGTGAAGCATTACGTAATGCGTCATGTCTCCACTCACACCACTGCCGGTGCGGGTTGGGTACAATGGGTCTGTAACAAGGCTGCGACGTTCGTGGTTGGCATCTAGCCAAAGGCTACGACCCTTTAAACTTTGGTAAAAACTTGTACACAACCGAAAGTAGACCGATCGGTCTGTAATTCTTCGGGTTCTTGCTGTCTCCCTTCATATGAATCAGAATAATGTTGGCGTTTTTCATGGCTGTGGGCACGTTTTCAGCCATCGAGCATTCCGAAAATAGTACAGCAAGATCCACGGGCACGGTGTCGTCACCACCACCTGTTCCTCTTTTCAACACATTGAGAGAATTTTCCACCAGCTCTTTAGTTACTTGCGGGGTATCGTACCTTCAGCTTGTACTCTCTGCAGTTTCCCCTGGTCTAACGTCGCCAGCATGTATACTGAAGTAGAATTGTTCTGGAACGCTTATTATCTCATCGAAGCTGTGCGTTATGCTACCCTGTTCGTTCTGAGTGTGTATACTGTGCCCTTGCTGATGGCTAGATTTCTCGTAGTTGAGAATCTCCCTGTCGAGAATCTTCCAGTCAGGGTGGCGCTTTTTATTCTAGTTGCGCGAATTTTCACATTTTTGTAACAACATCAATTATGTAAGTTGAAATATTCTCGCAATCTTTTAAAAAATTCTGCAGCATCCTAGCACCAAAAGTACTACTGATATAAACGTTTTTGTTTGTTTGAAAACTGGGTGGCTTCGCTTAGTCACCGCGGGTGTCAAGGCAAGTACAACAAAACTAGTTGACTACTAGAGCAGGGAGGCCTCTGTAAGACCATCCTCACTTCATCGCGTGACTGTGCCGGTAGTTTGACAAGTTAAATTAGCTGTTCACGTGCATTTCTGGTGAAAATAACAGCCAAAATACAAATGCAAACAAAACAATACTGCCACCGTAGCCCCATTCCGCGAAGCCTTCAAGCACTTGAAATGAGTAAACACCCTTTCGTTGCATTGAACGGCAACTTAGCAACAACCACTGAGCAAGAATGATATAGAAGGCATAAACAGGATTCCAAGTATGACCAGATAATGTGACAAGCGCTCGTCATACGTTAAGGTACCGGCATCTGCCGTGGGTGAAGAAACTGCGCGGCTGTTCAAATAGACATTTCACTGCTCAGCCCCGGAACAACTATGGCGGCTCTCACTGCGTGCATAAGGTGCCGCTACCCTCTCCTTCACCGTCGCAGCTACGAAGGTTTGTAGTCCGCGTTGGTTTTTATTGTGACATTATCTGGTCGCTCGCCCACGCTTGCTGCAATGGGCCATTTTGCCCCTTATATATTTTTTTCTCCGTTGCACATGCAAAGCCCGGAATAATAAATACGCTCGTCGATACGCTAGGTATACAAGCCATGGTAGCAGCAAGCCAAACACGCCCTACCGCGGGAATAAATTATAAAAAATGGCGCTATTCGTTTTGTACTGTCAAACGATTCTTGGAAAACCTATAGAAGACCTTCCGGAACACCAGACACTGATAAACAAACGTGAGAAACCGAAAAAAAGTTCACCGCTACGTCTCAAACACCATGATGTACTTATATAGAAATGCAAAGAACGTTCCAGGCGACACATCCAAATCTCTAAAATTTGAATAAATCTACCACTCCAGGTCGCACAAAAAGTTAGAACCACTTGTTGCGACCGCCCAAGAAAAGGTTTGCCACCTATATAATCGTGTTTTGCATAAAAAAAAAGCAAAAAGAGTTTTGCAATTTTCGGTCTCAAAACATTCGCTCTTTAAGGAGTACAGGGTTGCCTACCTTTCACTAAGCCCGGCGAAAAGGCCGTCATTGTTCCGCTAAACAGCTTTTCCTCCGGAAACAGTGTTCAAACAGTGAGTAACGACACTAACACACTTTGACGGCCGCTTTCGTTAGCTGAGCTTTAAAGTCACATTTATGCTAGCTATACAGTTGAGGAAAGAATTGACGCGCTTTTTCAATGGCCTGACGTTCGTAGATCTCTCATCAGTTAGCTAGCGGATGAGAGTTTTACTTCAAAACCGCACGTAAAAAAGAAACAAAACGGAGAAAGGCTGTCTGAATATCACTCCAGGGGTGCCCTGCAACGTCGCCCAAGGGAAACACTCTCGCGTTCTTCCCGTTTTTGGTTTGTCTATGTCGTTCCAATGCAGGCATTCAGTACTGCCTGCTGAGAAAGTAACGATCATCCCGGATACCTGAAGACGTCGACAGCTTTTATGAGGACGTCAAATCAGCTATGAAAAAAGCAACAACCAAAATCACGTGTGTGAGGGGTGACTTTACTGTAAAGGCGTTAAGAAGAATCTTTGAAAAAAGGTCATCGGGAAGCTTCCGAAGAGACAATCACAACAGATGAGGAAATACACTGGAACATTTCCAGAGAAAAATAAGCTCAAATTTGTAAACACATTCTTCTACATACAAAAGAATATGAAATCGACACAGAAACGTCCCGATGGCACAACAAATAACGAAATTCAATTCAAATAAGTGACAACCCAGATTTTGTTCGAGAAGTAGATGAGCTAAGTAAGATAAGGAGCATCGATCACAGGATGGTTAGATTCGATCTAAAGAATACCAATATTGAAAGAAGGAGACTCGTGAAAACTAAACTACCCCGAATATTGTCAGTCAGAGCCGGGACGCGGGAGCTTAAAATCACTGCAAAACAAAGTCCCCCTTCCTCAGGATCAGAACAAGGTAAATGGAGACAGGCTGAATGACTACCTAACATAAGGGATCAGTAAATAAGGAGCACATGTGGGAGAATGAACATAGAGAGGACAAACGAAATCTAATAAAGAAACCGGAGAAAGACATCGCCAAAGTTAAGAAATTGAATGTGTCAAGTACGACCGCTCAGATTGAATTTGCCCAACTGCTTAACAGAAATGCGCACAACCATTTCAAATATTCACAATTTAACACCCATTTTCAGCGTTCCTCGGCAGAATTCAAATTTAAAATTGAATAAGTGTTACAAGCACAACAAGATTTACACACTGCAGCAACATGTTGTAAACGTGGATTGGCGGGATATATATCGATGTACAAGTATTTCCTTGCGATTATTTCCAGATTTCCAGATAACACGAAAATTTATTTGTAAGGTTGCGCAGGAACAAAGTACACGAGAATGAATTGTGCATAATCACACTTAACTTGCAAACCTGGCATTTATCCCACAAAGGAGCAGTTTTAAACTAAGAGAATGATCAGCGCCCATTACGAAAGTGCGTAGAATTACCGGGTTTCTCTTCAGGAGAGCCTAATACCGGCAGCACCATGGCATTGAAACTCGTACTATACGCGTAGACAAATAACGCTGTTGCCTATCAGTTTCACTTGGTTTTGCAGTGGTTTGCGATAGCTATTTTTTTTTCTTGCAAACGCCGCAACACCACTTACCTATCTCAGCCTTCGGGAAACGATGACAGTATTGTTTTACAATCGTCGATGCAAAAATCAAGAACGTGACCATTTCATCTAAAGAAAAACCTTGGCTCCGAAACTCCGAAAAATTTCTCTAGAAAGAAGCCTTTTGAACTACATTTTTCAAACACAGCACTGTTTTTATGCAAGCTCCTGTATATGCATTTGATTTTGCGAAATAACAAATTAAATTTATATCAAAATTCCAGGCACATGGCTGTGCCAAAAATTTAACAGTAAATATAATAATTTGGGGTACCATAAAAATGTTTTTATTTGTTTTGAAAGTACTTGTTTATATTTACACTTTAGATGTTGTCGGTACTTTAAAACACCGATACCGCAGTATATTGATATTTAACATCATTGCGTCTTTGCAGTCTGGTGAAGTAAATTAAAAGAAAGCCCACTGAAGTGTTCAGGAGTGGCGGCATGGATATATAGTGGTTTGGATTACACTGCGCGTAATTTTATCGTGTACAGTAATGACGGACGCATATGACTTTCGCAGTACTTAATTACATAAGTAATCTATTTTTCACCGCTTGTTTTCATTGACATTGCCAGAAGGAGATAGATGTTTAAAAGTTGGTTTGGAAAGATATTGGCGGCATGTTGTGCTGTCCGCTTTAGAATAACGTCGGTTCACAACAGTCCTCATACGCCAAGTAGTCTGCCACTACAACAAAACTCTTTACTGTTTCTTAGCACCTTGCATGTCAAGAGGCACATGATCCAGTGCAATATCGTTTAACAGATTCGGTGCTTTTAAAGCTCATCATCGTTCGACTGGTCAAAGTTCATAATAAGTACAACTATTTAAGAGATGTCCGCTTGAGTGGTGGCTCTTGAAAGGCCCCCTTTCACGATCTTGCGAATTTTGAAGGGGTAAGTCCTATTAGACAACTGGGAACGGCCTGCACGGCGTCAATATATATGTCTGTGACAATGCCCGGAAATGCGGTGACATCATAAATGTCCAGAAACAATGGCCGTGCGTACGAGCACGGAAAGCAATAGCGCAAACTGAAGCTTTACACTCAGCAGGAAAGTCATCCATAGTCAGCTAATAAGGTGCCTACTGGTCGGTTACTACCTCCAGTGGTATACAGAAATGTATCGCCTGAACGTTTTCAATTCCCAGATTGTTGTTAAGTGCTATTTTCTGGATCCTAAGCAATTTTTTCTCGTTTGTGCTTTCGCAGAATGGGCTGCCTGGCATTCAGTGTTGTGAACTTTGCCGAATGAGATGCCTTCATGTTTGAAGGACAATTGTTGCGATTCCGCTGTCAACATATTCCAGTAACTGGAGTGATTCTTTTTTATAAAATCGTACATCCTCCTTACTGTGTCCGCTCATGACAATATTTTATATGTATAAAAGCAGTTATTTATAGGTGCAACTTCTAATGTATATTTGAGCCAACTTGACAGGCAAGACTGTTAAAGGTTGTTTGCAAGAACTGGTTGCGAAGCCACAATTGAGATAATATTAGAATCTTCATTCCATGAATCGGTTTTGTTCATGTAGTAAGATTGAAAACAAAGCTCCTACAAGAACAGTTACTTTATAACTTTCGGGCCATGTCTGCGAAACGTTTTTCGGAGATAACATTTTCCAACGATATAGATTATCGCGCATCGCGAGAACTTCGAATTGTTTACATCATCAAAAGTGGTATATTCAAGCGCGGTATGAGCAAGAATCCAAATAAAGGAAGAACTCAGCTGGTTCCTTTGTAAATCCGTTATTAAATGATATCGACGCTGTCATTATCTGCGCATGTGATATACGCACTGCACTTGGCTTACCCGATTGAGTAATTGCATATACCTAACACCCCTGTTTTAAAGTAGAAAAAATGAAGGAATGTGGTCCAATACAAGTTGCCGCAATCCGTGTTCCACTCGCTCAAAACAATGTAATATTTGTCAAACTCCTAGGGGTTGATTGTGCACAATCACGTGTCCTAACAGTCAGCTTAGCTTTAGCATATACGATTGCATCTCATCCTGTTAGTGCATTTTAAAATTTTTGCAGAGTTTTAAACCAAAGTTCATATTTTTGAAAAATTTTTTTACAAACGTATTGAGTGTTGACAGCTAAGTTTTTGCTTATAATCACAGCATAAATGTTTTTATACTGCTGGCCGTAACTGAAAACTAATTAGATATCTCCGAACATTAGCCAAACAAGACGTCTTGGAGTTTTCCGAAATTGGTTGCCAACCTCGACATTCAGTTGCAATGTGATCTGTATGAGATTCCTTGACTGCTTTGTAGTACTATTGCTCAAAAATAGGTACTTTATATTTGATATATTTCATAGGACTGTAATATATCGAAATCACTCTTCTGGAGTGTTGCAGAATTCCTCAAAAATATTGGTTTTTCCGCTCGGGTAAATCAAGGCGGTTGTAATAAAACCGCCCTATAAAGGCCAAAGCCACGCCCGGCAAAATTGTCATAGAGAACGAGCCAACAAAAAAGCAGAAACTAGTCCATTTACGTAAAATATTCATTTTGGGCTCTTTCCAATACTCAAAAAGTGGTTCCCACGCAGTACTGCCTTTTTCTAGAATCAACAGAGAAGTGCCATTGCATCTACTTCGAAACGCAGTATTGTAAACACATGTATTCAGGGCAGCCGCATTCATGCTGCATTTCTGCTATAGTAAAACAGGCGGGATGCCTGCTGCATCTGATTGGTCCTGTTGCGCAAAGCCTGCACCGCTAAAACGAAACGACTGTCCCTCAGGCCGTTGAGTGGAGGGGGCTAATTGATGGCACGCAAAAAGAAATAAGCACCAAAGACAAGCTACCTGGGTTTCCTTTCGTGCGCAAAATTTCAAAAAAGCATAATATAGTAAGGCAATGTTCGAACGTCAAGATAAGTTTCACTGCGTTTATCAAGCTTTTGAGCTTGTGCAAGTTAACCTTCCCAACGCGTAGGCACTGGCATTGTATGCACCTTCGAGCAGATGGACAACTTCGCGCCCTGCCAGCGCGGTCGTGTTTACAAGTTTTAACTATTGTGGCTGGTACTACATCAAGCAAAAGAACAAGTGTTTGGTTGTCGGTGCTATCACGGCGAAGAGAAATTCCGCTAATACCTCTCGCAACGTATGCCTAAAAATCCTAACACGGCAGTTAGAAGAACAGGCGGAAGGCAATTTTCCCCTGATACCCGGCATGGTTCGATTCTCATTTGCGTATTAGTGGAAACATTAGGATAGCGATGCCACCTGGAAGGCACCGTTTACTCGCGAGGAAAGTGCGATAGCGCCGGGAAAGGGTAATCTGAGGTGCACGCCTGAAGAGACGGTATACTGGGCACATCGTTGGGGGTGATGTGGTGCCTAAACCAGTGATAATATTTGTGGCAAAATTTACCTTGAGAACCGGTATAGAATCCTCCAGCTAAAGAATCGAAGGGGTTGGATTGTTTTTTATGAGCTGGTTGCTCTGACCCGGAAGAGTAGACGCGTGGGAGATAACGTCATATTCATCATCATAACCATCATGATCACGTTCATTATCATATTCATCATCATATTCATCATAAAAACCGACCACTAGGTCCACTGCAGGACTACGTACTCTCTGATCTGCCTTCAACCTCTCGTGTCCGCTCTTCCCGGCTACATTTCTTCATTTTGACATTGCCTATTTCGTACCTTTGCCCAGTGACCAACCTTCCACATATTGGAGGCACGTCTCTCGGTATCAAATCTGTCTCCCTGGTTATACAGCGGTTGCGATACCTCCTATATGGCCACCCCAAACTAATTCTTTGCTGCATTCGATGTGTGAAATCTTGAATTGTAGTTAGTTTTGTTGCCAAAAAAATGCTTTTTCTCTCCTTTACCTTACATGTATCATTCTTCTTTCTATAGCCCGCCCAGCCGAACTAAGTTTGCTTCTAAGTGTCCTAGCAGGGTGCCATGTTTGATCTCCCTATATCATCACCGGAACTATACAGAGGTACCTACTTTTATTATTTGGGAATGCTCCCCGAGTGAACCCCAGCCAATACCTATTCTGTGCTGGATTCTTTCTAGGCTAAACGAAATAAATGCCTCACGATGGAAGGCTACGTGACGAAAACAGCCCTCCCTTACCCAAGCAGGATGTGGCCACCCTGTTAGAGCACTTTTCCAACACATTGCATTACTCACAATGCGATACTTTATTTTCCATCCCCAGCCCACTAGAGAACCTGAGTACGGCGGGGGTCAGGCCAGTGATACAGTAAAAGGTAATTATATTCTCTAGAATCTGACAGGCTGTCTTTAGAACCTCAACCTGGCACAGTTTAACGCACGCTCCCTGTCTAGCGAGAGACGTTTAGTAGAGTATTAGAATAGCTTTCGCACAATAGGCAGGATTATACTGACTTAGGCAAAGTCAGATGAACCGGAAGGCCATACAACTGACTGGCGGACTTGCTGTGCAATCCAGGACATCAAAGAAGACAGAGCAGCGGGTGTGATTCCTAATTTACATGGTGATAGCAGGTAACATGACGGAATATCGTTGTAAATAACGCAGATTAGCCGTAAGAGGATTTCAAGAGTTCCAAGCTAAATAAGCGGTACAGGATAAAGATACTTCAAGCCTATCCGCCAACAGCTAGCTACGATGATAAGGAAGACGTATGCTACATAAAAATTAACGACGGGACTAATCGTAAGATTTGGAAAATCAAAATCTAGTGTTAGGGGTTCGGCCCACCCTCAGTAAGCATGTAACCCAACACTTTACCCTCACGTGTGGTTCGCGCTGTGAGCAGGGGCTGAAGTGGTGCGTGGGGCGTTGGTGCTTTCGTGGTTAGGTGTGGTTGTGCGCTTCCACCCGAAAGCAAGCTTGCTGAGGAAGACCCACTGCTTTGCGGAAGCTGCGCTGGCGCCATTGAGGATATGTAATGCGAGGAGAAGGGTGTGGTTCGTCTTTGAGATCTCTTGGGCATTCACGCCTATCCTAGAGCCCATCACCTCCTTCCCTCTTCCTCGGACGTCCCGTTCACCCTCCCACTTTGTAGGAACAGCGGAGACCAGCCGTGTTCCGCATTCCGTGCGGGCGTCGCGGAGGCAAGTGAGGAGGATCCGTCTTCAACTTATACGTTATTTTTTCTTCTTTTTTTTCTTTTGTGCCCCTGCTGCTCGGCGTCAGCGCTTCGCTTCTTCCGCGAGAAACATCTCCTCACCCATGAAAAAATACTCACTGTGGCACGCAATGCCTAAAGGGCCCAAGGAAGAGAAGGGCGTGATCATGAAAGAACAGGATGCAGGCGCTATTCGAGTGGTTCCAAATTCGAGTTGTGATTCGAGTGGTCATTCCTGGTAGCCACTACTTTCCTGCACGGCGTCCTGTCCCGACTCCCGCGACAAGGCGCGATGAGGCCTCCTTGCGAGGAGCTGTGGAAGTAGGAGGCGGAGTCCCAAAACTCCCCGTTTCTCCTCGAGGCAGAGTATGACAGCACAGGCTTCGCACCGGGTTCCAATGTATGAGCCACTGTCTGAATCTAGTGGCGTGCCACTGCCATCACCTCTCGTTGGCATTTACAACCCCCATTCATCAGACAACGCTGCGGTGTTCGCACGCTTCTTCGCCAGCTTTGCCGAGCCGGCTTGAACGCTGCAGTACCATGAACGTCGCCGGCTACCCATCACTAGCATCACTTTAGGTCGCTTTTACTTCTCTTCTATTACCTATCTCTGGGCTCCCGAATAATTTCAGCGTGCCCGAATACGTTTACGTTTGTACTTTCCCTGTTAAGTTCCGCTCCTCTGTTTTCGTGTTTTAAATACACTGGCCCGTGGGTCCACAATTCCGAAATGTTTATTTTGAGGCTGCAAAATCTATCAATAACGCTATGCTGCCATTCCTTTCTAGTTTACAAATTCAACGAAGCAGCTGAGGACGAACATTTTCTGCAACGACGAGAGTGAATGTGAAGTGGCACGGTCCTGACGTAACAGTGCAGTTTTTACTTGGATCGCAGTTCATGCATGCATTTGATACCACGAAGCGCGCTGATTTTTCACGGTGATTAGGCAGGATTCCGCCCAAAACGGCGCAAATAGTGTACGTCGCTTTGCATGTCATTGAAGGCATCGTTTTGCGTATTTTTTGTGCGTTTTCGGCAGCGCTCGGGGCTCGTTTCCAGCTGCAGGAGGCGTTTACGCGCTGCATATATTCAACGGTTGCTCTACATCTTCAGCCAAACCAAGAAAAACAGCATGTGCACTTCAGTGGCGCTTCACTTCAAAATCACGGCAGTTTTGTAATTCGTTTCCCTAAAACATCCTTTTTATGAACCCAACCATGTGTGGACACTGGGTTATCTGCGAGTTTACTGCAAACAATCTACGTTTTACGCTTTCCCAAAATCATGAACGAGGCCAAACAGCATCAATCAAATAGGTCCAACCTCGCTGAATCCCAGGCTTTCTAAATAACTTCTGTTCAGATAACCGTGCGCGCTTGAACGGGGTCGGCGCACATACATACTATGGCTCAGGAATCAGGACATACCTCCTTACGGGAGTGGATTCGCACCCCTACATCTGCTGCTTCTCCATATCTCAAACGGTCGCGATGGCTCGCGTGGAGCAATTTTCCCACACCCGCAGTAGCGTGAACGTCATAAACGCCCCTGACACCATCACGGTAGCGCAATTACCGACGCTCTCGAGAACAGCAGTGCGGGAAGACGTGTTATAAACGTTAATAACACCTTTTCCTTGCGTCTGCACCTCTAAGTTCGTTTACAAGCGAAGATCGCACAGTGTAGCGAAATACATTTTGCAAGGTATATAAAACCTAATTGAGCCGTGGTGGCCATGAAAACCAACCAACACTGTCCGCTGCAGTCTTTAAAATGGTGGAACCTCTCCCGCAAATTTGCAAAGCAATAAAAGATGTTAGAAGCCCCTCCTGAGCATTTGTTATGCAGACCAATGCGTGGTAGTGAGCTTTTATAGCGCCATCTACGAGCACTATTATCATTTCCAAATACCTTTACACCATTATACGCACCACTAACTAAATGAGTTTGCTGTGTTTTATGCGCGCTCAAAAGCAATACCATTTTCCCATAGAACCCTCTCCACTCCATTCGCCTTCTTCTTCCAAAGGCAACTTGAATGCTGCAGACATGTTTGCACCTCTCCGCCCTTCCCCCTCACTCTTGTTGCTCCCTATCCTTGAGAGCTACCCATGCACGCGAGACTGCCGGAACTGAACCATCCACCTACGGTTAGTTATCCAAGCCCGTCGGATTGCCTCATCTCTGGTACGGTGCTATTTCGTCCTTGGACCCGTACCACGCATGAGGACAACCAAGAGAGCGAATTAGTAGATGTTTGTTCCCATTAAACTCTATCCTGAGGCTTTCGTCTCGTTTCATTGCCACAAACTTTAATTACAGGCCAAACATCCCGTAAAGCTTTTTCTCCTTTATATTCACCTAAATTCTGTTATAAACCGATATTTCTAATGAAAGAAAAAAAGAATAATTCTTCAGATGACCAGAAGCGGTGCATAAACTCTACATTGCCCACTACGAGAACGAGCCAGGTCTTAAAATTATATGAGCAGTATGGGCGCACTCTCACTGTTTTTGTCTGCAAGTTGTGCAAATAAAACAATGCATTCTTTTTCGACCTCTCGGGATATGTAGATGGCATTTTTAAGCATTTTTGACTAATCAGTTTAGAAATGATTTGTTGTTTTCTCACATTACTTTTTCCCAAAGATTAGACCGCAAGACGGTTTTGAGAAGATTCCCAAACAAAACCTAAAGTTAGAAAAAAAATAGTTACAATTATAATTTATGCACAGGCAGGCATAGATTTTCATTAAGTAAAAATTTGAGCAGTACAAGTTGTAGGATATTTAACATTTTTTTAATTTATGCATTCTTAGGCTTCTTTTTTTAATACAATTCTATATTAACCATGCATTTTTCTTTCTGAAGTCTCACACCAATTCTACAATAACCAGTCGATAGGTAGGGGTGAGGATTTCTGTATCATACCCACAGAATGGTCCACCTTAGTTCTATCTGTTGTCGTACCTTTTTTTTTCCTAAATTGTTTCAACAGTTTGCTCGTTTAAAGCCCCCTGATTTACCACACTTACACGGATACAACTGTGCATGAGAAGAGCAGAGGCAAGATATGGCAACGATGCCTACTGCATTTATCACTTCCTTGCAACTGTGATTGCCTTGTGCCGTGCACATTACGTCGACACGCTAAAACTGGCCGCATCTTGACCCACAGTCCGTTGGCGCGCTGACTATTCTGCTAAGTCCAGCTGCGAGAGACCGTGCTGAGTCTGCTTAAACTGTGGGTTCGTTGTTACTTGAGCAGCGTGGCATATTTTACAGTACGTCAAGCAAAAAAACTGGCTTCGCTGCATTTCCTGAGCAGCTGTGGCGCAATTGCATAGCTGCAACGACAGGATAACCAACCCACATAACGCATCATGCACTGCTTCGCGCTGTGCTTAACACGAAAGAACATGTATTCGTTGAAGAGACAAGCACTCCATAGGTCGCATCGTGGGGTTACTCCTGAATGGCCATTTTCCAAACACGCGATCTTGCACTTTCTCAAAAATACAAATCGCCTGCCATATTGTTCCACCATAAGAGTAGCAAGTTTGGTGGCTTCTTCAGCAACGGGTTCTGTGGTGCAGATAGCTCTTACAGATCCCATGTTTAAACTGCAGTTATTTCCGTGTTACGCAGCGAGGTTTTATAGACGCCCCGTCTTTTTTTTTTGCTTTGTTGTGAAACCAACCGTAATGCTTAATTAAGCGCCTGGAAGTATTTCACATTGATTTTTGTGACGTCAGACAGAAACAAAAACCTCTTCCAGCCATCAGATGACATTCTAAATGAGTCATCTTTTGAGAAATGTGAAGTAATGTTTCTTCCTTGGTATTACCGCGGCTTTTCGTGATGACTCGACAGGGCATGTTCCAAACGGTAGAATTTTGTGTCATAGGCGATTATCGATGGTACTTGTCTCGCCTGCTATTGTGGACTTGTTTTTTTTTCTACCCATTTGGATTTGGGATTGTATAGGCCGTGCCTAATTCTCATCCGGTAAGATCTCTTTTCAGCAGTGTGCTCCGAATTAGGGGCTGCATTTCGCGCTTTTTATGGGCTTCGTGAATATACCCGCACCGTTACAAATTGCCGCATTTATTTCCATCATTCCTTTCTTACGTTTAAATATTGTGTTTCAAACCCCAATTTTATATGCTCCAGATTTTTTTCGTAAATGGCATGGTTTCTGTGTACTAACACTACTGCGGCCTATATTCATTGTTACAAACTTGGTGTGGCAGTCTCGGTGCCTTCCAAGTAGTCACTGCGTGAGCGGACGCACAACGTCGACCGGAA
Organism: Haemaphysalis longicornis; assembly: GCF_048455015.1. NCBI lineage: Eukaryota > Metazoa > Arthropoda > Arachnida > Ixodida > Ixodidae > Haemaphysalis > Haemaphysalis longicornis. The sequence continues at coordinate 75,628,978 of NW_027526445.1, read as the reverse complement.
ATCGAAGGTGTGAGCAGAAATGGAATTGATTTGCTTTGCCCGTCTGAACCAGGTAATGCGTCCATTGATGCATCAACTGCTTAGAGTGATCGCACAAACTGTACATATCCCGTAACTCAAGAAAGAAAAAAATGCGCTGAAGACGATAAAAAAAAGCACCTGGACCCACATGACACAGTCACGTTCTTTTGTTCTTTTTGTGAGCAGGTCGTTTTGTCCTAAGGCACAAACCATCGCCCGTTTATATTCTACCATCCTGCATAAACTTCAACACCTTCATCCCCACCTCCAATCAGAAAAGCGCGCAGAATTTGGACCTATTCTTCTAGTCTACTAATGACATTCAGTGTGATTGACTGGCACTCAGTTGCGTTCTGCCGTTTTCTCAACTGATTACCTTTCAGTTTCCATCATTATGCATTCCGCATTCTTTTCCGCATGTTGATTTATGAAGCATTCAACTACGTTATCAGGTATGCTCATTGAAGAAGAAAAGGCAGCTAATATTCAGTTTTACATAAAAGCAAAACTGCCCAAAGGGAGGCAAAAGTTGTTTGAACAACTGGCTCCGCCATCCCTCGGTTACAAACAAACGGTATAATATTTCATCAATACAAAATGCAGTGCAACCAGAAAGAAAAGAAAATATTGAACATTAAACCGAACTGTGTATATTAGATGGTTGAAAACGTGAAAGCAAAACTAAGAGTTTATGGGCAAATTCATGCCTTCAATAAAAATAAAAGAAGCAGTAGAAATCAGAGACAGCAACAATTTCAGGGAAGTTCGTGAACCTTGTTGTGGCATTAGTTTGTCAGCATGAGCCAGCCATACCTGAGAACAGTTTTTAAATAATTTGTGATTTATTATGGCAAAGTTTTCTAAATAAAGAAGGGCAAAATCTAATTTTAGAGTTGGTGATTTTCAGGCGCTGCACTTTGAAAGCCATTATTGGTACAACCTTAGAACATTTAAATGGTGGAAACTGAATATGTTAAGTGGCATATTCTTTCAAGTTCTGAAGTAAAGCTTTACTACTTTTGTTCAACGGTGTCGCGAAGGACGCGTTAGGTAATCTTTTGACCGGAGACACACTCCCGGCGACACAACCCTCAAAGCACACCGCGTGATTCGCCGCGCCCACGGTCGGTGCTGCGCACTAGGCCCAATTTAGGTCGTTCTGCTCACGTCGCTGCAGCGGCAGTCACGGCAGCAGCCTCTCAGCTGATCGCCAGCCGACCAACTCCTCAGCTTCCCGCGCATGCGCCGCTGGTTCTTATCTGGCATTGTTACTCATCGTGCACCGTGTTCGCTGTGAAAGGAACGACGAGTTCACCGTGAATAAAAGCGAGGCTGGGCCTCTTTCTCTGAGCATGGCACGGGTCCGGATGGCTTTGAGTCGTGGTCGGCAATACAGCTAAATCAAAGCTGAACTAAGCGAAACCAAGACTCAACCAGACCAAGCCAAGATTTTGCTTTGCATTTGCAAGGTTAGCCCAGAAAAGCAGCAGCCATTTATGTCTGTTATAGTTCTCCATCGCTAGTTTTATTTCATGGTATATGTAGACAAATAATTTCCTGGTTTAAGTCTTGCATCCCGAGCAAGGAGTGTTTGTAAAAAAGCCTGGGTTGGTTTAAATACAGGGCACATTCTCGATAGCAAGGATTGTTCTCTTTGTAGTGTAAGCAATTCGTTTACTGGGTAATTGCTGTTGTACCCAAGGTGGTGGGCATCGGCAGGAGTTTGTCTTGAGGGGGCAAACACATTGTATTGAGGAAAAAGGGAGAGAGGGGGAATAGCTCGGGAATGGCTCTGGAGTGGCTTAAGAGATGGGGCCTGTGCCCGTTTTGCTCAGCCCTGCCAAAGCCCATCCACAAGTAATTGCGAACGCAAGTGTCAATAAACAAGGAAAAAGTATTCTTGGAGCTTCTCCTTAGCAGTTAAAATGATTTAATACTGATGTTAACATGAGTTAACGCAAAATTTTTGACAGATAAACAATCAGTTTGGTTTGACAAAAGTACAAACTTGTGAGTAATAATCGTGGCATTTTTAAGTCGTGACTCCATTTACTGAATGTCATTTAACTATTAAAGAAAAGATTCTTTGAGCGCGTTTATACTGGGCCCCACAGATGACTCCGACTATTTTAGGGACGTTAAATTCAAGCTGGTTTGAACTAAGCCCACTGTCGGGTAGGAAAAGCCAATGTTGCCAATATTTTGAATTACCTTAAGGTATCCGCCTAAACAATTTACCAAGATGAAATGATTTCTTCTCTACAAAGGGCGACACAATTCTTTCGTGACGGCGCGTTATCTTGATTGTGAAACCATGCGGAAATCCTAAGCAACCCCAAATTTACTGACATGAATTTTGCATAAATGAAGGTGTATTGCACAAGGAAGTGAGCGTTGGATCATTATTTATGTATTTATTTATTCATAATACCCCTAAAGGCCCTCGTGAGGGGAATTACATAGATGGTGGTTACATGAGCAAAAGTACAAACAATGAATGTTAAAAACGAAAAAAAAGAATAAAATTTCAAATCAAATGCAGACTAAGGTTGATGTATAAAATATTACAAATAATAGTAATGACAGCAAGAATGGAGCAAGGAATAGGCAACAAATAGTTCGAATACAGACAAGCACGTAATGAAGAACCTATGAAAATGCAAGAAAAAATAAACAATACATTTATTAATACAAACAAACAAATAAAGTATACACTCAACAACAAATAAAAAAAACTGACTCACTCATCACATCACAAACAAGCTGAATCAGGGTGAAAAATGGTATATATTTGCGCTGCACGTTCCGATAAAGAGGGGTCAAAACAATTAAAACAGCAAAAGTTAGGTTATGTCAGGATTTTGATTTATTTTCTGACATTTCGAGGCGTCTTTTTCTGAGGCAATGTGCGATGGTAAATTATTCGAATCGATTGTGGTATGTGAAATTAATGACAAGGAAAAAGCATATGACTTACAGTTTAGGCGTTTAACTTTGTAGGGGTGATCGCGGCGTCTAAAAATAATGGCAGTTGGCTCAAAAAGTGACAAGTTGCGATAAAGTTTTAGAAAAGAGATAGACGTGAATGTTTGCGGCGATGGAATAGTTCGGGTAGTTCTACTGGGCGTTTTAATGCTGTGACGTTAGAAGGACATAAATATTCTTAAAATTTGAAGCCAGCGGCAATTTTCTGCGGCTATTCAATGTCGTTTATGATATCAGCAAGTTCGAAATCTCAAATGGCTAATGCGTATTCTAATTCCGGACGTATTAGTGTAGCAAAGGCAGCTTTGCGTATGTTAGCAAGAGCCTATTTAATGTCACGCTTGAGAAATCCGAAAGACTGTTAGCAGCTACCAAGTTAAGTTTTATGTGGTAGTGTCATGACAGATCAGGCTGCAAATAAATTCCAAGATATTTATAAGCGCAAGCGAGGTCAACAATAGTAATATTCAACACGTAGGGGGTAGGAGTCTGGGGTAAGATTTTACTAAAAGACAGGCTTTGTTTTAGAGTAGTTTGGGGTCATTAGCCAGGATGAGCACTATTCTTTATAGCATTTAGATCAGTTTGCAAAGCTGTCCGGTCATTGTCAAAGAAAATTATTCGGTAAATCACGCAGTCGTTAGCACAAATTATAATTCGGAAGAGATAGGACGGCAAGTCATTATTGTACATTAAAAACAGTAGTGGACCTATTACGCAAACCTCTGGGACTCAAGAAGTTACTGGTTTGAAGGGAGGATTACAATTGTTAGCGGACGTGAACTGTGTTCGAGAAAGGTAATATTTTACCCATACCAAAATGCTAGGGTGAATGGTAAGCCTAGACAGTTTGGTAAGAAGCCGGTGATAAGGAACACGATGAAAAGCTTTAGAAAAGCCGAGGAAAACCGCATCAACCTTAGATCCACCGTCTAGAGCTGAATGCATGCCATAAATGAAGCCGGCGACCTGCGTGTCACATGAGTATCCTCGGTGAGAATCCTGCCTATATTTATGTATAATAATATGATCTTCCCGGTAGTTATTCACTTGCGTGTGTAATAAATGTTCAAGATGTTTGCAAATGGTATTGGTTAACGAGATAGGACGATAGTTTAATGGCGATGAGCGTTCACCAGACGAAGATGGAAAATACTTTTGCGATTCGCCAGTCATGTGGGATGCAACTTAACGATAACGATTGTGAAAAAGGGCGGCCGGAATGCGACAAATGATAGAGGATATAATATTTAGTATTTCATAATTAAAGCCGACATGATCAGAAGCGGTAGAAATTCTCAGTTGATTTAGAAAGGAGATTATACCCGTTTCACTGATTAATATTTCTGGCGTGCTGATATCTTGAATGAGATTAACGTTGTGGCATGACTTGATGTACAAGGCAAAAATTGTGTCCCGTGAAACTTTGCTTTGATTGAGATTTCGGCGTAGGTCGCCTACTACATGCGGCCCATGTTATGATTTTTATCAAAATGGATTAGATTATTTTGCTCGTTCGCATATCTACGGGCGGTTAGAAGCAGGCAATTGCTTGTCCCAGTATTTTTGTCTCTCAGCGACTGGCCACATTTACGCTGCTCTCGCACTTCCTCCGTCCTTTGATGACGAATATGGAGGAAGTTTACTACAGTAAACTAAATATTGCTCCTTGTTGCGCTCCTGTTGAAGCCTTTGTTGCGCTTGTCGCTTGTCCAGTTTCATCGATGTACATGCTGGAGCATCATATGAAGTGAAAATTTTTGGAGGCTAATTCTTTGTTTATCGGGCCCTTGGCGCGTCTTGTCGAAACACTAATGCATATACCCACAGACCGGCTGGCAGACTAAAAAAGCTCTCACAATAAGGAGCGCGTGCTTGAAAAAGAGCTTACATTGCGTCAAAGAGGTTACGCGAAAATCGCGAACAAAAAAAAACGTTTCTACAAAGAACACACCCATCAGTTATGAAGAATAAGTAGAGAAGTATTGATTCATCTCATCAACAAAGAAATAGTACACATTGAAAAGTTGCTACAAGGATTAACTTCGTCCTTGAATAATGGGCATGCGGGTACGTTATCATTTTTGATTTGGCACTTCGCAGGTTTGATGATAGGTTGGATGCATTTTCAGCTGAGGCTGAGAAAAATTTTACCCAAGGTTTCCACGCACTACTGACGCAATTCTGATGTGAGAAAGCATTCCCACTTCTCTCATCTATTTAGGAAGAGAAGGTAGCGTCGTCTTTTGTTTTGTGCTAGAGTGTATCTAACGTGTTTTCTGCTGTTAGCTATCGTAGAAATGGTATACACACTCACTTTTACTAAAATAACACCGCACGTACAAGTTACGTATTCACGTTCTGCTTCAGGTATCCCTTGTGTTTCCTCCCTCCTCAAAACTGTTGCAGTATGACGTATTATACAATAGTATTTTCTTTAATGTTTTTTGCCTATATAATATTTGTTTATGCGCGTTTGGTTTTGTGGGCTGAATACGCAGCCCACGAATAGAAAGATTGACAGGCCAAACATTTGGTATTTAGGTATACGAAGAAACACTATGGGATTGGAAACTGGATTGGTTGTGGTGCGTGGTGCTTTCAGAGCTTTCACCTTGTGTGAGTGGCTGTGACGCAAATACGTCAAGCTAATATTATGAAGTAACCACTGAGACCAGCTACCTTTTATATGAAAGCGCAACCAATGCTCCCCGACGGTGCCATGGGACTCCACTTTAGACCAGCGAAGAAATCTTCATCTTGCTCCAAAGTAGGCTAAACCACCGAACCACGGAGTAAAAGAAGGAACAGGAGAGGCGCTTTGTGACCTCTCAGTTTTAGGGCAGAGGACTTTCGCTGCAGCTACTGTGGTTTCGCGGCAGAGATGGCCTCTGCGTTGTACCCGACTTAACCATCGGAAGACTGGCAACGGAACACAAAGGAGGGAGGCTAGTGTCCCGAAATTGTGAAGGGGGCGGCCGTTTGTCGAGGGTACGGTAGCTAGAATAAAGGTCTTATTATAACCTTGGAAGCGCCGTGTTACTAACGGTGCCGGTATTTCATGTGGCAGAACAGTGGCACGGCGTCGTACGAGAGATGTACCAAGGAGGCAAGCGCCCCTGCCTCGCCTGCGTACAGACGTGCACTGTTCGAATATTGTTAGCTCACAACGGCTACTGCGTGCACGCTTCAATTTTTGGACAGTAATGCTGTTTACGGGTTTGGTCCCGGGCTTTTCGAAGAAAATATTTGTACGGGTAAAGTTCGAGAAATGTGGTTGCGCGAAGTGAAAAAACGCCTTGACGCGAAGCTGACTTATAACTACCGAGAGGAGACAAATATTTTGGCAATTTCTTAGTTCCAAACACACAGGTAGAGAATTTTGTGCACTTTGTCGGGACTTCGCCACAATGGCCCACAGTTTGTGGGCGTGTCCTGAAGTACCATTTCGCTCTTTATTTTGCCAATGGTGTTAATACAGCAGTGGCAAACCGGATTCACAAAACCGTATTCACAGCTCATTAATCCCTCACGGATGGATGTGGTTATCTCCAGAACCAAGTTTCAATTCGGCAATTCACAACATACTCGCGGGTTGTTTTTTTTCTTTGGGAGACATACTTTCTCTGCAGAAACCTAATTAAAAAAGCATAAGAAATAGACAAAAAATAAGGCCACTGAATTCACAACGCAACTGTCTGTAATGAAAAAACTGTTCTGCTAACATTTTATCTGCTTTATAGTCCTTCTTTGGAACCATTTCTTTCTAACATGACAGGCCGAAACAAGCTACTTTGCCTAGAACTTTATAAATATTTCGAAACCGAAGTAATATTGCTGCGTATTGTCGCAAAGCAATAGCGAAGAGACGTTTTAGGAAGCCCTTAACACACTAAATTGGTACCTAATATGGTCTAGTGGACCGTGGTATCTTGAGCTGTTTGGAAAAGGCACCGGACACCGGCCTGAGGGACACTGGACACCGGGCTTGCATACGAAAGATGGCCGACTACGATGCTTTACACCAAGCTTCCGCATGTAGAAGACGACATCAACGTCGACACGGAGGATGCCTTCAGAGGGCACAAGAAGTCTGCCACTACACTCGAGTTCGTACAACAGACCAGCAGCTGGCGGATGCCGAACGCTACAACCTCCGACGCCGAGACGCCCAGTACCACCCAGGGGATCGTGTTTGGCTTTCCACCCCCATCGAAGGACGCGGCCTCAGTGAGAAGCTTCTGCGACGGAATTTAGGGTTGTACACCGTGTTGGCCAACTTATCGATAAGGTGATCCCCTACGGTGATCCCCTACGGTAATAATGGAACATCACGACAACGCACTCGGCCAGAAGTTGACCGAGTGGTTCACCTAAAACGTTACAACAAAAAGAAAACGGAATTTATTTTGTTTATTCGGACCCGCGTTTTATTTTAGCATTGGGTCGATGTCCTCTTAGAGGGGGGGTGATATGGCAAAACCAAGCATTGGGTTTGTTTACTTATGTTTTGCTTTTACCGCCATGCTGCGCCAGTCTGTGTTATCTGTGTGCCAAGTGATGAGCATGTGCCTTTTTTATTGCCTATGTCGCACGTGTTATCTCTCCCGATAGGAACAGCCTTTCGTGCTAACGTCAACAGCCTAGAATAACCATTCATCTACATGGTTCTGGATGCAATTAACCCGTTGAAGAAACACTCTTGCCCAGAGATAAATGCCCGAGGAACCGATGGCGCAGCGGTCGATCCACCGACACTCGCCTGCGCACGTCACATAGTTGACTGCTGGTTCGTGACCTCTGTATTCTTTTAGTTGTTATGGGGAGCGAGTTCGCTCCATTAAACTTGTTCTTTCTTCAAGACAACAGCGTCATCTTTGGCTTCATGACGATATTCACATCAGGGACGTGGCTCCCTGTGCCGCGGTAGGCGAGAAGACGGCAGTTATCCTCAGAGTCGCCACCTCTACTAACAATTCGCCATTGGGTGCAGCTCACAGGAGGCGGGGTGCCATCTCCACACTGATGGCATTACTGATCAACTGTTCCCATAGCAAGGACTGCTTCCGCTCCTTCCGACGTTGGCCTCTTCTCGACACCGGTACCCGCGTCCTTCAGCAGAATTAAGGCGGTACATTCCCCGGCCCATGCCCATATCTTTCAGGCATTCGTCTACTCCGCACTGCTAACCGAGAAAGTTAACCATGCTATCCCCCGCCCACCAAGACTTCCTTCCACCCTAACTCACAAATACGACTACACAGCATAGACGCCTTTCGAGCCATACATCATCATCATCATCATCATCACCAGCCTATCTACGCCCACTGCAGGGCAAAGGCCTCTCCCATTATTCTCCAATTACCTCGGTCCTGTGCCAACTGTGACCAATTTATCCCCGCAAACTTCTTGATCTCATCTGCCCATCTAACTTTCTGCCGCCCCCTGCAACGCTTGCCTTCTCTAGGGATCCACTCTGTTACCCTTAATGACCAGCGGTTATCTTGCCTTCGCATTACATGCCCTGCCCACGTCCATTTCTTCTTCTTAATTTCTATTAATATGTCTTTAACACCAGTTTGCTCTCTGACCCACTCCGCTCTCTTCTTGTCCCTTAATGTTACACCTATCATTTTCCGCTCCATTGCCCGCTGAGTCGTTCTCAATTTAAGTTGAACCCTCTTAGTAAGCCTCCAAGTTTCTGCCCCGTAGGTGAGTACCGGTAAGATGCAGCTGTCATACACTTTCTTCTTCAGCGACAATGGTAGGTTGCTATTCATTATCTGAGAATGTCTGCCATATGCACCCCACCCCATTCTGATCCTTCTAATTATCTCTGCCTCATGGTTGGGATCTGGGGTCACAACTTGACCTAAGTAGATATATTCGCTTACCACTTCCACTGCCTCGCCACCTATCTCAAACTGCTGTGCTGTCCCGAGGTTATTGATCATTACTTTAGTTTTCTGCATGTTAATTTTCAGGCCCACGGTTCTACTCTGTTCGCCCAGTGCGGAAAGCATGCTTTGCAATTCGTCCCCCGAGTTACTTAGCAAGGCAACGTCATCAGCAAATCTGAGGTTACTGAGGTATTCTCCATTAACCCTTACTCCCACCTGTTCCCAATCCAACGTTCTGAATACTTCTTGTAAGCATGCTGTGAATAACATTGGAGAGATTGTGTCTCCTTGTCTGACACCCTTCCTTATAGGTATTTTACTGCTCTCCCTATGAAGGATGATGGTAGCTGTAGACCCACTGTAGATATCCTCTAGTATCCTTACATAATGCTCATCTACCCCCTGGTTCCGTAATGCCTGAATGACTGCTAGGGTTTCGACCGAGTCAAATGCTTTCTCATAATCTATGAAGGCTATATATAGGGGTTCAGTATACTCAGCGCACTTCTCTATCACCTGATTGATCGTGTGAATATGGTCCATTGTTGAATAACCTTTACGGAACCCTGCTTGTTCTTTAGGTTGACTGAAATCTAAGGTTGCAGAGATTCGGTTAGCGATTACCTTGGTAAATACCTTGTAGACGACTGACAGTAAGCTGATCGGCCTGTAATTTTTCAAGTCCTTCATGTCGCCTTTCTTATGGATTAGGATGATGTTCGCGTTCTTCCAAGATTCCGGTACCATTGCGGTCATTAGGCATTGCGTATACAGGTTTGCCAGTTTTTCAAGTACAATTTCTCCGCCATCCTTCAAGAGGTCTGCTGTTATCTGATCCTCACCAGGTGCTTTGCCCCCTTTCATTTCTTTCAAAGCCTTCCTTACTTCTTCGGTCGTTATTGGTGGGATGTCTATCTCCTCTGAACTACTGTCTCGTTCGGCATTATCCTGTATGTCCCGGCTACTGTACAGATCCCTATAGAACTCCTCGGCCACTGTGACTATTTGATCCCTATTTGTGATGACATTGCCTTGCTTATCCTTAAGTGCATACATCTGATTTTTCCCCACGCCAAGACGTCTCTTCACTGCTTTCAGGCTACCTCCGTTCTTTACAGCGTATTCGATCCTCTCCATATTATACTTCCGAATGTCAGCTGTCTTACGCTTATTGATTAACTTCGAGAGCTCGGCTAGTTCTATTCTGTCAGCTGCGGTAGAGCTTCTCATGGTTTGCCGTTTCCTGATTAGATCTTTCGTTTCCTGTGAAAGTTTACCACTATCCTGTCTAGCCATAGTGCCCCCGACTTCTATTGCACACTCCGTGATGATGCGAGCCATACATCTCGCAATTCAACACTCGATCATGCTATTCACCCTTTTTCCTACAACGCCACATGCAAATACCGCCCGACGCATTCTGCCGTCTACCTAATCCATACAGTTTCACCGTTCCCTCCGTATCCTTCCGTTGGTATGCTTGCCAAGTCGTAACGAAATGCCCAGCACGACCTGGCCATGCGGCCGCCTAGCTGTGACGGTCAATGTAATCCCATACTTCAGAGCTCTCTAAAAGCCCACGCACCAACAGTAAGACAATATTAGTACAGTTTTTTAGTAATGATAGGAACAAATTGGTTCCTAACGCTCTCTCACTTTTCATTACCACGAAATGTTGAAACACTAGTCTTAGCACGGCTCCACCACACCGAGTATCTTATTTATTATTATGAAGACGTATAAAATGCCACTCTTCGCAAGGAAATAAAACAATAATAGAAAGAGAGCACATAAATATGTTCATGTGTGCACTACGCAAATTGCTGAAAAAAGCTTCCACACATTTAAGGGCACTTTGGGCGCACACATATTGTTTTCCTTAGGGAGATTCAGAGTAAGCAATATAGTATCACCACAACGTTTCGTTGAAGGGTTTTCAACGTTAGCTGTGTTATATTTATAACATAAACAAACAAAAATAAAGCAAAAGTGCAAGCTTATAAGCAAATTTAAATGTATCTAGCAGACATCGCGTCATATATATGGTTTTGCGGCACTTTGTTTCTTTTTAGCGTTTTTGGGTTTCTGTGCAAGTTTACAAATTTCTTTAGAAAATTTCAAAAATATTTGCTTGTTTGTAAATTTCGCTGTATAACATTGATTTAAATTGTTGTTAAAAAGTATTGGTGTAAAGCCATACTTCTTTATTCCGTGGTTCGTAAACTTTAGAAAGCAAAAAGTGATGTGATCTTTCAGTGCTTCGTATAGGCAACTAGTATTCATCCTCCATCGTGCAATATTTCCAAGCAGTTTTAACGCCTATAGAAGGCCTCTCACTGAACGCGTTTACATGGCTTCAGCCGAAGCGCGTCTCAACGTGCGCACGAATTTGCAATATCACCCGCTAAGGCATACCTGAGGCTTTGAATTAATTGCGTCTTCGAGGGCAGCGCGCCATTCAATTGACGTAGATGCGACAAGGAAAGAAATGCCCGCGTATGAGGTGGTTCGACTGAGATGTCGTCAATTGACAAGTATTCTCCGTCGACTGTCACGTAAGTGCCACATCTCTCTTCCTCGCCCGGTAACATGAATAATGGTGTGGAGAATGTTTGCACTTTAATGACTCCTAATCAACTTTAGAGGGAAAGTTAAGGGTTTAATATTAGGCGCAGATCTTCAAACTTGACCTGTATATACACATACCACCATTAGGCAGAAACGAAAAATATACCGTCGGTTAAGATCTATACGCAAAGCGCATCGCAAAGCCAAAATCTTACCCAGAAATTCATTACGCGCAACCCCCCTCCTGACAACAATTACCTGCCAAATAGACTACAACTAAAAACTGCTCCTCGAGGCCTACTGCGGACAAGCATATCTTAGACAACACAGTAGAAAATGAATTCCCCTCCCCTGAATTGTTAGAACGCCCTCGAAGGGAGTGTGCGGAAATGGCGGCAGTAACAGTATAGGCTTCTGAAAAAACAAATCACGGTAATAATACTGCATGCAGGGAACTAAAGAAAAACCGTTGATACACATAAAGGGGCAAGCAACTGTTTTGCAGAGCACCATTTTCCAGAGAACCAGTTTTTTGCATCGCAGAAAAGTGAATGTGGGGCGCTAATCCAAGTCATAACAGATCCAATGATGGAACAAGCCAGAGACTGGCTGCCGTGCCGCCACTCAGGGCCATGGAGTCAGGGTTGCAGGCGTTTGGAAACAGGGTACAAACTGTTTGAGGCATAATCAAGCAAGCGCTCGGTAAACGGCAGCCATCTGGTGGACACCATCCATTCTACGTTTTTCCACCCGAGCATGCACTGGCTTCAGAACAATTGGCACAAGAAAAGTGGAATATGCTCTGCTGGTGTGTACTTGCTGGTGCTCTCCCCAACACAGTGATTGGCTACTGACGGTCGGGAATTCTTAGCATTTATGTTCGCATTTATGCGGGCAGAGGACAGACCGTATTCGGGCTCAGGGAAGAATGTCTTCGTACCCATTACAATTATGTCTTAGGCTCGTGAGTGTGCTGATACCGGAAACGTTGGTTTTCTCCTCTCTTATTGTATAAAACAGGCTGAATTTTGCATTTGCTTTTCCACTGCCGAACAGAGGCAAACCTTTTGAAAGCCGCTCGCAAAGTACGCAGCATCGATAGAACTGTGCCTCACTTGTACACCTTTGTCCTTGTATACATTGGTAGAAGCGGCGCATACCGATCAGAGAATTCAACGCTGCCGCGGTCTTCGCAGAATGAACGGGGGATGTGTTCGTTGGTCGTGTGCATAGTAAATGTGGCAAGGTGAACTCTCAGGACACAGTTTGCTACAAAACTTCGAATAGGCGGGGGGAATTATGTGGCAGAATTGTGTCAGCTACACGGGGCATAGGCGTTATAAGTCAGATATGGGAAGGCGGGGAATGCCCAAGATTGCCATCCCAAATAAATGTCCGCCTCATAGACACTCATTGTGGCTCACGTTTCGAGCGCTATGCTCGTTTGTTCAACCCCTCCCGACAGTCTCGATTACAACCTGAGGTCACTCTATCCTCACAAATAAAACGTACCAGCCGCAAGCTTTAGGGTACCGTAATATCGCCTGTATTGCTGAATGTCACCATTGTTTCTGTTACCAATGCTTTGGCCGGGGTCCCCAGCCTTCCGTAACCAACGTACAAGGATGCCTTTACTAAATTATGCACTCATGTGCCTCCTAAGACGGTGGACCTAAATTATTAGACTGGCTTAAAAGTCACTTCTCGATCATTTGACCACTCAAGCCTGTAAGCAGGTCACGAGAAATATCGGCGGCTCCTAGTTTGGCCTCGGTTGTCGTGTTCTGCGCCCGTGTTTTTCTTTCGCTCCTGCGCGGCTGGGGTGGTTTCGCAATTATCCCGACACGCGTCGCGTGCGATGGATGTTTTTTTCGGGCGGTGATTGCTCTGCTGTGTCTTGCCGTCTAGCGCCTGCTCCCTCTCGCCAGTTCCCTGTTCGTCTGCCTGGATTTTCACCCAATATGCTCCCCTCACTTCTGACCGCTGCCGACAGCCCATCGCAGCACAGCCTCGCTTCTACGCTTGACCTCTCCCGTCGAGAACTTCTCCCGGACGCAGCATGACGCTAGGACATGTTTTTCCTATAATCTTGCCTCTACGCTTTACCGCTCCGGTCGAGAATTTCTCCCGGACGCAGCATGATGCCACGACCTGTGTTTGTGATGTGTTTTGGGCGCCGTGGCCCCAGTGACAGTGGGAACTCTTCCCTTTTCTCTTTTTACCTATATACTTTTTCTCTACCTTATTTTATTCACCCCCATCTATATTCCCAACCCCCTGGACTAGGTTGCATGCAGGTGAGTCCCCAGATGGGCTAAAATTATCCCCAGTCCAGTTCTTTTCCTTTTCAAAACAAACCACTCCTACTGCTGCTACTACTACTACTACTGCCTTCTTCTATATATATCAAGAATCTCTGAAACCACGATTCTCGCTTACAATCGATGGTACATCCATCACTCATGCTTCAGCTTGCCTGGCTTTCGGCATTGTCCTCCAAGACCACTCCATCAGCCTTCTCAAAAAGTACAAGATAACAAAATGCTACCAAGTTACTCAGCTCATCTGACGGCTGGTGAAGCCGTCGTTTGGCCTCGATGAAAGAAAATGCGATTACAGGTAACATCCGTCACCCTAAGCAAACTGTTGCATAGTGACGTACGTTACATAAACACAGACACAACTGGGAATTGTTCAATCTTTTCTTCACACACGTTACAACTATTCCTGATACGTCTCTTTGTTATCTTCGTGGTCTTTGTTATCTTCTATGTCTGGTTGTGGGCATGGCCATTGGCGGCTCTGAAAGGGTGCAAACCCGGCCCATTTGAAGGAGGAATATCTCCGAAGCCACCGGATCATTGTGAGCACCCAAGGAATAAGCGGTGAGAAGCCGTTTGTACATACAACCCATCAACTCCTGTCAGATGCGCAGTTCAACAAAAGCAAATTCATCCCAAGTACGATCGGCGGTTAAAAAAAGGGGCCTTCTTGCTGAGCAATGAATATGCACCATGCTTTCCCTACCACTAAATACACCATCACCACGCATTCACCTGTGCGTGGGCTGATAACCAATTTTTTTTCTATGTCCTATCCCAGCTCCCACACCTCTCTAGTATGGAGACAATTATAAGCGTGGGGCATCATCAACGCCTGCTTAACCCACGACTTCCTGGAATCAGAAAGAATCGTGATGGTGAAATATTGTTGCATACAAAGATAGCTTGAAATAGCAGAGCAGACCGTGAGGTTAATAAAAAAAGCTAAAAGCTAGAGTACATCTTTCTGTGTAAAATAAGTAAGGGAAATCAGAACGTCTCAAAGGATAGAGATATATTCTATGGTCTCTCTAATTATTCTACTACTCACACAAAAATAATTTTTACAGTGTGTCTGTGTCGGCATCTCGACGTAGTTGCGCCGCCCATGCCTCAATATATACTAGCTCTGCCGCTCCAGAGCCGATGTTTGAGTCAGAGTGCAAAGCGCGTTCTGCTGCACAGATTTTTCGAAACGCGTCGCAGTCGACCAGTCGAAGAGTTCTTCCGAATATACGCGTAACGCCACAGGAAACGCTTGTGATAGCTACGATTCAATGGTCGCTACTAAGATTTTCTTCCGTGTTAAGCCACGTGGCCCCTGTTCGCATATTTCTAGTGAAGCATAGGTAATGCGTCGTGTCTCCACTCACACCATTGCCGATACGGGTTGGGTACAATGGGTCTGTAACAAGGCTGAGAGCTTCTTGTTGGGCGTCTAGCCAAAGGCTACGACCCTTATACTCGCAGAGAGAGACGTGTTTCTGGCTGATGCACAGCTTCTTCCAAGAACATGCTACGACAATGACTCCGCAATTATAAACCACATCGCAACTTGCGCCGTCCGCTTGCCCGACTTGATATTAAAGTCGAAGACTATACTCAGCAACTCTTACGATAAAATTGGCACGCGGCTTGTGATCGCGGGGAGAGAGAGATCGGGGTGGCTAAAGCACGGCGGATCATGCGGTGCGTAATAGACCCTGACAAAACTAAGAACACGCAACGACACAACCTAAATGTTGTCCTCCAGAAAATTAACGTAACCAACAAACAGCTTCTCCAGGCCCTTCAGGATTGCCACATTGCCACTTCGGCTACCGAAATGCTCCCCCCTTACTCGGGCAGTCACAACGCCTCCCTCGACAGTGCCATCACCTTAAGTTAGGTAGAGGACACCATTGCGGCCCTCCGGATCGGCTCAGCGCCGGGGCCGCACGGCATTACAAGTACGATACTCCGCAAGCTATATGCCGACTCCATCGGGACTCTTACCCGCTACTTTAACGTTTGTTGGGACGCAGGCCATATCCTCGCTAAATGGAAAACGGCCAACGTCACCACCACCTCCAAACACGGAACAAAAGCTCCAAATTGAAAACCTTCATCCCATTTCCCTGACCTCGTGTGTAGAAAATTTCCTGGAACATGTCATCCTAAATAAGATCAAGGCCTAGATGGAAAAAAATTTTTTATACCCGCACACCATGATTGGCTTCCGCTCCAAACTCTCGACACAGGATGTGATGCTTAGACTGAAACACGACGTTATTGACGGAGCGCGCTCCTGGTCAACAGATACCTGTGTCGTCCTGGGGCTCGACCTCGTTAAAGCCTTCGATAACATCAAACAATCGGCAATCCTAGAGAATCTCAACAGGCTGGGGGTCGGGTAGAGGGTGTACAACTACATTCGCAACTTCCTTTCCGATCGAACATCAACTATTATAATGGTGGAATTAAATAAGACAAAATTCACCTAGGCAGTAGAGGAACACACAAGGCTCGGTTCTCTCCCCCTTCCTTTTCAACGTGGCAATGATCCGTCTGCCCAATCTCCTCAATAGCATAGAAGAGCTCCAGCATAGTATTTACGCCGATGACGTAACAATGTGGGTGTGCGGCGGTAGTGACGGTCACATTAGGGAAACACTCTCCTGCAAGCCATAAACGCAGTCGAAAAATACGTTGCACCGTCCCAACAGTAGATAGAGGAAATCTACTTCTACTCCCTCTTCAGTCCAACTTTTTGTCGCTCGTTCGCACCACATTCAAATTGCCACGAGTATTCGCGTTCAGGGACTTCGAATACAACCGAATGAACGCAATTCTAAATTCTTTCTAGCGCTCGAAAACGTTGTGCACCAAATAGCCAGGCTCATATATAGGATAGCTGGTCGCAACCATGGAATGAAACAATTTAACTTCTTACGGATCGTACAGGCCTTAGTATTAAGTCAGGTGACTTACGCCACTCCGCACCTCCGGGTACAGTGGGGCAGAGGCAAATAAAATTGACGCTCTCATCCGCAGAGCCTAGAAGCGGGCCATTAGTCTCCAGCTGAACACACCCACCGAGTGATTTGAGACCTTGGGGCTTACAAATAGTCTGGAATAACTATTCGAAGCTCAACGGCTAGGGAAACTAGTACGGCTGACCTACAGCGCAACGGGGCGCCACACACACGATTCGCTATGTATAGCTCACCCCTACAGTGGACCTACTACTTTCGCGATCCCGTCAACAACAAGTAACAACATTCACGTCTCTCCGTTCCCGCGTAACATGCACCGTATACATAACAAGGAACAGCAACAGGTCAGACCCTGCGCCCTGCAAAGACGCTTTGCGAAATTCGAGTACGTTTCCCGCATCTGTCCAATGACTGTCTCTGAATTTGAGAGCAGGAGAGAGAAGATGATATCAGTCTTTACCCCTTTTCTCACGTGACGAGGTGTTCACACGTATCCTCTTGTGCTCCTCTTTTGCCACTTGAGTGCTCTTTAATTTTCTCCCAAGCCTGGCACCGGAGAATGTTGTGGGAAAACGTTTTGGCGATTCTTTACACACTGTGATACGTGGCCGCCGGCAGGGGGCTGAAAAAGGGGCACCTGCCGCCACTCCAATCCAGCAAACAACAATCGCCCCGTTCGCTCCTCACAACAATCGCTCCCCACCATCTCCCTCTTTCCTCCCAATACAAAGGTCTGCCCCCCTCATGACAAAATCTTTCCGACGCCCATGCTGTGATATGTTCGCGTCGAATAGGTCGAATTTAAGGTGGGATGGGTGGTTTTGCGGTGGGTCTCTCACCTCACACCGCACCTCTGACAGGCGCAGATTCCGACGTTGACACATACGTATGCTTTATGTCCTGCACAGTGGCAGTTGGTGCAGTATAGAATAGTCAACAGTCAAGCTCGTGATTTATGTTTATAGAAACTGACAAGTCGAACCGGACGCTGATGCGCTAATCAGAACACCAGTGGTCTACTGAAGGGCGTAACCACCGTGATCTGTGGAGGGCTGCTGAAGTGAGCTGCTGCGAACTGAAGCCCCGAGATCTCCCTATGTATTGACAAGGTAATTGGGTTTTTGCTAATATTGCGCAAAATTCTATTACCTTCCCGAAAGTGCAAACTAACTTGGCAAGATGTAAAGAGAATTAGTTACACCTATAAGTACAGTAATTACAAGTGTACACACGGGATGACTGTCCAGTTTAAACACGTGATCAAACTATCTCAGGAAGGGATCTTTGGTACATGCGTGAACGACAGTTCATATAAAGCACTATAAATAAAATGCACTAACTTAAGTTACAGATAATACAGAACCAAGGCCTTTCTAACTGAACCGCTCGTACAACAACACAAAAAAAGGGTCTTGATGGTCACTTGATAACACCAAGATATTGAATACTTGATAACCCCAATACTAAACTTTAGAGAAAAGGAACACACAAAAAGCACGGAGGCCACGCTAGAGACACACGAAAGAAACGCGTTCGTCTGCGGGACTATGTACCGCACTGCAACCAACAGTAGGCATTCGCCACCCGACGGTCGACAATGGCGTGATGTGCTGTTTCTTTTTGTCCACAAGGCGGCCACTTTACAGTGGGCGCTACAACCAACGGCGCAGTCCGATCACCTGTACGCAAAAGACTTTAGCCTCGTAGCCGGCGGACATCTCTGACGTCTGGTGGAAACGTGGCAGCCGTAAGTTGCTTCAAGTGGAAATTTTCGCAGATCGTTCGCTTTTCTTTGTGAATTTGTACAACTATGAGCATCCCGCTCGCTTTGTTGGGTGGACCGTGAGCTTAGTCTAAATGACGAAGCTTCTTTCCAAGACTCCGTGACGACTTCACTAGTTCAGCGTATAAAAACAGCCGTTTCTCGACTTAGGGGCCAACGCGTTCCACAAGCAAAAAACATAGCGCCATTGGTGCCCACAAAATATTCCATTAGGTTGTGTCCTGGGTACTTCTCGTCGCACACAAGCGCAAGCATGTTTCTGACTACAAGAGCACTACAAACAGCAGGCAGGCAATTCTAGCTGAACCGCGCCCTTGTTAGGAGGGAGATGCAGGCAAGATCGTTGCACTTTCCCCTTTTGCCTCTTCAGAAGGAGCCGGACGTTGTGGCTAGCTGGTGAATTACGTGACGAGGGGAAGTGCCACCAGAATTTCATATAAGTACGCTGCCGACACGTATGCCTTTACCATGTAGCTCCGCTCTTAGAAGGAGAGGTTGTAAGACGCGGCTACTTGTAGACCCTTATCTGTCTTCTCTTTCAGCCGTCGCCAAGTTTCATTCGCTATTTCGTCTGACGCTCTAAGACGACGCCAAGCACCTTCCCACCCACAATTCATTCCACCCCGCCAGGCAGGCCTGACGCGAACGAACCAAAGCGAAAGTCCTTGCTTTTGCCTCTGTTCGAGCGGCACCCGACAGATTACTGTAATCCGAACAAAGCTGTAAGGACGCTTCGACGTTGTCTTCCTCCTGTGTGAACAAGCACACGTCATCCACGTTCCTCGAGACATTAACCTGGCCCCTTCCGGGCAGCGGAAGGTCGCAGATAGTGGGGGATTCGGCGATGCGATGCAGGAGCGGGTTTTAACAGTGGGCAGAATGCAGAGGGGAAAAAGGACAACCTTTGATAAAGCAATGTATTACTGGGAAAACTTGAGTGAACTACGGTTCACGAGCAGTTCAGAAGTCCCATTCGAGTAGACAGCCCAAACCATAGTGACGCAGCCCCGAGTGAAGACGCAGTAACCTACGACGACCAGTAAATACGAGGGCTCGACTCTGTCGAAGGCTTTCGCGTCATTGACAGATAGGAAGCCACCCGCAATGCCTGAGCGCGTGGCGAAGGTTTAGAGGTCTCTCGTCAGGGACAGCGAAGAGAAAACGGGGCCCCCCGGGGACGTTACGTGTCTGCGCGAAGCTGACTATATGGAGGAGTGTGGTTATTATGCGTTGGGATAGCAGAGGCGCGACTATCATTTAGTCTGCGTTCGGTAGCGTGATTTGCCGGACCCCCGTGGCTGTGAGTGCTCACCGCAAGGCTTGGAAATTGAGACGACCCTCCCCTTACAAGAAGAGCCTGGCCTCCTTCTCTCGGCCAAACACGGATTCGCCATTTGAACTAGTGGATCTTTATTGATCCGGGGGAAAACTTCATAGAACTCTGTAGAGATTCCGTCAGCCCCTGGTGCAGGCGCATCGCGCATGTGTGACAGCACTTCCCACAACTCTGTTGTCGCAGCAGGGTAGCAATAACCTTAACGCAGTAGAATCGAGACGCTGGGGAGAGCACCGCAAAACTCACGCACACGGCGGTTATAGCTAGGCTCCTCTAGTTTTCTGTCTATCTATAGGTGAAAAACCTGACGGAAGTGCTGCCCGAAACCTGCGCAGATATCCTCAGTTTCTGAGCTGCGTTGCCCGTTCGGCGCTTGCACGTAGGGAACGCGAATGTTACCTTTGTGTTGAATACATGACGTCCTGATATGCCTTCGCACCACAGGATCAGCCACTGGTCTACCCAAAACGGGAGCCCGAATAGCCGCGTTTGAAGCAGGACGCAGCAGTCGTTGAGAGCACGTTCTAAATAGGTCTAGGTAATCTCTCATTGCGAAAGGGGCCGTATCATCACGCTGAACAATACGCATCGTGCGGAAGAGTTTGTTCAGTTCACGCTTGAGACGTACCTTGCGTTCGCGCCCTGCTTTCGTAAGGAGCGTCCTCCAGCCCTCGTTTCTTAGCGTCCCGTTCGCACCCTCATCTCGGTAGCCGCCCTCTACTTTTAGGGATTGCTTGATCTCACTGGCGCTGATTGAATCCGTAAGCACAATGCAGACATTGCGCCACACGTCGGGGCAGGGACCCGCCGCCTCGGACCCCAGTTTCACCGAGAGCGACACGTGGTCCAAAACTTTGCGGGTATGCTCAAGGAAACGAACCACTTCGTAACTAAAGCAAAGCTGCTTAACTCAGACTGGAGCAGGAACTTGTCAATCGTACATCGCGCATATACTAGACATATAAAATGAACAACAAGAAAAGAAGTGTCAGTGTAGAGCATAAACATGAGTAGGGAGTCAAAGATAATCATCCGAATGGTTGGGCTGCGGAGGTGAGTGCAGATTTACTGCGGACGCCCTGTGCGAGAACAAATCGAAATTCACAGCAATTGTGCCGCCATCAAAAATGGAAGTAACATGCGCTCCCTCGCGCAGACAGGCGTGCATCAAAACAACCCCGAAACCAGAAGAAGCTGATTAACTAAGTGAAACGAACTCGTGTACAGAGAAACGTCCTTTAAAGAGAACAACATCACGAGGGGTGAGGATATTAAGCTCTTGCAGGAGGATATTACACTCCCGCCAAAAAAATTACAACTCTTTTGTTACCCAAGTTACAAAAACCGTGAGTATTCAAAGAGAGAAAGTGCACAAGTATGATGATAATAATTGCACAACTTCTCGTTCACTTGCTTCTCCTTCGACTGATCTAACCAAAAGTGATTGGCTGGGAACTCTTAACTTTTTACAGGTCTCGGCGACGCTGTCCGAATCACCGGACGAATGGAGGCCCCGCATGGTAGGGTACAATTCGGCTGGGCTCGAAGGTAGGGTCCTTGAATGTAGGGTACTAGACGGAATCTACTTTACCGTAGGGTGCTAGGGTGACTCCAAAGCCGGCATCACTGACCTTGGAGCCGCTGGCTGTGCCGTTGTCATCAGCGGCGTAAATACGCAAAGGTTGGCGTCTTCACGCCGCTAAACACGACCACACCGCTTCATTTTAGTTGCTCAGCTGCGGCGCCGATGCGGCGACAACACAGAAGCGCATGCCGCTGTGGTGTTCCGGGATATCCCATTTGGCGACGACCGACCAAGGCGTCATACCCGTCGGCAATGCTTTCCGCCACGGCCGATTTGGCCAGGCGACGAAGGTGAAGCACTGATCCTTGCGTGGTGGGGTACGGTACACCATTTTGAATAGGTTCACCTCCACAAAGAAGGGCGGGGTAGAGGGAAGCAGGGCGCTAGTACGCGTCAAAGTGCAAGTCCACTGAATGGGCGCCGACGTCACGGCGGATAACCGCATTGATAGTTCACCAAAAAATGAAGTCCCAATAATAAACGCTATGACCCAATCAAGAGATAACATATTGAGGATACAAATAAAAGGGTTTAACTTGCAGCTTTAAAAAATTATATATAGCATCTTCAGAATTTTGCTGTTGCAATCAAAATTTTTCTTTCTGTTTATTATTAGCAAAATTGTGAGGTTACTTTTAATAAGGTCACAATCCCAACTCTCATTCTTTGACAACTTCTATTATATATTTAATTGTGAGAAGGAATTGTATAGAAACTGCAATCAAAGCTTACAAATATTGAAAAAAACTTTCTTTGAAAGTTTTAAATGTTTGCCGTTTCATGTCGAATTTAGACGCACAAAACGGAAAACCCTCACAGAAAGTTCCAGGAATTTCAACTCTAGTTGCACAACAAAGCTAACTTTATTGAAAGCAGCGATAGATGCATGGGGCTTCTGAAAAGGTTAGATTTATTTAAGAATTCCTTCGTTATTTTGCACTGTGAAGGCATTATCATCATATTCATCGCGTCGAGAATTAGCCAGCACTCGGCTCTTTACATCAACTTTTCTTGCCAGTTTTTTGTTCACAAGAAAGTGTTTCATTCGCGGGTACACAACGATCCGACCGGCGTCATATACGTCAAGGAAATGACATCGCCAGAGAAAGTTCCATTGAACCACCGGCATCCAGATTGGAGCCACGAACACCTTCGCCGCTACGGGAGGTACTCGCCGCTATGCAAATTGCATTGTGAATTGTAGCGTAAGTACGTCTACGAACGCGACTGATATCTTCCCCACCACCTTCCCAGTTCGGATCATGCGGCCGCCTAGGAGTGGAGAAGGGAAGTGGTTCATCGTGACGGAAATGAGCGCCACAGTGGTCGTCTCGAAGCCAGCGTCTCGTGTACGCAGGACGCTGGTTAACTCATGCACCCACCTCTACCTACTGCTTTCGATTTTGTTCGCGCGGTTTTCAAGGGGCTGCGGTTTGAGAAAGGTTTGCGCCATGTTTCGGTGCGTGCAATCCAATTCCTAACCTTGATGCGTCTAACGGTGCAAAACCGACGTTATATAAATAGCGATGTGCAAGTTCATATGGATGTACAATATACATGCAACTACTCCTGTGAAGCCATATTTCACGTTTGTGTTTTACCGATTTCTATTGAAGATGTGTTAAAATGTTTTTCTTTTTGCTTACTACACCGAATTTGCGTGCCCGGGAAGCTCTTCGGGCATAGCGAGGCAAACTATCCCAGGAGCTCAGCATTTCTCGGCACTGAGGCTTTTTGCCTGTTTCTCCTTTTCCTACTAAAACCACTGGGCCTGCCGTGGGTGCTACGTGGTCACCGCGATGCACGCGTCCGTGAACAGTCGAAGTTCATCACGGGTACTGTTTTTGCAACATTAAACTTAGGACCAGAAACAACAGCTGGGCAGTTAAAACTTATTGGCGGAAAACAAGATTGTGTAAATAGGGTCTCTAGAAACAAAAGCACAAATCGAAAGCGCCCATATTGCCCTCATAACATGCGGATGCGGTATTTGGCTATTTGTTATTTGTCTATGTCTATTTGGCTATGTGCTCCATTGCATTGTTAACACTAATTTATCAATTTCTTCGAAAAAAGTTTCTAGCGATCAAAGTTTCTAAATATAAATAAGAACCGGTATCTTAAGACGTAGTGAGGCGATCACATTTTTTACAAACTGGAAAGGACAGACAGCAAGAATATGCTGTACTTGTATTGACGGTCCCCCAGTCATTAAATGGCTTCAAGCTTACGATTCCTTAGACTGTGGAGGCAAGAAGTACCCGGTTGTCTAGCTAACAGTGGTTGGTGGCCACCATGCCACCGGAAAAAAAGATAAGAGAACGGTACGCGGGTAATATATCAGAGTATTTACAGCTCTTGTATAAATGTGTACAAGGTGAATGGCGATATTTGAAGGTGTTCTGCAGGGACAAGGGGGGATAGCGTTGTAAATGGCTCCCTTGTAGATGCATGTTTTAAAGGCCCATATTATTTATTTAGAGATTCGGATGACCGAACGTCTAGCGGGAGAAAAAATTCTGCCGAGGACATATGAACACTATGGTTGTATTTCTCGGAAGGCGGCGGGGGAACGTATGGAAGATGTGCCCGTAGGTCCATTATGAACAGCCACCTTTCCCTTCAGGGGCGAGTGTTCTGCCACCCCTGTCCCTTTCCTGCCCAGGAAAATTATTTTAGATCAAATGGCCACAAGTAACGAAAGTTTGTGTATTTACCCCTTCCAAATAATTCTTTGACAAGTAAATAGAGAAGACTCGGAGTATTGCACAAAGAAAAAAAAACCCACACATATGCTTTGGCTGAGCTTCAATTCGTATGATCTGCGGGTAGTAAAAATACCTTGAAAACAGCATCAGGCGCCGAAAAGCTGCATTTTTACGTGCTATTTATTTATATAGTTTTCAGGAGTGCTGATATTGTCACGTACCCACAAGCATCTGAATGAACTTTTAATTTGTGACATCCCAGCCGAGGCGACGATGACGACGAACGAGCGCTACCAGGAACGCATCATCATCAGTGTCTTGCTCTGGCAGCTCGAGTGCTTCGCGGTCAAGAGCGTTCTTCTCCGCTGCTCCTTCTATTAGCGTTTTAGTAAAGCTTACCAACACCCCCAACGCGTATTTGCTGTACGCGACTCTGGTGGAGGTTGCTGGGTATGACTACCCCATGCAGAGGACCCCTTCGGCCAGCCCGGAACGGCCTCACCCTGTCCACACACCTGTCCATCGGGCTAGTCGTCGCCAACGCGGACTGTCTCCAGAGTGCGGTTACCTGTACTTCACTGCACCTAGACGTCAAGCCCCAGCACCCCAAGTAATGACGCAACCACTTCCCTGCCAGGTAACTCTTCAACAGCCACGTACGCCGGCCATTTTTCACGGTGACGTGTTTGAGGACGTCGAGGATTGGCTGGAGCAGTTTGAGCAGGTCGCATCGTTCAACCAGTGGGACGCTCGTCAAAAGCTGCGTGAGGTGTATTACTCGCTAGAACACGGTGCAAGGACGTGGTTCGAGCACCGCGAAGCGAGGTTATCTACTTGGAAGGAATTTCGCCAGGAGCTGCTGGAGTCATTCGCCAGCAGCGACCGCTGTGACCACGCTCAGCGCCTTTTGGAGTCTCGCATCCAAAAACCGAACGAGATGGTGGCGATGTTTGCAGAGGACATGGCACGCCTCTTCCGTAGAGCCGACCCTGAAATGTCAGAGCCGAAGAAACTACGGCATCTAATGCATGGCGTGAAGGAACAACTGTTCGCCAGCCCCGTACGAAATCCACCCCGCACAGTAAAGGATTTCATTAAGGAGGCCACAGCCATCGAGCATGCCCTGCGGGACAGATGGTGGCAATATGACCGGGTTACCGGCGGTTCTCCAAGCGCTACTGCTGCAGCGACTGCATCCAGTGACAGGTCCCTGCGTGAGATCGTGCGATCGATAGTTAGAGAGGAACTGCAGCTGCACGGGATAGGCTCTTCACAACCTTCGCATGCTTCTGTCACCGACATCGTGCGTCAGGAGATCCGGCAAACCTTGGCCATTCCGGACAGCCAGCCGCAGCAGCTCCAACCAAGCTATGTGTCGGTTGTCCGTCGTCACCCACCTGTACCGCCTATTCCAGCACCTCAACGGGCTCCCCAAATTGATTCCTGGCGTCAGGGAGTGCACACCAACCCGCATCCCTGGCCTCGAATAGAAACTTCAGCTGGACGACAGGTACGGAAGTCCGACGTCTGGCGCACAAATGACAACCGGCCGCTGTGTTTTCACTGTGGCGAAGCTGGCCATATCTACCGCCGTTGTCCGTACCGCGAAATTGGGCTTTCCGGATTCGCTCCCACGGCTCCACGCCCTTGCTTTGGACAAAGACCCCCTGCTATCGAGGAATACCTCGCTTCGAGACGAGACCTTTCGCCGAACCGTCGACCACGTTCACCGTCCCCAGCGAACGACGTCTCCCGCAACCGTCGGAACTTCGGCGGGATACTGTGACGCAGATCCCCAAGCCCTAGGCGGGAAAACTAAAAGCAGCAACATCTGCAGGCAGGGTTGCTCGTAGCCTAACTACGCAAGACCTTCATAACCCCTCGACGTCTCCGACGGAAAAGGATACCACAAGAATGTCTTTCGCCGAAGCTGGAAACGCCGACCTCGTAATTTGTATAGATGGACATGAAGTGGTTTCTCGTATTGACACCGGTGCAGACTACTCTATAATTAGTCAGACCCTCACCGATAGGTTAAAACAAGTGAAGATGCCGTGGTGTGGACTTCAGATTCGATCTGCTGGAGGCCATTTAATGACTCCAATAGGGAAGTGCACCGCCAGAATCGCCATTGATAACGCTGATTTTGTCGGCAATTTCGTGGTTCTCGCGGAGTGCTGCAAGAACCTTATTTTGGGGATGGACTTTCTAAGAGAATACAACGCTGTGATCGACGTTGGTGAACGCCTAATTACATTCTCTTCGAGCTACCGCCCACCAGAACTCGCAGCATGCCGAGCGCCGTTGCGGGTTATCGACGAGGACGTGAACATACCGCCGCGGTCCTGCATGCTAGTTTCAGTTCACTGCGACATGTTTAGCAATGTTGACGGCATAGCAGAGCCAATCGATGAACTTTTGTTCCGTCATGGCATCGCAGTTGCTTGAGGCGTGTTGCATGTAACCGATGGCCGTGCAGCATTGCTGCTTACTAACTTCAGCGTTGGCGTCCTTTGCGTTGCTGCGTGTGAGTATTGCGGCCCTGACTGCTGCGCATCTGGTGAAACATAAAAAAAAATCTTTCTGTGTTACCGTATTGTGCTTGTTCTTTTGCAGTACGCGGAGTCCCATCCCGAGATTTTTTTATCAGAGCTTTCTTCTTGCAAGCAGCAGCTTGTTTTAACGGCTGCCTACGGTAAGTATCGTAGTTCACCGGCGCTAATGTGACGCGTATGCGTTTTAAATGGAATGAACGCGTTTTTACACACTGCCGCGTGCGTTGTTTTGAAGCGAAGGTTGCTTGCGAAAAGAAAACTTTTTAGAACAACTTCTTTTAGCATGTTAGTTGCATTTTGGAGTAGCCTGCACTTAGGGGTATCTATGGTATTCGTAAGCGGCGCCGTATAAACATGCGCATGGCCTCGCGACTCAATCAGTAGGTTTGGAACTTAAAAGCTATGTACACACATACTTTATTAAAAGTGACCTAGTGCTAGGCTTGTTTTGCCCCACCCAAGGCGGAACGTTCAATGTAATTTCTGGAGAAATGTTTAACTTTCTGCAACCCATGGTGTTTACACCGGGTAGGTGGACCGAGGGATAATCATTTCTTTTAGATGCCCGTCTTTTCACTGCCGCGAATGACTGTAAAGCGTTTTGCGACGACTTTTTGCGTCTGTGCCCATTTCTGTGCTGTTATTAACCATTCCGTCTGAGCTAAGGCCGAAACTTTTAGCGGTGAAGTGTCTACTGCAGACCGAGTTCCATGTCCAGTCAAAACTTTACCTCTGCTGTAGACTGGGCTAGGTGGTAATTCATAGTGAACAAATGTAGCGCCGCAAAAACACAAGGGCGGTCGTTGCGAGTCCTGGCAAACCGATCTCACGGAAGGGCAACGACGATAGGTATAGTGAACAGTAGTAGTGCAACAGAAACACTCGGGACGGAAAGAATACACACGGAGGAGAGCTCACTTCCAACTGATTCTTTATTCACACGACGGCAAATGTATATGCTTAGCCTTGGCAGGAACAAAAAAGACGTAGGAAACAAAAGCAAAACAACAACAAAAAAAACCCCGCCCGCATCTTCCCACGGGGGGAACTCGAGTAAATGCGTCGCAGAGTGGTGGGGGTATCGCGTGAATGTTGCGTAATTGGGTATGGTTTGGGAATGTTTAATTGTTATTTCGTCTTTATTATTCTTATTTATTGAATGAAGGAGAAGCGAAGGCAAGGAGTGTAAAGTTAAAGTCTGTCTTTATTGCTTGGTGCCATCAAGCAAAGCGTCAATTTAAGCGAAAGCCAAGCAAAGACGACCTTGACTGAATTCCGAACGCGCGCTCCGCCGCTTATATACACACCGCCCGCGTTCGAGGGAGTGGAGTACGGGGGAGAGACGCGCATGCGCACACTTCCGTACACAAGCGCACGAACTTTCCACGAACCCACCACGCCGTTATCACGTGTACACGCCCTGCCGCCGTTACTGTTGAGCGCGACGCAGCGCACGGGTAGCTACGACGCATGCGCGATGCGCGCACAGACGCGCTCCCCCCGCTCCGCCGCAGCTGTTCAGAGCGAGGAGCGCACGGGGTACACGCGCTCCTCTCGCACCGCCGCACCTGTTGTTGAGAGCGAGCAGGGTACGGAGGAGAGACACGCACCTGCTCCTCGACGCGACGCGCATGCGCAGTGAGCGCGTGGACGGCGCCGACAACATCGACGCGTGACATCGCGAGCCTAAGAAATGCTCCGCATTTAAAAAATACTGCCAAAGATCGAGTACACACAACACGCGCCAAACATCTTCATAATCACAGCGACCTCTCGCTGTCAATCACAATCACAGTGATCTGTGGATAAATATGCCCTGCCTAGCCCCTCTGATAGTACAAGGGCTGGTGATTTTCGGTGCACCACACGTTTCTCGCGGATTTACGTATGAGGCCGGGAATCCCTTTGAGGCGAAGAGCCAGGAGGCTGTTGTCGGGAATATGTCAGAACTGGCACGGTCGGTGCGATCCGCGTGGTGGGCATTTTACAACCGAGAACAGTCGCGTAGTTCATTTCGGGCAGAAGCTGGTGCCGAGGCTGAGAAGCGAAAATTGAAGACTAATTTCTTGCCGCACAACATCCGCAACCGGGATGAGAGCTAGCTGTGACGGCACCTTTCCTATGCCGCACTTTGCCAACTCCTTACCAACAACCGAGTGGACAATTTTTTCCTAACGCTGCCTCACTGGAATTGACAGGAAATCTGAAACGCTGGCCTCACCCCGGCTCAAGAAAGCTATGTATTGTTCATTATTCTGAACACGTTGAAAACGTCTTCTCATTGCGCAAAGAAATAAAAGAATGTCTCGCATAGAGCGCTCAAATATGCTTATATGCGCAGTAAGCAAATAGCTTAACATCGCCTCCACACATTTTGTGGATACAATTGGCGCACCCACGGTGGTTTTCTGCCAGAGTTTTGTTTTAAACAACGTTGTTTCCCCGGGGGGAAACTTTTTTGAGTGGGTTTTGGACGGTGCTGTGTACTTACGAAATATTTGGTAGGGTGCACAGAATAACTTTACCTAAAATTGAAAGTTTTTTAAAAGTGTTTAAAATAGTTCTTATTAAATACCTTTTCTGTATATATATACCGTTGCAAAATTGGTAGCAGCGTTAAATTGTTGAAGTTTTGGCCCGATTGTTTAAAGACTTCTATTGCAGTTTAATAAATTCTCACTATTTTCCTCACCTAAATGACTAGTATTGCGTATAATAAATTTGAAAACAATAGACACATTACCATTCATAGCCACATAATGCTTCCGAAGTTGGAATGACTCTTAGTTGCACAGTTTGCGGTGGTGTGCTAATCTCTTTCAGCCTTTTAAATGCAGTTCTCTATAAGCAGTGTTTACCCTCTATGCAAGTCCACCGCACTGACCGCATTTAAAGGCTCCAGCCGAAGCGCGACTGAGCGTGCGTGGGAATTTACGAAAAACGCGTCCTGGCATGCCTTAGACTTTGAATTCATTGCCTCTTCTAGGGCAGTGTGTCGTTCAGTTGACGTGCACGCTAGAGAGAAAAAGTGCCGCGGTATCAGGTAGTTGGATTCAAATGTGGACAAATGACGAGTATTCTGCGTCGCCTGTCAGGTAAGTGCCACGTCTCTTTGCCCCGCCAATGTTTTACGCTGCTCTGGCACTTTCTCGGTCCTTGGATGATGAATACGGAGGAAGTTTACAATATTAAACTAAACCATGAATCATTGCCAGTCGTGACGCTCTTGCTGAAGCCTTTGTTGCGCTTGTAGCTTGTCCAATACCATCGATGTGCATGCTGGAGGCTTATTGAAAGTGAAACATTTCGAAGGCTTATTGTTTGTTTTCAGGGCCATTGGCGCCTTGTAGAAGCACTGATGAATTTCCCCCCAGACCGGATTGCAGACTGAACAGCTCTGACGATACCCGCAGACAAGGAGCGCATGCTTCAAAAAGACGTTCCGTTGTGTCAAATGGGGCACATGAAAATCGCAAAAAAAACGTTCCTACATATTACACACGGACATCGATTAAAAAGACAGAATAAGATAGCATATATACATCTCATCAACAAATAACCGGGAAACACTTAAAAGTTCTGGAAGTATTAACGTAGTCCAGGATCAATGGTCAAGCGGGTATGTAGTCATTTGCGATTTGGCACTTTGTAGGTTTGATCATAGGTTAGATGCACTTTCAGGAAAGGTTGCGAAAGTTTTTCCCAAGGTTTCAACGCACTTCTTACGGAGTTCTGACGTGAGAAAGCATTCTCCCTTCTCTCATTTTTTTAGAAGGGCTGGTAGCATATTCTGTTGTTTTCTGGGTGAAATATATTTAACGGATTTTCTGCGGTTCGCTATCGCAGAAATGGCGTACATACCCATTTCAACTAAAACAATCTCTGCAAGTACAAGTCATGTACTGATATTCTGCTTCAGCTATCCCTTATTTTTCCTCCCTGCTCAACATTGGTGCAATTTGATGTATTTTACAGGATCAAGTCGTTTAAATGTTTTGCCTATGTAAGCTTTTCTTGATACAGTAATACCTCGTTAAGTCGAACTGGCATTTCTACAAAAATCGGCGAAGTAGAAATTTTCCGCTGCACCTAACCATTTCCTACAGGTACCATGTATTTGTTTCACTTTATTTCGAAGTATTTTTGGGCGAAACATCGCATATCTCGAAATCGTGATGCAGAGTAGAACAAAAATTCCGCCACCGCGGACCGTATCACAAAGTTGACGCGATGCTGCCGTGCCTTAGTACCTCGACGTTTTTTTTTTGTTTAGCTGCGCCTACCAAAAAGCCGATGTTTTCCCAGAAAATGAAGTCTGAGGATAGAGGTATACAACTTCTTCAAGCAACTCATCAGCATATCCTGTGACGGTAGGGACACGCGCCGAGGTACAGCAGTATGTGCCCGTGACAGGAGAACGCATGAACGCCGAAATCCTTGAAATGGCCACAAAAGGAGGCTAGGATAAAAACAGGGGCTACGACGACGAACCTCGTTGAGAGGAGGCGGTATCTGCCGAGAGAAGGAATTTGCTGCGCTTGCTGCAAAATAACGTTGAGTGCAGCGGCGGGGAAGATAGGCTCATGCAATGCGTGAAACAGCTCGAGGACTCCTGACCAGGCCCGAATGAAACCGCAAAGCAGAGCAGCTTAACCCAGTTCTTTCCTGCTAAGTAAAATTGCGGTTCCGCAATACCCACCCGGTGAACGTGTCTTCCATGTTTCTTTTCTCTTTGAAACCTTTATAATCAGCATAACAGGAAGCTGCTGATAAAGAGCTGGTAAGGAGTAGCGCCTTTTCGGCAGATCTTTAATGGCAACTCTATATTTCATTGCAATTTACAAAACATTCGTGATCTCGAAAATCCGGATATCTAGAAATACTTCCCTGTTTTCACTACTTCGATTTAACAAGGCATTGCTGTATTTGTTTCCAGGGCAGAACCCACAACACATGAACATACAGAATGACAGGCCAAACGTCTGGTTCTTAAGTATACCAAGAAAGACTATGGGCTTTGAAACTAGGTTTGGTGTGGTGCTTCCGGAGCTTTGACCTTGTTTGCGTGGCTGCGACGAAAACACATGCTGATATTACCAAGTGGCCAGTGCGAACACCTACCTTTGTCATGGTAGCTCAACCGAGCGTCTTAAACGGTGCCGTGGGGCTCCACTGTAGACCAGCGAAGAAGTCTTTATCAAGCGCCGAAATATGCTAAACCGCCGAAGCACGGAGACAAAGAAGGAAGAGGAGAGGCGCTTAAAGACGCCTCAGTTTCGGGACGAGGGACTTTGTCCTCCACTACTGTGGTTTTGCGGCGGTGACGGCCTCGACGTTGTACCCGAGCTAATCATCGGAAGACCGACGACTGAACAAGAACGGCGGAGTCATGCGTCGAGAAATTGTGAAGGGGACGTCCATTTGCCGAGGCTAGGGTAGCTAGAAAGAGAGGTGTAAGCAACGCCCGGCAGTGCCGCGTTCGTAACGGTGCCGGTATTTCACGCCGCAGCAGAGTGGTCCTGGT
The DNA here is from genome assembly GCF_048455015.1 of Haemaphysalis longicornis. Lineage (NCBI taxonomy): Eukaryota > Metazoa > Arthropoda > Arachnida > Ixodida > Ixodidae > Haemaphysalis > Haemaphysalis longicornis. The sequence goes on along the minus strand of NW_027526445.1, from coordinate 75,596,717 downwards.
CATATCGGAGTTGTATCAAATAGCCAATCGCCGCTGCCTCACCTGCGTAAAGGCGTGCTCTGCGCGTCTATTGTTCGCTTACAACGCCTGCTGCGTGTTGTCTTGAAATTTTTTTTACAGCAAAGCTGTTATTGGGTATGGTCCCGTGCTTTTTGAAGCAAATCGGTGTACGTCTGGGGTTCAGGGAATGTGGTACCGAAAGTCAAAAAACGCCTTGCGTCAAAGGCAGCTTATCGCAACCAAAATGAGACAAATATTTTGGCCATTTCGGAGTTCCAAACACAAAGGTAGAGAATATTGCGCACTTTGTCGGGACTTCGCCATGCTGGTCCACTGTATGTGGGCCTGTCCTGAAGTGCTATTTCAGTCCATAGCTATTAAAGAGCAGTGGGAAAGAGCTACCGATCTCCTGCTTACCCGCGCTGATAACGCCGTCGCTGGCCTCAAACCGACAGCAACACTGCTCACATAAACACGCTAATGCCTGAAAAAGGGATGTCTTCTTCTCTCTCTTCGTCTCTTTTTCACGTGCGGGCCTGAGGATGGTTGTAGCTTTATTTACCAAAACATTTCCCGAAAACAGTCTGATGATGATTGGCCGCAAAGAAAGAACGATAGGGGGCTATATAATGAATAAATGAAAGCCCTACCCGTAACACACACGTAATATGGCTGATCCGTTAAGGCAGACTCTATCATTACTCAATGTTGCATGTACCTCTGGAAGTTAATTCATGGTGAACTTGTTATCATTATAAACAACTGGGCGCTGGCGGCATCGCTGAAGTTTGGTAAAAAACATCTAGGTGTGTTCTTATATAGAAACTCCTAAAAAATAAAATATGACAATAAGCAGATAAGATATGGAAGTATGAAGGCGCCGAATCTCATTTATTCGCGATAATTTGTTAGTTAACTTTTCAACGTTCTTCACGTGAGGAGAGCAGCTACAAAAAAATGGCTGCAGCGCTCCTTTTACCACATTTATCTCGAACAAAGGATAAAATTATCCGCTGAGACTACAATATGATTTCCTTTTTATATTAGGGTTTACGCACAAGTTGCAACTGTCACATTATTTTCCGTTTCTGAAATACATAGGGTTCAACGGAAACGAATGGGACAGCGCCACGGTATTCGGTATGAATAATATGCGTCTTGAAAGTTTATAAGTGCAAAGCCATAGTTTATATTAGAGGCTGCATTTGGAAGCCAATAAAAACCGAGTGTGTTAGGAGTTCTAAATGGCAACGTAAAACAAAGTTTTAGACGTCCAGAGTCCTAAATAAAGGTGCCCTAATTCTTCACACAAACGAAACAATTTAAAACGAACATATGCGTGACCTGTGCGTACGACCAACAATTAATAATTAATGGTCGTTTATCATACCCCGTGAGTGCTCACAGCGGGACATATAGGTTCGATCGTCCCATAAAACTGCTGGCCTAATGGCGATCTTCTGGCTTACGTTAACAAATGCACTGCTCAAATAAATGTTCATTGGCCACTGTCGCTTGCCCGATCGTCGCTTATACTGAAACCGGCATGACAATGAATACTTCAGAACTAGGAATACTGATTAAAACAGCACTCCTTTATGTCTGCCTGGCGGTATTTAATTACGACACAACAAAAAGCGGCACAATTATATATGAGAGAAGACTGTTCATTAAGAAATTAAAGTGCTCTAAAATCAGCACTGCTGGAAAATTCAGGCCATCTCATATATAAGGACAAACATATTTATCCCAGGGAGACAATTAACCCGCTTTTACACTACCACCAGTAAGACCACTCTAGAATTTTCTCATATACAATTACATTGTCGGATTTGTTTTCGTGAGACGTAGCAACACTCTCTAATGCACTTTCACACGTTCTAAACGCATTCTTCAGAATATGTTTACCAGCGGAAGAGATTTGTGATCAAAAACGCTCTTTTTTGATCCGTCCTCTGGGTGAATTTCAAGGTGTAAATAAATTCAGTGGCGCAGTAAAACTTTTGCGGTGGCTGTTCCGTATAGGAATATGCAAAAAAATGCGAGTCACGGCTCAACCGTTGCGTTGGAAGTAACGTTGGATTTGAGCCTGCTTATAAAAATGAAGGTGCCCTGTTTGGATAGCACGTAGAGCGCAGCCTAAAAATCACCTTAAAAGTGGTGAAAACAACAACCTCTACCACCCTCTCAAGATTTTTGCTTCACAATTGCGCCTCTTGTAACTGCATCTCATACCAGTGCTTTCCTGAGTTGTTTTCCAGAAGGTTCTGAGCTAGAGGACTATGATAAGCACAATATAGTTCCAATTATGTAACTGAATAACAATTTCCAAACGGTTTGCACGTTAATCACTCTTCAGTAACTTTAAAGCACAAGTTGAGAACATAATAATAGGCGCTAATCTTCAAAATATGCCTGTATAGAAAGTATTGAATTTGAGCAGAAACACCAAATATACATTTATATGTGCTATGAAAACAACATAAAAAATCATCTGATTTTATTTCATGCTCATATAGCAAAGTAGCGCTATAGTGGGGAAATGACAATGCCACGTGTGGGCTATAAAACGGTGTCTATTCAGGTACTATTAAACACTGTAAAAACAATAGGTACGTACACATTGTCTAAGACGTGTGTGATGCGTAATCCATACAGGTTCACAAATCATACACCTTCGCCAAATGAAATGGTTTCTATTTTTTATGTCGTTGCATGTCTCCCAGATCTTAGGTTGTAACCTATTTTGTACAAGTACTGTTACAGCGATCCCGTTGGCGTATTTCATACAATCCTTGATGAACAGTTCAGGTCATGACACTCCTGGGTTTTGAGGTTTACTTTTGGCGATTTTTTTATTCAAATAGTTGTTCATGATCTTTATGTCTATAGAACATTGAAGTCTCAAAAAGACTGAAAACTAAAAGAAAATGTTTTCCCATAGAAACATATAAGACTGTGATCACCTGGTACATTCAATGTGGAATGCAAATGACTTGTAACAGGTTTTCTCTCATGTTTTATAAGCCGGTTAATCTCGGCACAGGGTGAACACACAGAAAATGTTATGAACAAAAACGTTTTAAAATAATAAATGTTTTAAAATATTACTTTGGGATTCTTATGTTGTTATTACGGAACAATTTACAGTTGCTGTGCTAATTTTCAATGTTCATTGTGACCTTTCCCCTGCCATGTCAACCCTTTACGTTTAAACGTCAACACTTAAAACCATCGAACATGGTAGATTAAAGCAAAAGCAATACAAAACAGACTTCCAAAGGATGGCTGCTGTAAAGGAGAGGTAGAAATTTGTTTCACTACTTGCGTTGCTTGTGCGCGGGAAAAGAAGCAATTTCCCGCGCTCCTCGCAACCATTGATAAAACAGGGGAGGAGAGGAAGTATAAGTGCTACTTGTGAGTTCGTTCTGTGGATTCAAGTGTGCTTCCATTCAGATTGACGGCTGCTGATAAGCCCACCCTTGTAACCGAAAATGATTGCCTAAAATATTGAAGGCACGTTTTCGTCTACGACAACTGTCGGGTATCCACCACGCAGCAGTCACGGTGCCGGCGCTGTTTCTGTGGGCAGGGGTGAAAAAACCCGATTACTGCAAGCCTTCAAATAGTGCGGTTGGGACCTTGATGTGGGTTGTTTGTTTATGTTTGTTCAGGGCTTCACCAACGCGTGACACAACCGCAGACTCCGAAATAATTCGGCATGTAAGCTTAGTGATTCCTATTTATACAGATTTCAACTAAATTGTTTCGTAAGTTTGAAAACTGCGAGAAAGCTGACGCCGCAATTATAATCGCTGTTTATCAGAACCAGTTGCTCCATTCGTGTTTTGTAATGCCTATCAAAGCCCAAACGAATTGGTATTCAGAAGTTTAGAAAACAGCAGACCCATTCGTGACAAGCAGTGCGCTAAAAGTGAGGTTTCTCTAGCGGCCAGATGTCCGAAAGTAGTGTCCCTATTTTGTTTTTCCCGCCCAGCAAACAAATCGTTATCGTATCTTTGCCCTGTGACCGCTTAATTCTGCCGAGTCTGGGTTATTCAGGCGGTGGTATCAAGCCGTGCGAAATGAGTGCCCAATGTACGAAAAGCTCCGCAAAAACAGGTTCAACACCGTCCCTAAAGCAGACGACAAAGCTGACGGAAAGGTCCCGCCTACGCACCCACCAAGGTGACCAAAGGAACGTTGAGTAATAATGCCCTATTGCCGCGCCATCTACATTGTGCTCCGTGAGTGAACACCCCGTTCGCCTCCGCCACCGCATTGGGAGTTTCTTGTCCCGCACGTCGCGAAAGAACCGTTGGCTGGTAGAGGTAGAAAGCTTTGCTTTTAAAAAATGGTCACTGGCCCGCCCTGCGGAAGTGGAGGTCGAGCAATGCGGTTGTAAACCAGTACAACGGCGATGGATGAGTGTATCATATGTTTATCGTCGTCTCGGCGTACTTATTGGTTGCTGCTCCTCTAGTGTCAGTAGATAGAATAGTATCCGCCCACTGTTCTCTTGTTTATTCCGTGCCGCCGCTATTATCACTGGTCTGTTCCCATGATGTTTACACTTCTTTTACAATTGTTGACACTGCGACACTTAATGGGCGCCGCTATTTTGCAGTGTATGTGTTTTGGTAGTTCAGCTCACGAATGCTCATCTACTCCTCCCAGCTATTCGGCGGTGCGCTTGAATGACACTATCTGCCGGAATTCCAGACTATAGCACCTCCACCATGCAAAACTGCATTCCTACACGATATCACCGAACTTTTGACCTAACGACAACTTCTCCCTTGTTAGAATAACGCAATCACCGATGTGAATAACTATAATCATGCCGAGATTGTGTAATCTGCCAAAGAGGTAAAATTATTACCTTCAAAGCTCTCCGACCTTCGCGATTTATCAGCTACATTGAACAGCGTTACCCTATCAGTCTGAACAACAACATTAGGTCACAGTTGAAATATAGGAACGTTTGTTACCACGCAGTTTTCATTAATTCTTTGAACATGTTCCCTCATATCTCAAAGATGTGCTGGAATTAAATTACCAAGAAAGATGGGCCTTTCGCCGAAGAAATAACGGGGCTTTCTATAGCGTGTTACACTATGAGAGACTTAAAGGTCTCAGGACAAGATACCGTCCTCAAAGGAGGAACAATGCGTTCAGAACTTCCTCAGCAGTCGCTCTGCCAGTTTGGAACGTAGCGACCAACGTTCAGTCTATTTCCAAGCCCCACCTTTCTGCATGATCTCACTCTTGATGTTTTTGCGCTGCTCTGTCGACCCCAAGGTTAATTGCCGCTGAATAGAATCCGTGAAATAGGTAAATAACATCATTACACAAAATTCAACGCTGGCGGGTTATCAATTTTCTACAGCGGCACGCAGGGCCAATGCCCAAACAGAGTACCTTGTAACGAATACGCAGTACCTGCCCCTTGAACCGCTCGAGGACTACGTCGACGCTCCTAACAATACCAGACAGGCAGACGATACATAAAAGAAACTACCCAGTGACTGCGGCTCACACCCCTTTGGTTTACGCATTTAGCTGCCGAATCGCCGTCCGCTCTATAAGCATTAAACAAGTAATGCAATGAGCCTCTCCAAGCACTACCCTTGCGCCACATCACATACGGCACGTCACCTTTAGCACAACCAACTAAAGGAAAAATTGCGGACACCCAAACATACATTGTAATGAAGTGGCGGCATGAATATATTTGTGTCTGTTAAGGAGATAAAACAGCGGATAGAAAACACACAAAAGGAAAAGTTGCGGACACCCAAACATACATTGTAATGAACACAAGAAGTGGCGGCATGAATATACTTGTGTCTGTTAAGGAGATAAAACAGCGGATAGAAAACACACAAAAGGAAAAGTTGCGGACACCCAAACATACATTGTAATGAACACAAGAAGTGGCGGCATGAATATACTTGTGTCTGTTAAGGAGATAAAACAGCGGATAGAAAACACACAAAAGGAAAAGTTGCGGACACCCAAACATACATTGTAATGAACACAAGAAGTGGCGGCATGGATATACTTGTGTCTGTTAAGGAGATAAAACAGCGGATAGAAAACACACAAAAGGAAAAGTTGCGGACACCCAAACATACATTGTAATGAACACAAGAAGTGGCGGCATGAATATACTTGTGTCTGTTAAGGAGATAAAACAGCGGATAGAAAACACACAAAAGGAAAAGTTGCGGACACCCAAACATACATTGTAATGAACACAAGAAGTGGCGGCATGAATATACTTGTGTCTGTTAAGGAGATAAAACAGCGGATAGAAAACACACAAAAGGAAAAGTTGCGGACACCCAAACATACATTGTAATGAACACAAGAAGTGGCGGCATGAATATACTTGTGTCTGTTAAGGAGATAAAACAGCGGATAGAAAACACACAAAAGGAAAAGTTGCGGACACCCAAACATACATTGTAATGAACACAAGAAGTGGCGGCATGAATATACTTGTGTCTGTTAAGGAGATAAAACAGCGGATAGAAAACACACAAAAGGAAAAGTTGCGGACACCCAAACATACATTGTAATGAACACAAGAAGTGGCGGCATGAATATACTTGTGTCTGTTAAGGAGATAAAACAGCGGATAGAAAACACACAAAAGGAAAAGTTGCGGACACCCAAACATACATTGTAATGAACACAAGAAGTGGCGGCATGAATATATTTGTGTCTGTTAAGGAGATAAAACAGCGGATAGAAAACACACAAAAGGAAAAGTTGCGGACACCCAAACATACATTGTAATGAACACAAGAAGTGGCGGCATGAATATATTTGTGTCTGTTAAGGAGATAAAACAGCGGATAGAAAACACACAAAAGGAAAAGTTGCGGACACCCAAACATACATTGTAATGAACACAAGAAGTGGCGGCATGAATATACTTGTGTCTGTTAAGGAGATAAAACAGCGGATAGAAAACACACAAAAGGAAAAGTTGCGGACACCCAAACATACATTGTAATGAACACAAGAAGTGGCGGCATGAATATACTTGTGTCTGTTAAGGAGATAAAACAGCGGATAGAAAACACACAAAAGGAAAAGTTGCGGACACCCAAACATACATTGTAATGAACACAAGAAGTGGCGGCATGAATATACTTGTGTCTGTTAAGGAGATAAAACAGCGGATAGAAAACACACAAAAGGAAAAGTTGCGGACACCCAAACATACATTGTAATGAACACAAGAAGTGGCGGCATGAATATACTTGTGTCTGTTAAGGAGATAAAACAGCGGATAGAAAACACACAAAAGGAAAAGTTGCGGACACCCAAACATACATTGTAATGAACACAAGAAGTGGCGGCATGAATATACTTGTGTCTGTTAAGGAGATAAAACAGCGGATAGAAAACACACAAAAGGAAAAGTTGCGGACACCCAAACATACATTGTAATGAACACAAGAAGTGGCGGCATGAATATATTTGTGTCTGTTAAGGAGATAAAACAGCGGATAGAAAACACACAAAAGGAAAAGTTGCGGACACCCAAACATACATTGTAATGAACACAAGAAGTGGCGGCATGAATATACTTGTGTCTGTTAAGGAGATAAAACAGCGGATAGAAAACACACAAAAGGAAAAGTTGCGGACACCCAAACATACATTGTAATGAACACAAGAAGTGGCGGCATGAATATACTTGTGTCTGTTAAGGAGATAAAACAGCGGATAGAAAACACACAAAAGGAAAAGTTGCGGACACCCAAACATACATTGTAATGAACACAAGAAGTGGCGGCATGAATATACTTGTGTCTGTTAAGGAGATAAAACAGCGGATAGAAAACACACAAAAGGAAAAGTTGCGGACACCCAAACATACATTGTAATGAACACAAGAAGTGGCGGCATGAATATACTTGTGTCTGTTAAGGAGATAAAACAGCGGATAGAAAACACACAAAAGGAAAAGTTGCGGACACCCAAACATACATTGTAATGAACACAAGAAGTGGCGGCATGAATATATTTGTGTCTGTTAAGGAGATAAAACAGCGGATAGAAAACACACAAAAGGAAAAGTTGCGGACACCCAAACATACATTGTAATGAACACAAGAAGTGGCGGCATGAATATACTTGTGTCTGTTAAGGAGATAAAACAGCGGATAGAAAACACACAAAAGGAAAAGTTGCGGACACCCAAACATACATTGTAATGAACACAAGAAGTGGCGGCATGAATATATTTGTGTCTGTTAAGGAGATAAAACAGCGGATAGAAAACACACAAAAGGAAAAGTTGCGGACACCCAAACATACATTGTAATGAACACAAGAAGTGGCGGCATGAATATATTTGTGTCTGTTAAGGAGATAAAACAGCGGATAGAAAACACACAAAAGGAAAAGTTGCGGACACCCAAACATACATTGTAATGAACACAAGAAGTGGCGGCATGAATATATTTGTGTCTGTTAAGGAGATAAAACAGCGGATAGAAAACACACAAAAGGAAAAGTTGCGGACACCCAAACATACATTGTAATGAACACAAGAAGTGGCGGCATGAATATACTTGTGTCTGTTAAGGAGATAAAACAGCGGATAGAAAACACACAAAAGGAAAAGTTGCGGACACCCAAACATACATTGTAATGAACACAAGAAGTGGCGGCATGAATATACTTGTGTCTGTTAAGGAGATAAAACAGCGGATAGAAAACACACAAAAGGAAAAGTTGCGGACACCCAAACATACATTGTAATGAACACAAGAAGTGGCGGCATGAATATACTTGTGTCTGTTAAGGAGATAAAACAGCGGATAGAAAACACACAAAAGGAAAAGTTGCGGACACCCAAACATACATTGTAATGAACACAAGAAGTGGCGGCATGAATATACTTGTGTCTGTTAAGGAGATAAAACAGCGGATAGAAAACACACAAAAGGAAAAGTTGCGGACACCCAAACATACATTGTAATGAACACAAGAAGTGGCGGCATGAATATACTTGTGTCTGTTAAGGAGATAAAACAGCGGATAGAAAACACACAAAAGGAAAAGTTGCGGACACCCAAACATACATTGTAATGAACACAAGAAGTGGCGGCATGAATATACTTGTGTCTGTTAAGGAGATAAAACAGCGGATAGAAAACACACAAAAGGAAAAGTTGCGGACACCCAAACATACATTGTAATGAACACAAGAAGTGGCGGCATGAGTATATTTTTGTCTGTTGAGGAGATGAAACAGCGGATAGATATGAAGGCAAA